>NC_061060.1:4292297-4618580 GCF_021917145.1 Hypomesus transpacificus
GACACATCAACCCACCTTGTCACTGGACCCAGACGATTAGCGACAAAAGTGTGTGGAGGAGTGTAACCTAGGAAACTATAAAATAGGATTGACTGACAACAACCAGTGTTTTCCGATGTGAAACAAGTGCCAAATCTTTCCATATCACATGTTCCAAATTCGAGTAAGACATAACAAGACTATTTTCAAAAGAAAAAAAGTTAGTTTTTTACATCAGTACTGAGTCATCAACCAACAGAGAAATGTATTAAAAAATCCTTTATGGGCAAGTAATTTTAACTTGCATATAATATGGATTACCTATTTTCTTTCTCCTCCATTCACCTTAATCCCAAATATATTTACCTTGTGGATGTAAATGATTTAGAGATAAGAGGTCTTCAATGTCTGATATGACATTGACTAGAAACTGTATAACAATAAACTGTTTGCAATACTACCGGATGATACAGAGAATGTTTGGAAAAGGACGTATCAACGCCAAGGGTCTGACAATAAAGTGCTGCTTTTGGTCCCAGTCTGTTTTTAGAACAATGTTATTGTAAGTCTGATGTAAGATGTGAGAGGGTGCAAGGGAGGACAAGACACACAATCATCCTTCCTCACATGCCTACCTCTCACATGTAAACACACCAAGATACACAGACTACACATACAGGTGGAAACTGCAGACACAGAACTGTTTCCAAAAGAGCTTTCATTAACATATTGTACATGTCGTCCCATTGAGTGAAATAAAGATCAAATTGGCAGGAATAATGGATGTGTTACCTGACAGGGTTGTCCCTTTCACCCCCTCTGAGACCTCGGCTCATCCACAAATAGCAGCACAGGCATGGGATTTGAATAGGCTGTTTTGAAGCTACTATGCAAGGACATTTCTTTGTTCTTTCCACAATCATTGCATGTCCCACCGGTATGGGGAAAACTGAACCACATGTATGTAACCTTTTAAACCCCAACAAATCTATTTAAAACCAACAATTATGTTTAATGTGATGAGTTATGGTATAAAAAGCCTCAAAGGAAATCAATTAAAAATCACAACATAAGTCAACCAACACACAAACGTGTCTCATAATACAATTTTAAGTACAACAGACCAACGTAGCTACAGGGCTGTAACAGGTGTAAAAGCTCTGCTCTGGAATTATTCTTGTTTGTGTATACATTGCATAGACTATAGAGGGTCATTGCGAATTAAATACATTGAAATAAGAAGCAAAACAGTGTCTATCTTGTGTATTGACACCCTTTATAACCCATGGCAAATCATTTGTTGTAGGACTAATAGCCATCTGAGTTGCAGAATTAGCAAAAATCAGACAAGCCGTTATCTAGCATGGCCAGGAACCGAACCGGCAACGGTTCGGTTCTGATTAATAGCCCGATTCCCTAACCGCTCAGCCATCTGACCCAATTATATGTTTCATATCATAATTAACAGTGACAGGGTGCTGACAGTGTGAGTTTATGTGCCAAAGGGCTTTGTAATCGATTGAGACAGGGCTTAGACATTGGCAGTAATGTGTTTGAATTTTATGAGAGTGCCGAGCAAATCATATCTTGATCAAAAAAAAGGTTTTTAGAACGCTTGTACTTGTCTTACACTTAAAAATATATTTTTTATGAATGATAGGGATTGGAGTAGGGGACAATATCATAAGAAAATCTGTTATCTCCTAAATTACCCATGGCTGAAAAGCAACCCACAATTGCAACATCATACAGGAAGTGTACAATAAAAAAAAAATTAAAAAAAGATTTATTTTTTTACCCACCAGAAACCTAAACTGACAAACAGGATAACTCAAAGAATGCATATATAGCATGGATCAATGAGTCAACATTGAGGATCCCACAATATATATTTTATGAAACGATGCACATTTGGTGTTTGGTGAGAAAGGGCAGTCATTAATCATGTACTTGGCACTGGTCTTGCTGCTTTGACATACTAGCCCAATGTGTCTCTGGTAATTACGGAGCAACTTTAATTAAGTAGATGTAACAGAAGGTACAACAGCCGGGCCCGTTCAAACCAACCCCTCTGAATGGTAAACTGTGACTGTTCTGTAATACTATGCACTTAGTCTTTCATTTCTACAAAAATTCACAACACTGAAACATTGCTTCTGTCCCCAGGCTTCCATTGCCACCGTATGTTCCTGACCCGGTGAGCATTCATACGTGATGGAAACTTCAATACACTTTCACGGCTTCATTGCTACTTGCCAAGCACTATATTTATCTTTTCAATCAGTTAATCTACATGAAAAAGGATGGGTCAATATTCAATAGCTACTCACAATGGATGTCAAAATTCGATATATCGTTTCAAACTGCACAGTCCAAGTTCTAAATGATTACTATCTTCTACACTCGATACCCCATTTTAACAAAGTGGCATTAATATGCAGACCTGAGTGCATTTGCGTTGAAGTAATTTTGTTAGGTACTTGACCAAGCAGCTCTTGCATGCATTGTCTGTAAGCCATTACATGGTACTGACCTTCCGAGCAGTGAATGGGACTGCACCCGACTACATCAAGTCTCTCCTCCAGTCTCCACCTATGGCCTTCTTCTGACAACCGTCTGGTGGTCCCACTCCTCAAGAGCGCCCGGTCCCAACACAAGCTCTTCTCCTGTCTGGCCCCCCAATGGTGGAATCAACTCCCCACCTCTTTCAGAGACACTGACTGTCTCCCCACCTTCAAGAAAAGGCTTAAAACGCACTTGTTCCGGGACTACAACGGTACTTAGGAATGATTTGCTGGACCTGATGCTAGTTTCCCTCCAGGATCACAAAGACTCTTATTGAGACTTGTTGCTCTTGTAGGTTAGTTGTAACGGATTTAAATTATTGTACTCGCTGTGAAATATTTTACTGTTGATTGCTTTTCTACAGGTACAGTACACCCTTGCACTTTTTGAGGTTCATTGTAACTTAGCTTATTGTACAATTGTAGCTTCATGTTTTGGCTGCCTGCAATGTTTGGGGCTATCTCGTTGTTATGATCAGTGGCCTATGCACTTTTGTAAAGCTCTCTCTTGGAAGTCGCTTTGGATAAAAGCGTCTGCTAAATGAATAAATGTAAATGTAAATTACTCCTGTTACCTCATCTATTTTCTAAGAGGATACTACAAACATTTTGCTTTTCAATGCATCTCTTTGAGAGAAGGGACAGGAAAGACCAATCACAGACAAGTGACAGACAAACAATCCTCTTATGGAATACCACTGCCTTACAGTCTGCCAGAGCAGCTTCAAGGTAATCCGTCATCATTCTGCTGGACCTTTCTGCAGCGTCTGATACGGTTAACCATCAGATCCTGCTCGCCAGACTTTCTGAAATGGGCATCACTGGCACTGCACTTCAGTGGATCTCATCCTACCTGTCGGGAAGATCCTACCAGGTCTCCTGGCGAGGCAAAGTGTCAGGACCCCGCCAGCTCTCCACTAATGTCCCACAGGGCTCTGTCCTTGGACCTCTTCTCCCTGTACACCACCTCACTTGGACCGATCATCACCTCCCATGGCTTCTCCTACCACTGCTACGCTGACAACACGCAGCTGTACCTGTCGTTCCCCCCAACTTATCCTGGGATCTCAGCTAGGATCGAGGCCTGCCTCACAGACATCTCCGCCTGGATGACCAAGCACCACCTTCAGCTGAACCTCGACAAAACAGAACTTCTCATCATCCCGTCCAAGCCTTCCATCTCCCACGATCTCTCAATCACCCTGGGATCTGCGACGGTGACCCCTTTATCCTCTGCCAGGAACCTCGGGGTTACCATGGATGACGAGCTCTCCTTCACAGCCCACATTGCTGCAGTCTCCCGGTCGTGTAGATTCACCCTCTACAACATCCGGAAGATCAGGAGATACCTGTCTGAGCATTCCACCCAGCTGCTAGTCCAAGCACTTGTCCTCTCAAAGTTGGACTACTGTAACTCACCCCTCGCCGGTCTCCCAGCATGCGCAACCCGCCCTCTTCAGATGATTCAAAATGCAGCAGCCCGCCTGGTCTTCAATCTATCCAGACGCTCTCATGTTACCCCGCTCCTCATCTCCCTTCACTGGCTTCCCATCACGGCCTGTATCAGATTCAAGACCCTGGTACTGACCTTTGGATAAAAACATCTTCTAAATGAATTAATGTAAAATGTAGGCCAAAAAAAGGAGCTGGGACCCCAAAAAAATGTAGGCCAAAAAAAGGAGAAACCCAAGATCCTGTTGAGGCCAGTAGTAGACCCAAGAGAGACAAGGGAGGACACCATGGGGAGAGACACATAACATAGCTTACCAGTAAAGAATTTGGAAAAGGCCATGGAGAAACCCAATAAGGAGAGACCACAGATGTGACAGGGGGCCGATTACACATTTAAAAGTTAATGAGTCAAATCTGATCGAATCATTCAGGAAGCAAATAAACAAGTTAATGCATAACGTCACCATCTTCCAGTAAGTCTCGGCTCACCATACGTAACCCCTCAGAAACACAGGGCAATTGTTTGTTTGTAAGGCTCCCCTGGACCAAAGGAAGTACAGGAACTTTCTGACCTCTTGTTTTTCTCAGCTGACTGAGTGTGTGCACCTACTGTACACAAACCTTTTGCAAAAAGTTCAATGTGAAGGTACAGAACCATGTCTTGTCGACTCTCCTTATAGACCATTATAATTAGATAAACATATTACCCCAATGCACATGAAAGCAGTTAATTCTAGGACACTGAATTTTGGTAAAAGCACCAAATTCTAAAACACTGGTTTGTCATGTAAATGTCCAGATTATTTAACTTCATAGGCCCCGTTCTGATGAAATGCGTACAAGCAAAGCTTGAGCAGTGGAAAGCTTAAGTGTAGATATCAAGAAATGACTGAAGCCAACCAGGGATACATGCAGCTGAACCAGATGTTTTCCCACATTGTCCACTAGATACGTTTTTCCCAGGCTTTGCTTTCTTGGGAAAGGAGCCAGGATTGGGAAAGTGTGAGAGAAGCGAGAACAGCATCCAAAATGATACTCAAATTGTTGTATTAGTTACATTTTTGGTCATTATGCATCATTAGTCCCGGTTTACACAGCATTATACATGGAATTGCAGTGCTACCAGTATGTACAAAACAGGCAACATGAGGACAAAATAAATGTAAAAGCCTTTAAAACATCTGTACCTATTGTTATAACTCACCCCCGTACCGGTCTGTTTATTGACATCTATTTGCCTTGTTATTTGTATTTCAGTTGGTTGAATTTGCCTGGGTCCATGTGGGTCGATGGGTATGACTCTATTTGCATCTCTGAGGTCTGCAGGGTCAGGCCGAAAGGACAACAGGGTGGAATATTGCTCCTGGGGTAGTCAATACTGTGACCTATTACTGATATCAAACAATTGGGAGTATAGTTGGGGTTAAGGACCACTCCAAATCCATGTGCTTTTGTTAATGTGCCCATTGCAAATCAAGTCACCATTACTGTATGTATGTAGGAATGTGTATAGATAGTGTACAGATTATACAGTACGCATTTTATACCAGGAAAGACTAAATACAGGACAAGTGTTTGTGAAAAACAACGTTTTTCACAAAATATATACATTTACTGAAGAGTTATGGGTGAGTCATTAACAGCTTCTGTAAAATTGCAATTATGTGAGAAGGGTTCATTCAAGAAAGAAAACCTAAAGCCAATGACGAGCCATTTGAAAGTTTGTGTAAGTATTACATTTATACTATATTTGCGTTTCTGTCATTTTAATCATGAAAGGTACATTTGGCTTTCTGTCTTATTAATCATGACTCTCACATCTGAGCTCATTAAGAGATCAATATTGACAATTTCATACCCCCCAGTAATACTGTTGTGTAATGGACATACATGCACACATGGCCCCCTCCCTCCCTGACACATGTCCTGGCCTAATCTACCGCTATGGCAAAATGACAAAACACATTTTCTGTGGTATGGGTCTTTTTCACGTACAGTCGGTCTCTTGTAAGAATCAAAGAACTGAAAAAGTGTAACATTTGTTGAACTGCATATATCATATAGTTAATTTTTGTATTCTTAAATGCTAAAAATAAAATGCATGAATCAACTATTCCTCATTTCAAGCAGTTTTTCATTGGTCAGCACTAAATTTCAATGTACATAAGACTACATCGAATACACTTTTTGCCACAACAGCAACTCAATCTTATGCTGGGAAATGTTTTGAATTAGATCCTTCTTGTCAATTACAACCAACTGTCACTCCAATGCCCTCTCCATATCTTCTGTCATTTATTAAAGTGAACATACAAATAAATGTCAGCATAACTGGAACTGTATACAATATAATTGGAAAGCTAATGTAATCCTCCATCCAGTGGTGTATAGGCTATAACTCAAAAAGCACTTTGTGGTCAATGAGCAAGTCATACCTTCTAAATGGTAGATTTCAAAATTCTGGAACTCACTAAAACATTTATAACACTAGAGCCAGTACACAGTATGCATTGTTAAAAGTACAGTAACCACACCTTTGTATCTTAGGATTTGTATGTATATTATGGACACTTGCTTGTCAAACATCTACTTTCAAAATCATGGGCATTAATATGGAGTTAGGCCCAATTTGCTGCAGTAGCTACCCTAAGAATTCTGGGAAGGCTTTCCAATAGATGTAGCAACATTGCTGTGGTATTTGCTTCCACTGAGCCATGTCTGTGAGATGAAAGCTACAATGTACTTAATGTGCCCAATGACCCTAGTATGTATCGCACAGAGTGTGAACGTTCCTGGCTAGTGATACAGAAGGTGGACATCTTCAGCTTGTGCATGACTTACCCAGCCACTTAATGTGATCCAGACAAAAAAAGTTAGCATACTGAATATGTACACTGAATACCCAGCTCATGTGACGCCTGGACCTTTAGCTGGCGAGTGTTCGACCCGGCACGTAATAGTTGGCTTTACCGGGGGAGCACTGGATGGTGATGCTATAGGCCTACATGTACAGTCGGCCTACGCAGCAAGAGTTTACTATGTGGAAATTATTTACATGAAGTCATTTAGCAGACGCTCTTATCCAGAGCGACTTACGGTAAGTACAGGAACATTACCCCTGAGGCAAGTAGGGTGAAGTGCCAGTGCCCAAGTACACAATGTCATTTTGCACAACCAGGAATCAAACCGGCAACCTTCTGATTAATAGCCAGATTCCTTAACCGCTCAGCCATCTGACTCCCCCTTATTAACTACAGGCATTAACTACTGTCAATGCCTGACCAACTGCACAAATTTAGCTTGGCATATACATATTGGCTTGACTGTAGAGACTCTACTTGAAACTTGGGGAAGCCCTTATCTTTCCCTCACCTTTGACTACTTACAGCTCCCCCTTCCAATCCTTCCATCCCCAAATTCACTCAATTTACATTTGACATTGTACTCTTTGTAAGTTGCTTGGCAACTCAAGATTGGCCTAGACTCACTGTCACTGGAATACACAAAATGGTACTTGCCTTTTGCCCATACAAAAAACTGGATTGACTACACAGAACACTGTTACACCACGGTTTTCTGATTAATCGAAACTGAAAATGCACCTATATAGTGGACACACTTGTTGCAAATAAGTATGTCAACTGAGCAGAGAAAGAAGCATGCTCAAGCATTCTCAACCTTGCTTCTACAGGAAGTTAGTTAATAGGATTGATGAATACATTAAAAGCCTATTGACTATTTAATAACAAAAGATTTGGGCTGGGTTGGGTTGGGTTGAAATGATCAACCCAAATTGAAACTTGCACAAACCATCACATGCTTGTATCACAAACACATCTGAGTCATGTACACAAATTAAAACCCAGTCCAGTTCTTAATGATGCATCCTTGTCCTTCTTCTGTAGGAGGACCTTGGCTATAAGTGAGAGGCCTCATCTTAACCATGGGCAAGTTTATAGATACATTGCTTTCTTCAGATCCATTTCTACCTATTCATTGAGAGAGAATGACTCACACACTCCTGAATACCACAGATAATCTTTTTCTTTGACCACAGTTTTCTCCACCTCATATTGTTTTTCTCTTTCTCTGAGTCAAGCACTTGTTGTCAAGGCAACAGCTCAATCGTCATCGCTAAAATAAAACCCAGATGGTTGAACTCTAATTTCTTCAATTCAGGTTGTTGAAAAGAGGATACTTTTTGTCATGGTGATGAACCATTCAAGAGAGATCAAAGCTTAAAGGTTAAACTGATAAAAACAATTTATTTAGATTCCTTGGGTTTACAAAATGTCAAGAAGGCATACCTGTTAGATTTATTAGGCAAATCTTTTAGGAAAGGGTTACATTAAGCCATTTGTTTAATTTCCACATTCAATTTAATGCTCTCTGTTCTTTGCTTTCTGCTCTACATTTTATTCAAATCTTACAAAAGGTTTTATGGAACCAATTTGCTTCTACAACTACATCCACTAATCTAGAAAGGCTTCAAAAGTATGTGGTAGCCCTTCTAATGAGTTCTGAGGTATTTTGCAAAATTATAGTTTGACTTCAGATGCAACACTCACTGTAGGTACAAACTGCGTCTGGAAGGCGTGTCATAATCTTTTCTTTGTCTTTTTGTTTCAAGCTTTAGAAAAATGGTCCCCAAACATATTCCACATAGTATGAAGCAAAGATATTGTGTAGAATGTCATTGTATGCTTAAGCATTAGGATTTTCTCCAGTAGAAATATGCAGCCAAGCTCAACCCATGATAAACAGACCCCAACCATTATTCTTCCTCCACCAAACTGTATAGTAGGCATTATGCACTCGGGCATGTAGTGTTTTCCTGGCATCTGTCAAACTCTGATTGGTCTGTCAGACTGACAGATGGTCAGGGGTGATTCTAACTCCAGACAACGTGTTTTCACAGCACTAACAGTCCAATGGCTGCAAACCCTTGGCATAGCACATTGTGATCTTAGGCAATGGAAACTTCATGAAGCTCCTGACAGTTACTGTGCTAACGTTGCATCTAGATCAAATCAAATTTCGTTTGTATGGCCTTTTTACAAATAATGTTACACAGGGCTTGTTAGATGCAGAAACAACTGTTCCTAAACCTGCCTAAAACACTCAGACGACAAGGGAAAATACCCAGGAAAACTGATATTTTTTTGAATAAACCTTGGGAGGAGCAATTAAGTTATGGATCCCTTCCTCCAGAGACAGTTGGTGAAACAGTGAGCTGCTGACCATAGGCTGAATACAATTATGCATAAAAATAGAGATAAAGGTGAAAAATGTGCCAGTTGCGCAACATAAAGTTAGCCTCCCAGATGGAGACAGGAAGTGTACTCCAGAGGAGAGAAGCTCTGAATTGAGAAGCCCTACCCCTCACTGATGTGTCCTTGATGTTGGGAACCATCAGACATCCGGCGTCTTTACATTTAGTCATTTGTCATTTGGCAGACGCTCTTATCCAGAGCGACTTACAGTAAGTACAGGGACATTCCCCCTGAGGCAAGTAGGGTGAAGTGCCTTGCCCAAGGACACAACGTCATTTGGCACGGCGGGGAATCGATCCAGCAACCTTCTGATTACTAGTCCGACTCCCTCACCGCTCAGCCATCTGACTCCCAGACTGACTCTTTAGATCGTAGTGTTGCTATGGGTGACAGGGTGTGAGGAGATCCAGGAGACAGGGCGTTCCTGATCCGTGAAGTCAGGAGTGGGCCAGTGTTGAGGGGCAAGGATAGGTGAAACGTGGTCGTATATTCTGGTAGTTCTCCAGGCTTCAGGGAAATGTCATCCATGCAGCAGTGAAAGTGTACTCTGAACACTCCATGACTTACAATCATGTTTGCTAGAAGCAGCAAGTAGAGAGAAAAATATTAATTTGATCTAAACCTTTGCATGTTAAGCATGGTTGCATAGAAAATGGTTGGTTAAGCATTGTTGTTATTCATAGATTCGCAGGGATGATAACAAGAATAAAAGTGTACAAACGATCCTGAATCCTGATCTCAGTTGTAAAAAATTCTTTTTGGATGAATGTCAGTGATTTTTCTGGCATGTTGTATGGCCTGCATAGAAGGGTTAGTCAACATTCTCGTAAGTTGAAGATGGGGTGTCTGTTAAATCCATTGCTTTACAGCTGACAAAGCAGATGAGAGAATAACATTATGGCTTTATAGAGTACACATAAAATGAGAAACAGCATCACTGAAATGATCTTGACTTCAGATGTACTGATTCAAGGAGTCTTTACACCTCTTTTTGATGCCATCTTATTTTGTTCTCTCCTTCACCCCTCTTGCTTTGCCCTCTTATCCAGCTGTTATTTCATTTTGGTCAACAGCTTGCCAGCTGGTTGGCTTTCAGGCTTTTCGAGGAACCCAAGAGGCCTCTGTTGTTGGTCCGAGAAAAATGACCAGGCCACCAGGGGCCTAGAGTTACTGAGTTAGATTCAACCCTCAGTTTATTCGCTTTGAACAGATCCCGTTGAGGTAAATACTGCACTTATCTCTTTCACAACCCAGCCAGGATAAGAACAATTCATAAGACAAAATCAAAAAACGTCAACATTAAAACAGATGGGGTTTCAGAGATAAACCATGGCCAGAAAGACAAAGACAAAGAAAGTGTCACCTGAAACAGATGGAAGGGTGAAGCAGGAGAGAACTGCCCAGCCACTGAGGGACCTCCTCTTGGCACAGGACCTTCGGCTCATCTTCTGACTGAAAATGAGGGGGATTAACACAGTAACGCCATTGGTCAATAGAAGCTGTTATCATAGATTCTGCCTTACCTATTGAGCATGTCAAGTGGATGGCAGAAGTGGTATTCAGCAGTTTGTTGTGCATATAAATATCATAGGGAGTATGTGTGAAATCTTGTTAAAAGATTACTGTAGAAAACTACTTTAGCATGTTGTGGGTTACAGAACAACAAGGACACATTTGACAATTCCTGCTGATGATTTATGTTGGCCTCCTGCCCACCGGTCTAAGTACTTGTGTGCTGCACCACAAGGCCATTTGCCTCTTTCAGAGTATCACTGTATACATGAATGAAGGCATACCCATATGAACAATGAGGGGTGATGAAGTTAACACGAATCTACTCAAGCAATTTCTCTTTTGATACATTACTTTCAGAAATCAGATTATTTTAATGAATCGATAACGTTTTCAGCTGTCTTTACTGAGAAAAAAACACTGTAAATTATTTTAGGAAAAGCACTCAAATAAGGAGAGATCAATACTGAAATGTCCCTTTTCATTATGAAATTAGTGTATGAGCCAGGAGGCGTCAGTCCATCATGACGAACCAGGTTATTTAAGTCACTTGAGTTTGAGCTAAATCAAGTTGTCACTTGAGTAATGGGAACTTGGAAAATCCAGAGGTAATATGTAGAGAAACTTCAAATGACCTTTTTGTACTGCTGAAATCTAGTGCAATGGTCGTTTATTTGGACTCAGTTTTTCCACATCTTGTACAGGGATTATTTATTATTTTTACATTTATTGCCCTTTTTACCAACATCGGTGTGGTTTAATGTGACTGCTTTGAACTGCAGACGACTGCAGGGGATGTTTTATTTCTGTCTGTCTACGTGGTGGTGGATGTTAAGGCCAGTTGTGTTTGAACGTTGAGGTATAATGTGTTGCACTCTCACAGATGACCCCTTCACATGTAGAGCTGAGACCAACACAAGCAAGAAAACTCACTATGAACAGCTCATGTCTGCCCCCCATTGGTGGCACAGCAACATTCCCTTTTAAAAAAAATGCAATTGCACTGTATACTCTTGAATCTGTTTTGTCTGTATACAATTCCGAACACTCTTTAACGATAGGTATGGCAGAGACAGACAGACAGACAGACAGACAGACAGACAGACAGACAGACAGACAGACAGACAGACAGACAGACAGACAGACAGACAGACAGACAGACAGACAGACAGACAGACAGACAGACCTCCTGGCCAAGAACAATTGGATGAGCTAGAGGTAATCCAAGAAAGAGACAAAAGAAATGAGAACATCAGTCCACATTCCCTTAGATACCAAATGAAGATTTAATTTTTTGTCAGGTAAGGCACATTTGGTTGGCAGACAAAGTTAAAATATATAACATAAATAAAACATACAGTTCATTACAACAGCGTCCAGAGAGCATTGGTTCAAAGTAGCTTGTAACGAGATGGCCCAAGAAGACAATTATAGTATTGGACTTTTTCTGCATCTCTGCAAGACAAAATGGTCAGAGCAATGCTGTGATGGAGGCCAAGACAGACTGAATAAAATGTAGTTCAATAGATAAATTCATTAAGTAGAAAACATTTCCCATCAACTCTATGTCAACACAAAAGGTACGTAACCGTACTCATCCTCACAAACCCACATATCAATTAACTTCAACAATAAGCACACATGCTACATAAACTTGCAGCAATTTATAAACCAACTTTGCATCAAACTGCATCAAACAGTTAACACAGAGCTACTGTAATACAGTAGCCATGTTGTAGCCACAAATGACTTGGACCTGAATTACGTAAATGTAAGAGGTGACTACAATTGCAAGTCATACAAAAGAAGAATTAAAGGGCCTTTAATGCAAAGTTTGAAGATAAGTAACTGGTAATCTACACTGGGTAATCTACACTACACAAATGTACCCTAACTTCACTTTTTAAGTTTTTAGTAGTTGTGAAGAATGTTAAAACCAGCCCAAGCAAATGTTCCTAAACAAAGCAAAAAATGTATGTTGAATATTATTCCACTTTTATTTTTGAACACTTATTTCAAGTACATTTGCTGTGGCAAAAATTGGGAAGGCACTAGGATACTTTCACAAGAAAAAAACAAAGGCACTTGAATTTGAGGTAGAACTATTGGATCTGTCCCACTGTATGCGATATAAATAACTTACTTATACAGCTGCAACAATTTTATATATCAGAAATTAAAAACCAAAAGATCTGGGTGGTATTCCAGAAAGCAGGTTATGCGACTTAACCGGGTAAGTTAACTCTCCAGCTGACACACAATGTTGCTACAATGCTGTGTGTCAGCTCGGGAACCACTTACGTGGTTATGTCGCATAACCTGCTTTCTGGAATACCCTCCAGAAGGTTGGAATTCAGTTTAGTATTTTGCTTGATAACTGGTTGTTAACATACAACGTCCAATATGGTCAACTCTGAATGTACTTAGCTGACAAGCCTGCTTCTCACTATCTCCTCATGTTATCGGAGTCAGGTGGCTGAACGGTGAGGGAATCGGGCTTGTAATCTGAACACGCCAGTTCGATTCCCGCCCGAGCCAAAATGACGTTGTGTCCTTGGGCAAGGCACTTCACCCTACTTGCCTCAGGGGGAATGTCCCTGTAGTTACTGTAAGTCGCTCTGGATAAGAGCGTCTGGTAAATGTTATGGTTACGCTGGCAAAGAAATTGAAGGATGGCTGGAGTATCCCTGAGTAGAAGCCTGGAAGGCAGATATTAAGTTGGAGACATTACATGGCAATCATGAGCCCCTTGTAAAGGGTGAAACTCTCAATATCTCAGTGAGTTCTTATTGACTAATTAATGAATATCTATGTGCAGTGAATGTCTTGGAAAATACACTCAGCACTTTTACTGGGCAACACAGGGCAATCTCGGGAAACTCACTAAATGTTTTTTAAATAGTTTACATTCAGCATTAGAAAACACATCTTTTGGAATAGTATTCTTAAGACAACATTGATCTTCCTCTGATAGATGCAGTAAAACCTTATAGATTTTTGGTTATGATCTTAATTGTTTTAAAGCAAGTGATAATACACTTTATGCCCAATAGTATGCAGACAACGCTCAGTATACAGACATCTGCTTGTGGAACCTTTCATTTCCAAACATTGCATGTTTAACTGCTTTCAGTCTTCTGGGGATTTCCAATATACATCTGCCATATATGTGACAAGAACAACACATCAAAACTGACATAAATATTGAAGCATTAGTTATGTGTACCCCTTTCAAATATAAATGCTGTATAAAGACATTGAAAACTCTCCTCAGCATTGTGGGTCACATGGGCCATTTTCACCTGAGAGACATTGAGCATAGTGCACAGCATTACTGATGGTGAAAAACACATGTTCTCTTTCTCCAACGTTGTCTGGGTAGTACCCCCCTCTCTGCAGAGAGGCACGCACTGAGAAGTTACACTGTGCCAGTAGTACCTTCACTCCCAGCTCTTTGTAGTCCTCATATACCTCTTTCAGTGAATTCACCCCAGCTGTATCTAAAAATAATACCGGACTACAATCTATCACCACACTGTGGAAGCTGGATTTAGCTGGCAGAAAGACATCGGTGGTCATCTCTGCCTCTTGACCCTTGGTTCTGTTCTCTTCTGCCCTCATCCGAATTTCTCGTTTCCGGTTCTTTTCCAACTTCTTGCGATGGACCTTTTCCTTGACCGGGTCAAGCCCCAGCCGGTGATAGAGGCACTTCTTGAACAGGCTTTGATTGGCGTAGTAGATGGGAGATTCATAACGGAAGATTGCAATGCCAGGCTGGCTCTGGACACCGTGGTAGCCAGCTAGGTCCTCATACAGTTCGCTGGTTCCAACTCTTCCCAGCTCAAGGCCTTGGGCCCTCTGGGTGCGAACCAGAACACAGAAGGCTGAAACCAGGACCCCAACCAACAAACCAAGCTCTGTGTTGATCAAAGCCGAAGTTGCGGCAGTAATAAGCCAGATGCTTGCATCAACACGGTTTACGTGCCACATCTGAGGAAATTCCTTGAACTTTCGCAGTGCCCCGCTAAGGTTCACGATGATGATCACAGCCAAAACACACCTGGAGAAATGCAAACCCAGAAACAACATCATCAATAAAAATGAAATAATTATACAAGTGGGATTATTAGTGGATACTGAGCACCACAAAATCATTTTCTGAGTGACTATTAGAAAACACAACTAATAAATGGCAATAACAATGAGATAAAATGAGATATTAGAGGTACTACAGTAAATCATGATAAATCAATTAGTAAACAAATTAATATTTGAAAAAAATGAATGCCTTACTTCTGCAGTGAGTAGAAGAGTGGGGCGATGAGCAGAAGTACTAGCAGCAGCACCAGAGCAGTGACCAAACCAGAAAGTTGGGTCTTGCAGCCTGTTGACTCCTTTACCAGGGTTTTCGTCAGTGCTGCACTAGTAGTAAAGCAACGGAAGAACGATGGCAGGATGTTACAGAACCCAATCGCGTACATCTCCTGGTTAGGATCCACTTGGTAGCCGTGCTTCTTGGCGAACATCTCGGACAGTGAAACAGTTATAGCGAATCCCACAATAGCAATAGGTAAGGCATCAATTGCCACGGCAGGGATAAGTGACCAGGAAGGCATCTGGGGTGGCAGGAAACCTGTGGGGATGGTTCCAGCGACATCTGACCCATACACCTCCTGGAAGCATCCAAAGTGGGAAGCAACTGTTGCAGCAATGACAACAAAGAGTTCCCAGGGGATTGGTGCCTTGAGTCTGAGGAGTAAATCCATAGTTGTGTGGTCAGATTTAATTGAAAAATGTATATAAAAAAGGTTTTTTTTGTGTGTGTGTGTCTGTAAATATTATGAAAATGCAAGAGATACAGTATAATGCTCTTCCAAACAGAGCTAACGCATACCTGGTCTTGAAATGCTCATTCAGTTTCTTAGTGGGGACCAGGATGAGCAGGCAGAGAAGACTGGTAAACAAGTCACACAAGTTGGTGTCGGCCATGTTCTGTAGTAGGCTGAACCAGGTCTTTATTAGGGTGAACCAGCCTTGAGCTCTGGGCAGCTTCAGTCCTAAGAGGTACTTTAGCTGGGAGGTGAGGATGGTGAGGGAAGCCCCAGTGGCAAAGCCGCTTAGGAGGGAATCAGACAGGTAAACGGACACAAAGCCCACCTGGAGAAGACCCATCATAACCTATAAGGGACAGGAGGGAAGTAAGGGTAAAGGTAACTATTGATACAGTATGTGCGGATATTTTGTGATCATTCCAGCGCTTTGGGGTTTGTTAACTCTCAGCCACAGTCTTACCTGGTAGACCCCAGCCGTGAAGGTGACTGTAGCTCCGACCATAATGGCATAACAGCTCTTATCACAGACTAGACCAGCAACCGTGGTATCATTCCCCAGTCTGCCCAATATAAAGGACGTTGTTTTATTACTGTATCCCTCTGTGATGTATCCTGCGGCAGCCACCTCCCTGTCCACCACCTGCCCCACGAGAAGACACAACACGCCAAAGATACCCACAGACACGTGACGTGAGGTGCCCAAGAAGGCGTAGATGATGGAGGAGAAGAAAGAGGTATAAAGGCCATAAATGGGTTCCTGCCCAGCTAGCAAGGAGTAGGCAATCGATTGGGGAACAAGCAGTATTCCTACAATTAAACCTGACATAATGTCACCAAGGAGCCACTCTTTAAGATGATAGCGAGGAAGCCATTGTAAGATTGGGATAATCCTAAGCACAGAAGCTTTGGCTATCTGAGCTGAGCTGCAAAAGCAATGTTTTTGCAGCCTCCGAGCAAACACTGTCTTCCATGGCTCTTCTGTCTTCTCTCGTCTCTCTAAGACAATAGGAATCTGCAGGTCACTGTCCTTGGCTACTGAGTAGCATTCGTTTTCAGTCACAGCAGGCTTTAATGTAGCCATCATATACCCTGCAAAGATATTAAAGGTGATTATTATTATTATTGTACTGAAAATTTGCATATGTCAGTGATATTTTCCATTGTCAATAGTTTTGAAGATAAGATAATAAATGTGTTTCTTGTTCATGATGAAATAAACTGCTGATTTTGACCTGGCACAATATTTTTGCACATACACTTACAATAGGGCATAGGCCTATAGCCAAACCTCAGTCTATGAGCCTATACCTCTGTTTGCCAATAGGATTATTGGCCATGAAAAACAAATGCAGTAGGAGTGCTTCGTTGTAGCCTACTGCACACACTGGAAAGGAAAAAAGTGGCCTTTTGCCCAGTTGTTTCGATTTTAACAACTAGGCTACTTTCATAAACAATCCTTAATGAAAAGTTACAAATATTAGGTGAACTGTTTTTATTTTTGTAGTTCTCAAAATGTGTGATTGCATAAACTATAGTGGTGTGGTTTAGGCAGGTATGTCCACGAAGATTATCTGTATGTCCACTAAATAGTTGGTAATGTACAGTGAGACATGGACGGGACCGGAAAACATACTTTCAATTGTAAAATGACAGCTCACTTCTTCATTGGAGACTACACCAAACTACTTCTAAACTCCATCACTTCCACCCTTTGCTAGAGGCTTTATGAATGAAAACCGCAACTTCTGGTCGCCAACGTGTCTAATTGACAGCAATTAGCGTTCCAATAGTCTATATTTAATGATAGCATTCCTCACCTGAGTTTACGTTTATCCGTTCATTGCCCAGACTTGTTTTTCAATTTTAACATGAGAGAACAAGAAGGGTGCCTCTCAATCCGGCTTACTTTAGACAACGTCACCCACGCCGTGTACACGTAAACACGCGATGGAATGATAGCCAACTACACGGACCAAAAATAATCCAGAATCTGCACAAATGCACACCGTTTTGAGACTGAACGACAATTTGCAAACGTTGCCTATTTTATTTGTAATAATATAACCTATATGCAGCATTCGTTAGCGTTGGCTATTTTTGTCCATGTCCTACTGATATTTGAGACCTTGCATGAGAGGTCAACATGTAATTCTCTGCCCCCTGGTGTCAGATACGAGGCTCCATTGCTTATGAGGAGTGGTTGGACTGAAATATGTACGCAAATATAATACTAAAACACGGGTCCCTATCAAGGTTATAATAAAATAGCCTAAATAATAGGCTATTAAAACAGTACGTCACTAAAGATTAGTCATCTCTTGATACAAAATCAGCGTATAGCCTAGAATCTAGATTTCAACCTAATTCTAATTAGGCATAGTTTAGGCCTTACTCCACCCACTGCTAGGAAGGGGCGTAGCCAGAATTAAATTTTGGGTAGGCCTAGAAAAATATGAATAAGCATCTTTTCAGGGGTTTTTTCTTATTTACTTTGGGATGTGCACCCGGTGCATAATTATTCAGAGATATTTTCGTTTTTTGGGTAGGCCTTAGAACAAATTAGGTAGGCCTGTGCCTACCTAGGCGTACCCGTGGCTACGCCCCTGCTACAAGGATGTATGAGGTGATTTTGTAAGACTTTTGTGGCAGTTTTTCACTTTCTTTACCTGGTATAGGTCATTGGCTCAATCTTTACAGATTAAAGGTGAGAACATTTTGTCATTAGTGTTCTGTGGGCTGCAGGGATGTTGTAATACTTTAAACACTGGCATGCCAAGGTACACCAAGATACAAACTGTCCAACCTAACCTAATTTCCATACCAAAAGTTAATATTAAATGTTCTTTAAACGCATTGCCAAAATACATTTTTACACAATTATTAACGACTGTTATTGAAATCTGTTTAGGTTTGTTTTGAATGCATTCCTTGTAGAAACCAAAAACATGTCCAAACAACATTCACTATTTCAGGATCTGGTTGCACAAATATGCCACTCTGTGTAATATTTTTTGTGGGTTTGGCAGTGTTAGGCAATGGACACTGTTTTGTGTCTTTAATATACAATATGCTTGAATCGATATCTTAATACCTCTCTACCTGGATTTGATTGCTCAATTTGATTTCTCTAGTTAGTTGCCGTCTTCTCATTTTTTAAAGGCAGGACATATGTAAAATGGCTGCGAGCACATTAACAGACCTTGGAACACATGTCCCTCTGGTGGTGTATAGGGTACATTTCACACATGCTTTATTTTGAAAGCTAATTTGTGGTTGGGACTACAATTTATTTACACCTCAAAATACAGTATAATGCAACCACTACAGATTTCTCATGACTGGGGAAAAATATTAATCTGTTGGATGACTTAGTTAACGTATGGATGTGTATCAAACAAAGCAGTGTGCAGGCTGTGTAAAGTTGGATAGTGGTGTGACTTGTTACAGCAAATGTAGATTCAGAACATCCCAAACACTGTGATAAGAATCATTGCCAATTTAAATGTAAAAAATAATTGGGACAAAACTGCTCAATTTAGAGTGGCCTTTTAATGTAATCAAAACAAGGTGCATCTGTGTAATGATCACACTGATCAATAAGCTTCTTAAAACATCCTCAATCCATCCACCTGATTGATGTGGCCCATCATAACAAAAAACTGAACTTTTCAAAAAAGAGTGACGACAGATATGTATGGGAACCAAATTCAGCACATGACACATGGTATTAATTGAACACGTTGCATTTGTACTTAAAATAATGTTGTTTGTAAATGCCTACTCAATATTAGTATTTCTCAAACGATAAACACAATCTCCAGTCTTGAATCATTTGTTGATCCTTCCTTTGTGTTCTACACAATAATCAGCCTGGAAAATTATCAAACTTTTAAAAACTTTATTACAAGCAAAAGAGTGAAGCTTAAGGGTCAACAGAATACAGGATATTTTAAGTACAGAACTGCAGGTATAGAACAGCACATCTTGGACAAAAAACAGGTCACAGGAAAAAATAAAATAAAATCACCATCAGATAAAACAAAATAAATAATGCAATGATCACGATAGTGCTTGACATCTCAAAATAACCTGTCACTAATTTTAAGATACTCAAAAGTATACATTGCTTCCAACTCCATTATTACCCCTGAGTTCATGTTGCTAAACTAATTGACTTATCTGGCTGATAACTTGACTGTTATCACCCAACTTCTTAAAATGCGACGTGAACTACATTTATTTTCCAAAAAAACAAACATTTCAAAATAAAATTACAATTTGACAGTTCTTAAAAGTTTAACTGGTATCAAAGTCCATAATGTTTAGGAGTCTATGTGGAAGGGGTTGAAAACAGGGGCTAGGGGGAGGGGTGTTCATTCATTCGGAGTGGGTGATGGGCGACGATTCCTTGGGTTCCATTGTAGCAACAAAGAAAGTGAGCACCCCGACCCATGGGTGTAATATCAGTTCTTTGAATCAAACTTTCCCTATGGACTTTTCCAAATTAATTACGGAGGTCAATGGTTTCTAATAGCCGCCATATCCCCCCCTGCCGTAGCCGCCGCCGCCGCCTCCGCGTGCATACGGTGCACCGCTTCTGCTGGAGTAATTGCCCCCCTTCATGGCACCGTAACCGGAAGACTGCTGTGCGTAGTCGTCGCCAAAGTCACTGTATCCGTAACCACCCCCCATTTGGCCCCCATAACCTCCTCCGTAACCCCCCTGGTTACCGTAGCCTCCGCCGTTACTGTACCCGCCGCCGTAGCCACCGTCGTTACCTCCGTAGCCTCCGCCATAACTGCCATAGCCTCCACCTCGGCCGCCACCGTAGCCGTTGTATGACATCCCCCTTCCTCGTCCTCCTCTTCCACCGCGACCACCGGCCGCCTGCATCTCTTGCTTGGTGAGAGCTTTCTTCACCTCCACTTTGTGCCCATTGATGGTGTGGTACTTCAACAATACTGCTTTGTCGGCCGAGTCATTATCTTCAAAGTAGACAAAGCCGAATCCCCGCTTCTTCCCAGTCTCTTTATCGGTTATGACTTCGGCCTTCTCTATTGCGCCATACTGGGAAAAATACTCATTCAGATGTTCGTCTTCTATGTCGTCTTTCAAACCACCTACAAATATTTTCTTGACTTTAGCTAGTGCCTCTGGCCTATTTGCATCTTCACGAGCAACGGCTCTCTTCAACTCCACGTTTGTACCATCTACGACATGTGGCCTGGCAGCCATGGCGGCATCGGCCTCCTCCGGTGTAGAGTACGTGACAAAGCCGAAACAGCGGGACCGTTGCAGCTGCTGATTTAGAACCACCGCGCAATCAGTTAGCTGACCATACTGCTCGAAATGCTGCCTGAGTCCATCGTCGGTAGTCTCGACGTTCAATCCACCGACAAAAAGCTTGCAAAGTTGATTTGTCATGATTGTTTGTAGACTGGCAAAACGGCAAATTCGTTCGTTCTTTTCTCCAAGATGCCGATCGACGTAAAAGGCCTTTCTTGCGTTTGCCGTCTGTAGTGTACGTGCAGCGTGCACGGTACGTTCTAGGTTCTGATTCGCAGTTCACTTAAGCCCCGCCTATCATGGCCACATTTTAAAAAATAAGATACTGTTGACAACCCCCCGTGTTTAGAAGCCACCTCGTTAACAAATTACCAATGAAAACACTTTAAACCAGTGAATCTCAGACTGAAGGCATTGTCTGAGGCATTACAACTCATGGTGTCCTGCCAAATCAAATAATTTCAGACAATAGTAAACTACAAATTTTCATACTCGTCCTCCAAAAGGATATACCTTGGTCGATACCAGATGTTCTCCATTACATAAGAAAAAATTCAGTGGATTTAAGATATTAAAATGTCATGTTGAAACTGAAGTCACAACGTTGTAATCACTATACAATCATTAAATGGATGCTGTGTCCAGCTATAGTCACTATGATCTAAGTCTTATTTAGCCCAATTTCCCAAAGCCATCACTCAGGATTAAACTTTTAAATTGACTTCTGACAGTATGCATTTATGTGACAACACCCAACTAAGTCACCAAATAATATCCATGTCTTAGTTTGATCCCATTAGTTAAAGGGGCAGTTGGTAATCCAACCATTTACATGTTCATCATCACCTCATAAATCCACCTGGCATTGAACCAATTAAGTGAATTATGTAATGTATACTATGTGCCAATGAGGAAGTAACATGGAGTTTTCCAGACAGTTCTTCCTTGTCAGAGGGTTTATAGGTTTTTTTAAGTGCAATTCTATGGGTGTATTAGAAGCCCTCCGATTGTAAGAGGGGATATACAAATACAATTTGACTAAGGAGTTAGGTGTTGTGGAAAACCTACACATTTCCACCCCAATATTCATAGACATGGTGAGGATTCACTTTCAATCTGAAAAACCTGTTTCTCCAGTGCTGAAGTCAGATCTCATTCCACTCAGCATTCATAACTCTTGAATGATTCAATAAGACAAGCTAATATTGCTATAATATTTATTATAAAAAACAAGGTCTTATGATCCATACACATCACTTCCACAAGTAATCCCCCATAGTTTGCGATGTGCATCTCCTTCCTAAAAATAAAAACAAAGGCAAATTAGGAAACAACTTCTGTATCATAGCCTGCATATGTACAAAGACAGTAACATGTTCATACTCATGTTTCACCAATACACCTGTAATTCAGCCAGGTGGGGGTGCAGGGGCACCAGGATTGGGACAGAATCACCTTGGGTGATGCATCAGCAGTTAGCATGGTCCCCAGGTCTGGATGCACTGGAGACACCATGTTCCTCTTTGCCAGATCGATGTGCTGGCACTGGTCACAGGACAACCTGAGAGACAACACAAAGTAAAGAATGAACCACTAGTCAGGTAAATCTTTCCCTTTCTGGAGGTAGACACTAGGTGCTATTCCATGCGCATAAACACAGGAATAGCAGTGTGTCTCCTTAACCATTACATATTTATAAGGACCAAATTGACCAGAAACCCCCTTTTTACTAAATACAAGACGCTATAGATTAAGTCTAAGTAGTAACGATTGAGTAAATGCAAGAACCTTAGTAAACATGGTACATTTGTGTACCATTTGAAAATCCATAGCTTTAAATACTTGACCAACACATAGTGAAGACAGGTTGATTTACATACCTAGTTGCTGGATGTGATCCTAAAGAGATATTTCAGAGTCCTATCACAATCGACCCCAGGTATTGAACAGGGTCCTGTATAAACAAACTGCTACAGCTATTTTGGCGTACTGGGATAACAGTATGAACACCTAAATGTAGGAATCAAAAATAAATATGAGAGCCCTCCAGTCCACAATAAATTCACAAAAGCATAAAGGTAACTACTGTACGAGACAAAGTGCAAGTCATATTGAATTTACTTTATTAGCCATCTAGAAAGCCTCCATGCATTGGCTATGGGCAACGTGACTTTACCATCCCACTGGGAGCTTGCATACAATAAATTGGAAGAAAAACCGGTTAACTAATGATGCGAAAACAAGTATAGTTTCAATTCACCTGTAACCAAGAGAAGAGGCGAACTTAAGGCAACCTGGTTAAATGAGTAAGAACTAGCTAAACTTGTTTAACTTTTTATTTAAAATGAACATACATATGTATATCAATGCTTAACAATAGTAGTTTGATCTTCAGACAGATTATACAATATACATCGAGATATTGCTGGAAGTGAAGGAAACGAACAGACTGATAAGGTGGACGCTTTGTGTAGTGGCTGGGAATCTACTGACGTACTTCGTTGATTTACAAAACATTGGCAAGAAAATGAAACTGACTGCATCCGCTCCACCAATCCCGCGAACACTACAACCTAAGGGCTATAATAGTGGACAGTTACACAATTTACATCAGAGACATAAGCTAGGATATCCAATGCCATAGCACATGCGCCCCTTCCCAATACATTGAAAACACACTAGTCTTAGGGAAATTCGATACCATTTGCTTAAAATGCAGATAAGAAAAATATAGTAGTATTTAACAAAACAATCCTAAGTTACTAAATTCGAGAAGATGCTGTACGCATAACTAAATAAAAAGCAGGTCAACTAACGACAGCTACACGCCCTCAACTTTAAACATAAGATAAATGAATTCTGCAATCGAACGTGTCCTACGGCAACAGCTGGTCGTGCAAATCAGGTTCTGGGAAGTGATCTTCCTACCTGTTTGGTTTTGAGGTCTTCGTTAATGATTAGGGTTCACAGTGTCCGCATTTTGGCCTGGTGTTTTACGGCTGATGCCCCATGACTGATTTGAGCTCGGTTAGACGTCCAATCTGACGGTATTGAGGGTGTGAGAATTCTTACGAATAGTCTGTCGTGGACATTGGTTCAGTAGCCGCCATAGGCACCTCTGCCGTAGCCTCCAGCACCGCCTCGAGCATAGGGAGCACTGCTCCGACCCGCAGCGTAATTGGCGCCGCTTTTCATGGGCCCGTATCCGGAGGCTTGCTGGTTGTAGCCAGTGCCAAAGTCACTGTAACCGTTGCCGCCACCATAACCACCCATCTGGTCGCCGTAGCCCCCTCCGTAACCACCGGCAGCTCCATATCCTCCTCCATAACCACCACTAGCATAGCCGCCGCCATAGCCTCCATCATAGCCCCCACCGTAACCACCCCCATAACCGGTGTTGTAACCACCTCCTCTAGCACTGCCGTAGCCGTTTTGATTGCCTCTCATGCCTCTCCCCCCTCTACTCCTACCACCACCGCCGCCGCGCATTTCTTGCTTGGTCAGGGCTTTCTTCACCTCCACTCTGTGTCCGTTGATGGTGTGGAACTTTAGAAGGGCTGCTTTATCTGCAGCATCGTCGTCTGTGAAATGAACAAAGCCGAAGCCCCTCTTCTTTCCGGTTTCCTTTTCAGATATAACTTCGGCCTTCTGTACCTCACCGAATTGAGTAAAATACTCAGTTAGATGTTCATCTTCAATATCATCTTTCAGTCCCCCGACGAATATTTTCTTAACCTTTGCGTTTATCACTGGGTCATCGGCATCTTCGCGAGCAACAGCCCTCTTTACCTCCACGTTTTTGCCATCGACGACATGTGGCCTAGCCGCCATTGCAGCGTCGGCCTCCTCCGCGGTCTTGTAGGTTACAAAGCCGAAACAGCGGGATCTCTGTAGTTGCTGATTCATGACTACAGCACAGTCGGTAAGCTCACCGAATTGCTCAAAATGCTTGCGGAGTCCGTCATTGTCGGTATCGACGTTCAGTCCACCGACGAAAAGTTTGCAGATTTTGGCAGCGTTGTCCATTTTAGACCTTCTGTGTTTGTCGTTACCAGCGTCAAAAGAATATGAAGGTTGTGTGGGGGAGGGATTCAAGCTGTATTTATAGGGGATCATGACGTCACATTTCACGAACGCGCTTGCCAATCGCACGACAGTGCGCCCATTTTGAGATCTGGAGAGGTTTTAAAGTAAATATGTGAATACTGATAAACTATCTAGGACATCCACTACGTGGAAAGCAGTTCATTTATATGTGTTTGCTGATACACAGTGTGTGATGGTTTAGAAAGCAGACTTGCAGACTTGAAAACAAATGCGACTGCAGTCTATTCACATTGCAAATGGTAAAACAATTTCCTTTGTATTATAACTGTTGTTGTAATATTGTATTATAATTTGTATTATCCATGTTTTTGATTGAACCCAGAAATCAATAAACCTGAACACATTTTCATGTGTCTTCCATATGACACATGCTTCTGTACATTTGTTATTAAAACCTACTTAACCTCTATCGTGGTTTATTGGATTTAAGCAGTAGACTAGAATATTGTGAGCCCGAAATGTGAAACTTGGATTCAATGTCAGCTGGGAAACTGATGAGTATATTTGCACAACAGCAGAGGGCAGGTCATGTGGTCATCTGAACAATGACTTTGGTAATGCAGCCTAGTGCTACCTATTTGTGATTGAATAGATTGATGAGGCCCCTCAGCCTTTATGTAAAGTCATCAATAGGGCAATTGAGACTCAAGGTGCCAACAGTATCAAACTGCATTTGCCGATACTTGCTGAGGAGTGTAGAATATGGTCTAAATGGTCATCACACCATGATTATTTGTAAATGGTGACACATCCATCTCCTCCCCTGAAGTGTTCACTACCCTCTCATGCATCACAAACTTCTTTTCACAACGTTTTTTCCAACTACCTGCCATTTTCAAACATCCCAGTCAAGCCTTGGGAGTTTGTTGTGGATTCATATTTTATAGTATATATAGTGATACAAGTTATATACCATTAAGTGGCTGGTTGGGAAAAAATGACAGGATACATTTTTACTTAAATCTTTATCATCATTGTTTCTTGAGCAATCCATCTATCCTACCAAGATAAACATGCATGAGCAGTTTCTGAAGTCGTTCTACTATGACAATACTTAACAGTTGAAAAGCAACCAGCCAATGAAAAGTGGATGGTAATGATTGAGATTCATGACAAGGTGACCATTAATCATCAAGGAACACCTAAGCCAAACTATGCTGTCCTATGAAATCGGAAGTCACACAAACTATCAGCCAGCAGATACAATTTTATGAGCAAAAATATTCACAACATATTTTCTTTATTGTAATGCACAGGGTTTATCATTGTAAAATATATATGAAGTTAAATGGCAAACATTAAGTGATGTGGATGAAACTCATCACTTTCATTTCAAATGAACAAATATCAAAAGTACAGTGACTAGTTCACATGTCTAAGTTGGTTGGAAAATAAGGAATTGCCAAACCACACACAATGTAGGAAGACCACTTGGCAATAGAAAACAGATAATTTAGCTATTCTATTGAAAACGTATCTGAAAAAACATCCACCTTTTGTCAAGGGGATCTTCTGGTGTTCTAAAACTATGATAGGTTGGTGTAGGTTAGACACTGTAGTTCTTATTAGTTTGTTTTGGTCATTCTCCAGTTTAGTCCCTTCAGTTACTGAGAAGACAAGAGAAACATTGCCCAAATATAAACAATTGACAAACCCAAATCTGTACACCATGATGGTCAAATCTGTATCCAGTATTTTTCTAAAAAGGAGCCAATTTCCTAAGTCCTCAAATCAACGCCCATGCCCCTAAACATGGCTACAAACAATGTTAACAAGAATGTGCATCACAAAACGAGAGGCCACTATGCAGTTCACTGGACCCCGCCTATAACTCAGTCTGCCAAGTTTATATTGACAGCACGCTACTCGAGGGCCTACTAGGTTCAATCAAACTCAAAATGTCTCACTTTAAAAACACAAGTCTGTTAACTAATAATCTCTTGTTCACTCCCACAGTGTTCCGTGTCTGAGCCATCTCTGACCAGTATGTTTTCGTCAGTTGATGGGGGTTGTGGTTGTAGACAGGATATTCATCAGTCGGATGAGCTGGAGTTTAGCTCAGTTGCATCAGGGCGGGCAGGCAGGCCATATATGTAGGCTTCCCGCCTTGCACTGATTAGACAAGGTCACAGGTTACGGTAGAAGAGTATCCAATCACGTTGTTCCTTAGTTGACCCGTCTGATCACATAATGTAGACTTTCTCGGCCTGGGAGAAGTTGAATACCTCTTTCGTCCGTGGGCAGACTACCTTGTCATCTTGACGGATGGACAGGAGGGACTAGAGAGAATGAAAATATAAAACAATTAACAAATAGCTACATCTTTTGATTGAAATCAAAATCACCCATCAGCTTTGGCCAAGCGTGAATCCATTTCTCTTTCTTTCACTGTAGTGATTACTGATCTGAAAAGTGTACAGCTAGCTTTGATTTTTTATTTGAAAGAACTCAAACAATGGCCTTAGGTTTCAACACGGAGATGCAGTATGATCACAAAGCCATAATAATAACAGAAGACGGAAAGAAAGACTGACATTGTATCCGTAGACGTATCCATTGGGCAACATCATGGGAGGGTTGTTCTCGTTCATCACCTCTCCGGAGATTTTACACACCAGCCGAGAGTTGGCACAGTGAGCCATGGGAAGGGGCTGAGCCAGCTTGTTCAGAGACTTGCTACAGACTGGACAGTCTGGGTTCTTCGAGGTCCCGTCCTCCTTGTAGCACTGACTGGGGGTATGATGGTTAAGGGGCTGAAACTGGTGCGTTTGAAAATGGTACCAATCACAGACTCTGGAATCCCCTCTTTCTATGATAGAATGCCACCAATCAAAAATAACTGTGTTGCTGTATCATTATTGTATAGACAACAAAAATCTGGAACACAGGAGCTTATAAATGCAGGCAGTGTAGAGATGGGACAGGGCGAGATGGAGGGAGAGGAACAAGCGAGGGCGGATACGGCGTCTTGATAGCAGACAGGCCTGCCTGGAGGGTGATAGTGAACACAGAGTTGTTCCCCAGTTGATGGAGACGGTAGTTGTCGTATCTAAACTGCTGGATCAGCATCTTCCATCGTGCTGGGTCCAGCAGGTCCTGGGGAAGGGCAGGGAGAACATTCAGACACAACTGATACCATCAAAACCTCCAATAGTCTTACACAAACAAACACACCCTTTAAAATCTTATAGCAATGGTGGAATAAGTAAACATGAATCCTAGTGCATATTTGATTTGATGTCAATCAGTTAACACATGCATCGTGTCATTTTTCCCATCCGTATGGTATAACATTACATTTACATTTTGTCATTTAGCAGACGCTCTTATCCAGAGCGATTTACAGTAAAGTACAGGGACATTCTCCCGAGGCAAGTTGGGTGAAGTGCCTTGCCCCCCTTGCCCAAGGACACAACGTCATTTAGCACGACCAGGAATTGAACCAACAACCTTCTGATTAATAGCCCGACTCCCTAACCGCTCAGCCATCTGACCCCCCAACAGGTATGGCATGCAGTGGACTCCATTCACAGGAGACTTACCTTATAGGGGGAGATGTGAGTGTCGGAGGGGAAGGCGAGCATCCCCATCACCTGTCGTACCTCGTCTAGCTGCCCTCCCTCAGCTTGGCTGAAGTGTTTCCGTGCATGTCTGACATGTATGCACGCACACAGACAAACAGAACGGCGTTGGCCCATAACCTCCCTGTACACTTTTTATTCCTCATTCCAAACTGCATTAAAAGTGTATTATCAAAGAGGCCGAATTCATCCAGCAGCATGGTATTATTAGAGAGGTTAGCTCATTCCCCTACCTGACAGCATCCATCCGTTTGTTCTGTCGTATTAGCTCGATGAACTCCTGGATCCTCAGACTAAACTCCAGACAACTCTGAAGAGGAGAAAACAATGTACTGTATTTGAAATCACGCCAAACAGAATATATAACCCAGTTTAAGGTCATTCTAAGACTAGAGACAAACATTTGCTGAAATGTGAGACAAATAATGCTCACCTTCATTTTGCGAAGGCGTGACTTGTTGTCATGGCACCAGGCCAAACATGTGGCGGTTTCTTGTCTCTCCAGCGACTCCTCCACTTCCTTCGCTGTCAAAAACATCTCGATGTTCACCAAGTCCTGGAGTACCACAGAAGTGAGGAGGTTTATACAAGACATGACGTAATGCATATAATTAGAACACATTGGGACATTAATTCCACATAGGCAAAGAACAACACAAGTCTATTCTTTGTCAACTGGTTTCATAGATCAGGGAAAACAGAGATATCCTCCACCAACAAACAAGACAAGTTCCGACAGATGAAAAACAACAGACATGCTACCCAAACACACGTACCTCTATACCACTCTGTCGTGCCAGTTTTACCGCTGTGTTGTAGTACCCGCAGCGAAGCAGGTGCTCCACCATCATGCGGTCCATGCGTTTCTTCTTCCACACGTTGGTGCCCGCAGGCTGGTCACTGCTGTGCTCCTTTAGGTGCTCAATGCGCCGCTTGCACAACTTGGCACTCTCATCTTCTGCCTGTATAGACTCTGCTGCCTGCAACCCAGATTCCACAACCAGATTAGGGAGGCTGCAGAACATGCAGAGTAGCTACATTCACTGAATGTCAAGGCTTCACCCAGCATGTTTTACTGGAGTACTCATATCCCAAACTGCTATGGATCCCACCCCCCCCCAATGTTCAAAATGGTCAATGTTTTAGTCTAAGGGCTACGGCTTTTGCTAGGGTTTTCTAGTATGCCGTATCTTACATTTACATTTAGTCATTTAGCAGACGCTTTTAACCAGAGCGACTTACAGTAAGTACAGGGACATTCCCCCCAAGGCAAGTAGGGTGAAGTTCCTTGCCCAAGGACACAACATAATTTGGCACGGCCAGAAACTGCTGGTTCTATTCCTGATTACTAGCCCGATTCCCTAACCGCTCAGCCACCTGACTCCCTATATCTTGAACAGGATCTTGTAGGAAAGGGTGACCTTGTGTGAATCTAGTACCTTACCTTTCGCTTGAGAGCACTGAGTTTCTCCACAACCCCGTCTAGTAAGGACACCACTGAGTCTACTACTGGGAAGCTGCTCAGGGTCTTCTCCAACTCTGCCACCACCATTGTTACGTGACTAGTCTCTCGGTCAATATTCTTCTGGGCAGCTCTGAAGCGCTTGTTCAGTGTCTCGTAAGGTACCTGTGTGAATGATCAAGACAGACGGATTCAAAACCAGCCCTTAAAAAAGACAGTGTAATTTTCATATTATGTAAGGTTCCACAATTTTTGGGTGATACTTGTTTAATGTATCCAAGTTAACTTAACATTAGACATCCTATTTTACACAGTACAGTATGCTCGCCACAGACCAGATAAAATTCCCGCATCATCACTGAAATAGATTTACAAATACTTACCCAAACGACCCCTCACCACAAACAAAGACGCGAGCAAACAGCATTCTAACAGGCCATGAAACGATTGTGTAGCGGTGCGGTCTGGTGAGAACCTTCTAGCTAGCCATTTTGAGAATAAACTGAATCGCAAGGTAGCTTCAAACCACCATCTTAATTGCATTTAGACTGCCAGTGTGTAAAACTGAATTGCATACTATAGTATGACATTATGAGTGGGGTACGATGATAGGTACCATGTCATGATCCAGACAGCTAGCTCTAGTAGTAGTGAGCTAGTAATCAGTTTAAGGTTAGCCTAGGTACAGTAGCTCTAGTCTAGCTAAGCTAGCTAGCACCAGAGTAGTCAATGTTGGGTAATCATTGGACCTTTACTCGCATACTAGCTGTCTGGGAAATATACTTTCCGAACTTGTTAGAAGCAAGCCAATGTAGGCAAGCTGCTTGCATACGATAGCTAGCTGTCGTTAGTTAAAAGCTAAGTTACAAAGCTCTAATGTTAGTCAGACAGCTGCGTCAGTGACGAGTGGATGACAGCAACTATGCTAGCGTAGCCAGCTAGCAGTAGCCTGGTACTAGTATTAGACTGCCACATTTGTAGGCAAAGAGGTATGATCGACTTGGTTAGCATGCGAACTTTGAGACAGCACATTAGACTAACTTCAACCTAGTTTAACGTCTTTTTCAAATGAAACCACGGCCTGGAACAGCTACTAGTAGTCTTAAGTGATAATGCGACCACGACGTATCTGACGTTGAGCTAACTACTAGTCCAACGTTACTCTGCTTTCATCGGATTCTTTCACAGCTGAGCATAGTAAAGTTGTCAAAATAAGGCTTATTCACAGGATAATACATCAATGACTATCTAGAACGAATGCATTATAACACAACGTTGAGGCTTGGACCTGTCATCGTCTCTACATGATCCGATTATTACCTTTAGGGTGGGATATTCTTGAACCTTGAGAGCCATGGATAGTTGTGATGCTGTCTCTTGCACCGCCATTTTCGTTTATGATGTTAGTGGTGGTGTTGGCGTTTTTTTCGTTGCAGCGTAAAATGGAAAGCCTATTTAGCTCAATACTGACATCTTGCGACGATGTAGATGGAACCATGTTGGTTAATCTTATTACTGTGAGCACTGAGCAGCTACATATCGGATAACGTAGAAACTTATATCAGTGTTGCACCGCACATTAATAAGATATAATAATATCCCTTTTATCCACTTTTCAATTCACTCTCCCTGGCCCAATCATTCGTCTTAGATGGTCCCATCCTAACTTACTGTTTGTCTACAAACTAGCTTCCAAAAATATATAATTTATTGTTCAGAAAGTCATAACATAGTAATAAAAACACTAATTTTAACTCTCAATTCATTAAGTTCATCATTTACAGTAGGCTACTAGCAAGATTTATATTGGATTTTACTTCCAAAATAGATGAACGGGATGTCTGTTGTATTACACATACTCAAGTTACATAGTGTAACTGTAATGTAATTCAAATGTTTTATTAACAGGACATACTAGGTTTCTATATTAACTTATAAATGTGACTAAGTTGTAATCAAACCATCAAAAAGAACCGTCCAACACCCTACCATTGCATAACACGTCATGTTTTCTATCTTGCAGGAAACAAAAGATCAATTTGAGTGGCCTTAGCTCCTCCCCCATTCCCCATCTCTTTCTTGCCGCCACCTCGTACTTGCGCACCCCCCTCTCCTCCTCCAACCTTTCGTTTTCTCTCTTTCCCACTCCTATAAAATGCAGCGACACTTGCATTCTGTATATGGACGCGTTTTTGACAGAGAATAATAGTCAAAACAGAGAGTGAGGAAGGGAGGGAGTTAGAGTGAGGGAGGGAGAAGAAGGGACGGAAAAAGGGTGAGCACATGTGTATACTTGTCACTAAGGGGGCAGGAAAAAAGGAATAAGGAAGCTGAGGTAGCCGCCATATGCTGTGGATTTTGTGAATGTCTTGCTGAATATCCTTCTTTGGGGGAAAAGATGGGAAGCTCTCATTTGCTGAACAAAGGCTTACCTCTAGGTAAACGTTTGCCTCTTTTGTGCATGGATCACACATTAAATGTTATATTGTATGATTGTGTGTGGATGTGTGTATTTGTTTGTGCATATAGATATTTGTTTTATGTTTTTCATACAGTATTCTTTCCTCTACCACCCCCCCCCCCCCCCTCCCCCTCCATTATCTTAAATCTGCACTTTTTGTTCATGCTCATAGAGCACTGCTTGCTCTCTGCTGAGTGTTAGTGTGTCTGTATTTGCATGTGTGTGTTACACTGTAGTCCTGGTCATAGGATATGTGTGGGCAGCAAGGTCAGGGTCTGTATTGTTTATCTTTAGAATGATGACACTTTACAGCCGTGATGAAAAACAGAAATACTCCGATTTTTTCTCTTTGGAGATTTGAGGTACTGGGGCTGCCAAGGACCTGGCTAATAATTTCCTGTGCATTCTCCAGTCGGAGAGAATGTCATCTCCGGCTCTGGCCTTGAAAATGTTCCTAATTCTGACTTTTTAAGAGGAAGCAAATGCTCATTCTAGAACAGTCCTCTGAGGAACTAGGGTAGACAAGGACAGATATAAAAATGCCCTCTTTAGCCTCTTGACTACTGTTTCTGAACTGTTTTTAAGTATTGTTCCATAAAAATATTTTCACACAGTACAGTTTGATCCCATGGAGGATGCGGTACATGTTTATTCACGTCTCGTGTAGCATGTTCGGAATCGCAGGGGTCCTCTGATCGGGTTATGAAGCCCAGGCTAATTAACACAGATGTCTTTCATCCCCTGTGGGGGTCTCCCTATTGGCTGATTACAACCCATGAAGATCACATGTCAGAAAATAAGTCATGGGGTATCAGAGATTTGGCAATGAAACATCTTGTAATTATACATTAATACATGAAAGAACAATGCCATAGCTTTATGTTATATTATTGTGGAATTTATTACATTCATATTTATTATCCAGTTTTTGTTTAGAGGTAATTATTAAACACGGGTGATAAAAACGATCCTTATCATGCTACACAGGTCTACACAAATGGTTGGTATCATTTCTGTACTAAATAGCTTCTGACCGACGGTCTGTTTTGCTGTGATCTAAATAGACTTCAACCTAAAGAGATCTGTCAGAATCACAGTTTGTCTGTGTTTGTATGTGCCTGTGTGTGTGTGTGCCTGTGTGTGTGTGTGTGTGTGTGTGCCTTGTCAGGTGTGTGTATATGTGTGTGTGGTGTGGTCTGAGGATTTATTGAAGCAGGCAGAAGGAGGGAAGGAGAGGGGTGTGTCTTCTGGCAGGTCTCTGGTGGGAACTGAACCGTGGGTAGAGATAGGCTAGGCCTGCCTCCGCCATGTTGAAGCACGCCACATTGGCCAGGAACATAAATTACTGAGCTTGACAGGTGCAGACATTCTCTCCCTTTCTCAACACTGAGTTTCACTTACTATACCTAATTCAGACCATCTGTAACCTTGATTGTATGCTTTGTATTAATTAACATTTCATTATAGAAATGCAATTCCTTGTGGGCACAATAAACTAATTTATGCTAAATGAGGAAAGGACTGCCCTGTGTCACGGTTCTTCTTGTTCAGATATGTCAAGGATCTAATGACGTGTTTTATGCGCCACTTAGGATAGTTTCCCTGTTACAAACGTCCAGAACAGAGGACACATGTTTTGAACATCCAAAATAAGGGACACGTCAGACACATATGTCCTGCATGTGTGAGTATGTTGACTTGTTTGTGTGTACAGTCACAACCACTAGGAGACAGATACCCCAAGGATATGGAGACAATTCATGTTCTGACTGTAAAACTAAGAAACCACATTAGACCTTGGAGGGTGAGTCAAGATCTGGAACTAGATTTTTTTTTTTCACTATGTCTCGTGGTTTGACATTAAAAATAGAAAATAAATTAAAGGAGTCCTCTGTATTCTGTAATTTTCCTAGAATTATTAATGTGAATTCCTTGAAAGGACATGGGGCTAATAATATCATAAAGAGCTAGAGAATAGATTCAGAGCAACTTTGTGATAACCTTTTAAACGCATACTGTTAGCGTATGTGTTTAAAAATGTGTTGCTTCTGTTTTTGTGGAAAACAAACAGACCAGCATCAGAGCAAATTAACGAGTGAGTGAATGCACAATTAAAACCTTACACTTTTGCTTTGCAATAACAAGGACAATTTAGTAAACTACAGAACATATTTTGTTTGTATACTGTTTCTGTATGTGTGTTAATGTGTTTTTGTGTGATTGACAAGGCAGTTAAATGTACATTTGTTTAAGTCATTTACAGTTACTGTACATTTAATTAATTTAGCAGATGCTTTTATCCAAAGCAACATACAAATACAGCTTTTATCCCTTTGGTCCCAGTTTCTGACTAATGGCCTATTATAATTATTAAACTATTGAGAGTGGGAAGGGGTGTAATTATTGCTTAATGACACTACACTTTCTCAACAACCATAGTGTGCCTTTGGTGCATTGTCAATTAGAATTTTGCTTTCTAAAGCCATGGCTTTACTGTCTGCTTTTTTCAGAAACCAGCTAATATTTTGGAGGAACAAAACATTGCTTTATGTGCTTTTTGATTTATAAAGAAAAGGTTGTATGTCACATACAATGTAGGAAAGCTGACAAAGTAAATCAGCGTGTCTAATATTACGGCACTAACTTTAGGTACTAAGATGAGACAATCCCCATTGTGTTTATGTGTGTGCTGTGTTTGTCCAGGCATCCGGCCGCCCATCATGAACGGGCCAATGCATCCCCGCCCTCTGGTGGCTCTTCTGGATGGGCGTGACTGCACAGTGGAGATGCCCGTGCTGAAAGATGTGGCCACCGTGGCTTTCTGTGACGCCCAGTCCACCCAGGAGATCCATGAGAAGGTAGACTGAGCACACACACACACAAACACACACACAAGAACACAACCTTTTCCCCCAACACACACTATCATGACTATTATGCAATATGGCCCATATGTGTACTAAGCTTTATCAAGCTGATATCCAGATTTTTTTTGTGTTTAGCCTATTGTCCAAGTCTGGATGTCTGCCAGAGAAATTACATTGTCAGTCTCTCTCAGTATCTCTCTCTCAGTGTCTCTCTCCAGTGTCTGTCAATCCTGTTATCTGGTTACACAGTCGTTCACGTGCTAAGATAACCCTGCTGCCAATCTTGGTGGCCTCTATGTGCTAAGAAAACATGGTTATCTGTCTCTGTAGCCCTCTATGTGCTAAGAAAACATTGTCATCTGTCTTTGTAGCCCACTTTGCTTAAGACATTTGTACCTCTGTCTCTTTCATGTTTTTGGAGACAGCTGTGTTACCTGTGTCTTTGTCGCCAGGTTCTGAACGAGGCTGTGGGAGCTCTGATGTACCACACCATCACACTGATGAGGGAGGACCTGGAGAAGTTCAAAGCCCTGAGGATCATCGTCCGCATAGGCAGCGGCTTCGACAACATTGACCTCAAATCTGCCGGAGATCTTGGTGAGCTGCGCTGGTATCAAGTAAAAAAGAAAAAGACAAATACAAGTCACTCAAAAGCATATCTTACATAAATAGGAGTTATGATAACCTACAAAGATTTTGTCTTTTGGAGCCTGGTCGCTCATTTCGTTGTCAAACTTGTATTTAACACCTTTCGTCCATTTTGTCAGTGTTTTGACACTCTCCTCCTCCTCACCTCGCACCTCGCAGGCATCGCAGTGTGCAACATGCCGGCAGCGTCCGTGGAGGAGACGGCCGATTCGACGCTGTGCCACATCCTGAACCTGTACAGACGAACCACCTGGCTGCACCAGTCCCTCCGTGAAGGAACCCGGGTCCAGAGCGTGGAACAAATACGGGAGGTGGCGTCTGGGGCGGCCAGGATCAGAGGGGAGACTCTGGGCATCATCGGACTGGGTAAGGACAGGGTGTGGAGGCGGAGGAAGAGTTGGGAGGGTTGGAGATTGGCTTTGAGGATTTGCTCCGATTTGGCATAGCATGGGGTAAAACGTGGTTTGAGACTGGTTTAGTCTCATGAGATGAAAGGAGGACGTTTGGACGTGGCGTCCAGAATTGAGGGATGGAAGCTTGGGGGTTGTGACTAAAACGCCATGTGTTGCGGTGTTTGTTCAGGCCGCGTAGGCCAGGCGGTAGCTCTGAGAGCTAAAGCCTTTGGCTTTAACGTGATCTTCTACGACCCCTACCTGTTGGACGGTGTTGAGCGAGCTCTGGGGCTGCAGCGGGTCAATACCCTGCAGGACCTGCTTTTCCACTCGGACTGTGTGTCCCTGCACTGCAGCCTCAACGAACACAACCACCACCTCATCAATGACTTCACTATCAAACAGGTGCATGCACACACACACACACACCACACCACTTCACAATCATATAACATGCCCAGAACTTACACATAAGATAGATTTTCACCACTGATCAACAACATAAAACACACAATGTTGCAATGTTCAGAAAGGCACATGCGGGCAAAGATGTTTCGTCAAAGGTGTGTTCATGTGGTTCTGTGCAGATGCGTCAGGGAGCCTTCCTGGTGAACACGGCGCGAGGGGGCCTCGTAGATGAGAAGGCCCTGGCCCAGGCCCTCAAGGATGGCCGGATAAGAGGAGCGGCGCTGGATGTTCACGAGACGGAGCCTTTCAGGTGAGCGCACACACAGACTCACACAAGATAGCCCTTCTGCTCTCCCTGCCCTCTCTCTCTTTCCTGCTCTCTCTCCCTCTCTCTCTCCCCCTCTCTCTCGCTCTCTCTCTCTCTGACAAACACACACATAAACACCCACATTGGAAAAGTGGTCGCGATTGTGTGTTGCTCGCGGCCGGGGTAACTAGATCTAACTGTGTGTCAGCTTCAGCCAGGGCCCGCTGAAAGATGCCCCCAACCTGATCTGCACCCCTCACGCCGCGTGGTACAGCGAGCAGGCCTCCATCGAGATGAGGGAGGAGGCGGCCCGCGAGATCCGAAGAGCCATCACCGGTACTTCACACTTCATGGACACTGGATTCGAACTATACTTTTCTCACGGCACTTTTAAAACGAAACAATGATCTTGCAAGTTGTTTATCCTGACGTGCAATATTGAGTCTAAAGCATAAACAAATCTAAAAGACTACAGTATACATGTGACAACTCGTACAATATTTCTCATATGGTTCTCATATGGTGTAACAGACTGAAAGCCACAGGAACCACAGATTCACTAATGATCCAGCACTGTTCCCATCTTCAGGTCGTATCCCAGACAGTCTGAAGAACTGTGTGAATAAAGAGTTCCTCACCCAGACTAACCACTGGGCGGGTATGGACCCCGCAGCGCTCCACTCTGAGCTCAATGGTGCTTACAGGTAACATGGCATATGAACAACGTTTTCCTGTTTTACATGACATTACATATATTTAAATGAGACAGATAGATTACCACGGCAAGAGATGTTTTAAACAGGGAGCCTTGTCCCTTATATTAATGAATCGAATATCTTCGAGGTTGAAAATTCTGCCTTTGTGTACATTTTTGGTTAATAATCACTTCAGTCTCTTAATTTTAGGTGAACTTGTAGTAAAATAGACACTTATTTCATTGTAACCATTGCGGTCTTTTTCTGTGTCTCCTGGTTCTAGATATCCCCCCGGGGTTGTGAGTTTGGCCTCTGGGGGCCTCACTCCTGCCGGGGGGGGGATTGTGCCCAGCGCCATGCCCATCACACATAACCTCCAGTCAGCCACACACCCGCCCCACAACCCTTCACCTAGTCAGCCAGGCAAGCCTGACGGTGACAGAGAGCAGCACCCTAATGACCAGTTGTAACTTTACCTTTGGTAGATACTACCAGTCCAAGCTGCACCCACACAGGGCTCTCTGGTTGTAGCCAAACATCCTTTCCAGAGAGTTCTGTGGTACATTGTCAATCTATTTTAGGGGAGCATTCAGTGAGCTGAAGCACTGCACAATGTTGCAAACAAAAATATGAGGTACATATTACAGATTTGTACCTGTTCTAAGTGTACATTTCTACCTGCACATTGTTTAATGTTGCACCATCCTGGATACACCAACTGCTTTTCACCCCAAAGAGAAGGGAAAGGAGGTGCCAGTGGTTCTCACCTGTTCCATTAGCAGGCTGACTGACTGAGGGACTTCCTGGCCTAACCCTATTTTCGTTGCCCTTCTTTTAAAAAAAAGTTTTGAAAAAAGATTATATCAATTTGGAAAGAAAAAATGAAATTCTGCTGTTTCTAGACTGTAGTTTGTTCCAAATACATGGATGAATATCTGTTTGTGTGTCCTATACGGATTCATTGTTCATCTGAAGTAGTCGGTAAAAGATTCATGTTTGTGTACAGTTTTTAGGGTTATGAGAAAAATATGTTTGTAGGATACAAGAAGAAAAAATTATATTAAAGCAACAAATTTGTCCCCCTGATAGCCACAAAAGGTTTTGCACTCCTTCTCAGGAAAAGCCACTTTTGTTTTGAGACTGCTATGAGACTCGTTCATTCTGTCAGTTAAGGGGCATGTGTTTTTCCCTGGGCTCTGTGTAAATGTTGAAACTACATTGGGAGAGGCGGCCCTTATGTCTCGTGCATACATACCTGGTGTCCTGCTTGCCCGTGTCAGTGTGACTTGATTGTAAGTGTTGTCTGAGAAGTGGCTGTTAGCTGCAGAATTAGTAGCAGACCTTCTGCCTACCTTTGGTTCCCCCTATGGTAAAGTAGTAGGCTTAGCAATATATGTATTATATTATACAGTAAAATATCATTATTTTTGGTCAACCAAAATCCAGAAAGAAATGTTTGTGACTGACTGTATGCATTTGTATGAATTATTTTGGAAAGAAATTAAAGTCGCTTTAGAAAGGTTAGAATTGGATTGTCTGTGAATTATTTTAAACAAAATTGTGTCATTACCTACATCTGCCACTAGATGGCAGAACAGCTGCAAGAATTCTCACAAAGAACAAATGCTTATAGTGCTATGTCCACGCCATCCTTTTGGTTTTTTTTCCTTCATATATTGTCATTGGATCTTAATTTTTTTTTTTATGAATGAAAAACATGCCCAGTTTTTTTGCATGATAAGACACCTGCACAAGGGTATGACTACATAAAATAATTTCAAGTATAAATTTAAAATTAAATGAAACCCATTTGAAAACCATACAAGGGATGGTTACATTTGCCAGTTGTATCAGTGATAGAAGGACAGACAGACAGACGGATGAACCAACGGATAGAAAGACAAATAGCTCAATAGATATTAAAATAACATTTTAATATAAGGTTTTCAGTAGATAGATGGACAGAGAGATAAAATGAATTACATTTCACAGCAATTGTTAAAGCAGCGTATGTACAACCACAGTAAACAAATCTACAACAAAAAGAGAGTGTGTAACCGCAAAAGATTGTGATAGATATTGTTTAGTGCACTGCCCACTCTTCTCTTCAAACACACTGCACTCTGGATCAGACAATGGAAAAATCATTCTAAATTACAACAACTGGAACAGCTTTGTGAGCATGTGGAAACTGTGGAACAGATAATATCAAAAAGCAGATGGGAACCTAAGAGCAAAGGTTTGTATTCTATGTAGATCCCTCTCATCTGAGTGGAGCTGTGGACAACTTTAAGAGTAAGTCATTGTGATGGAGTACATATCGTACTCACTGAACTTTTGTCCATTCTGTGTCAAAAGCACAACGCAATGGTTGATGTGTTTTCTATGTAGCCTGAGGAAAAGGGAATGCTCACCTGTATAAGATAGGTGCTAGTGAAGAACATTCCAGCTCCAATCCAAACTTATGTGCATACGTTTACGTGCAAAACACCAATATTTCAACAGCAAGCTGTCTTAGACAGGATATAAAATGTTATCTGGTCCCAACAAGTAATTTAATCTCCATTACCAACCTTACTAAACCAATAATTCTTGAGAGAAGCCTGAATGATGTCGGTTTTAAGATTCCCCACTATATCTAACCATGTAGGTAAATAGTAAGACGATAATCAAATCAAATGTCTCCGCATTATTTTACTTTGAACATTTTCTTCTTTGTGTCTATGTTGTACTGCACCGTGCAATGTAGACAATATACTGTTTCAGAAAAGGTTTTCAGTTCTCTACCCACTGTGACCTGCACGTTGTTATTTTATTTGATTGGGCTTTTCTCTGCATTTTATTACAATATAACCCCTAACAGACAGTCTTGCTGAGTTGCACTAGAAGGTTGGCTCTTTCAGCAAGTAGTAAAACTCTTGTGTTCTACTTTGAAAAGATGTCCAGAGGTTTAGTTTCAACTCAAACAAATCTGAACATAATCAAATTGTCTAGATTTGCAAGGTCCCAAAACTTACAAAGCTAAGCACTTTTGATTTAAAAAAGCATTTATTAGTCAAGGCAGTGATTGTATTATTTACACTATAAAACTCGTGCAAATTATTATTTCAGATCTCCTTGTGTTTTGTAGAAGAATATAATCTCAACTGCAATGAGATTGTGCAACACTTTCTTTCACAACCCTTTTCAATGTTAACAGACTGTTTGGCAAAGTCTTCAGTGACTTTAAACGATGGGAAAGTAGACCGGGAAAACACCTGTACTAAAATAAAGGAAGAATGTTTTATGTTGGGAAGAAGACACATTCCAGTTTTAACCATTGGAATGGGTTTATATTCTTGTTTTTGTATTTTGCAGTTATCGGTCACGTTTTTCCTAAACTAGTCCAAGGAGGGGTGACCCACTTACTGCCTGGCTCTTATTTCCCACTGGCAAATCAGACAGGAGCCGTGAAGAGCCATGTGGTTCCCATCAAAATCTCAGCTAACAACAGCTGTTGTATTTGCTTAACAGCCTCAGACCCCTGTTTCTATCACTTCACTTGTGTATGGTTGGCCAACATAATAATACTCTGTCTGGATTCCAATCCATAATTACATTTTGTTTGGCCAACAACTATAGGCTTGTAGCTTATATGTGAGAAATGTTTTGAAAAAAAATGCTTTCATCTGAACAGCTCAATTCTGGAACATTTCCAAAAGCAAAATCACACTAGTCCCATCCTCAGAACTTGACCAGGGAATTCCATGAAACATTACGAAATCTGGAAAGCTAAAGCATTAAAAAAGGCATAGTTCAAGGAACAACTGTGAGTAAACCCATGTGGAACTGTCTTATGAACATATTAGTCATATTTTTGGGGAGTTTTCTGCATTTCTGTCCAAACAGTTGGACAAATATTTTGGACAAAGCCTGCCGCATATAATCAAAAAGCTTGCATATTGGTACCAAACATCACTACATATTTTAACAAAACCCTTAAAAAACTAGTCTCAATTCACAATTGGAACAAATACTATCAGATATTCCATTGCTTCCTTAAGCGTGTGAACATCTGAAAACCAAAAAGCCACAAAAAGCCTTCCGACCACCCGTTTAAACCCCAGACAGTCTCTCTAGGAGAGACAGGGAATGATTAAGAATACTGTATCTGGTTCTTACCAAGGTAAAAAAAAAAGCTAAATGAAAAAAACATTGCTATATACTATCTTTACACATTTTTTTATTAATTGTAGAACCTGAACTGATAATGATCAAAAAACTAAATAATAATGAATTGCTTTTAGGTTTTTGTTCTGACAGAAAAATATGTTTAACCCCCTGGTGGGCAATCTGTTCAGCTCAGTAAGTAAACTGATGAAGTGTAGATTTTTTTGTGAATTTACAATCTCTCGGTCGATAAAATACTGGATGGGAAGAGAAAAGCTAGCCTGGAGCACCAAGAGTTCTGAACATTTGAATAAGCTCCAACTTTTGTTAAAAAGACCATTCATCAAAATTATACGGCAAATGACTTCACCATTCAGTCTGTATGGGGTAATTTTGGTGTTATAAAATATAGAACATGTAAAAACACTTTGAAACTTTGAAACACGCACAGTTTATTCTTTGACGACATATTAAAGGGCCAAGTCAGAGATATTGAGAATATCAAGTCTTTGGTCTTGAGTTCATGTAAAGCCTCAAGTAACTCTTGGAAATAGTTTTCTGTCTGCTGCTGGTTCATTTTATAAACACGGCAATAGGGACTTTTGTAGGGACTGACTTGTTCATCCCATACAGAGTTTCCTTGTGAATCAATTCTCCATTGCTGTGGTTATGTAATGGAACTGGTTGAGTAATATCCAAAAAAGGACTTAACTCAGTTGGCAAAGGCTATTTTGAAGGAAACCTAAATTAAAAACCGATTAGTCTTAGTGTAGATCCAATGCCCTACTGAGAAAACAAAATAGGCAAGCTGATATCCCTTCTTTCCCAATAGGAAGTCACCTTTAATAACAGCTTTTCTGGCCTGCCAAACCATATGTCAGAGCCATTAACTGCATTTTCTGATATAAGACAAGTTTGCCTGTCCCACCAAATGGTTCTGCAGAATGTCAAACAGATTGAGGTATTGATTTTATCTGACAGCTAAATAATTTAGCGTCCGGTTCACTCTGGTTTTATGAGTTTGTCTGGCTTCAGCCTCAACATCCTCTCTTTCTCTCAACACAACCTGAATACTGCCATGCTGTCTGCTACTGTCTTCTTACTCATAAATGAACATGCATTTGCATGTTAATTTGCATTTTATTCCCAGCAGACGGTTAACACAATGCTGTGACATGGAACCTGATAACCTGGTGCCTTAACATTTAGCAACAGCTGGATGATTTGTACACTATCAAGATAGAGCAAATGTCTTTCTGTAATTCTGAGACTAAAGACCCATGGGTACAAAAAGGCTTTTGAACTCGTACTCCTACCTAAGTGAAGCATTTCATGAAGGCAAAACCGTGTGAAGAAAGGAAGCACTTGACAAGTGGAGAGGCCTACAGTGTAGCCTGTGTGTGGGAGCCTTTCATCCCAGCTAAGCAGCCAAAACCCAATCTTGATACTTTGGTGGATCCGCTCACAAGAGTGCAGAACACGAAGAGTTAAAAGAATATCAAAATGGGATTGAACAAAACGACCATAAGACTAGTTAATGTGCCAGATAACGGAAGAGTTTCCTGGATAGTCCTGAAGCATTTCGTTTCCCAGGACTGAACTTTGCATTCAAAGGCAGTAGACTGTGGTTCTAGAAAACAGAAGCGACAGGTCTGCATGCTTCCAAAGGTTTGAAGGCTTCATTTCATCTGTCATTCCACCTTTACATCGTGTCTCTTGCCATCTGCCATCCACGTGACAGCAGAAACCCTACTTCCTTCTTACATACACACTCACAAATCAAATCAGACCTTTTGATGGTTGATTCAAACAGCGCTCGGGTCTGCGTGGACAGGACCTGTCATTGGAAGATATGTGAACTACCTGAGAAATGGGATTTGCGCTTTAAATGAAATTGGACCACACTGTGCTACTGCCAAGGCACTATATCAAAATTAGGTTTTAGGGTAAAGCTCCTTATAAAACAGGCTACCATGCTGGAAAACTCTTTATTTTCTCTTTTTTTGGTTGAGGCCCTTAAATCATTTGTTTTATACCTCCGGCCGAGGTCAGACGGCTCCCGTGGCGGAGAAGGGAATGATGGGAATAACAGAGGGCTCTCCCTTCGCGGGTCAGTGAGGAACCTCTGGGATCCAGACAAGAGAGAGAAAGAGAGAGTGACATAGAAAGCGTGCACAGGGGGACACAACGAAACAAAAAGGACCGATACACCAGCATTCAGAGAGAGATGCTATCAGCATGCAAAAAGCTCAAACTGAAGATCTCTAAACATCTTTACACTGACTGACAATAATACGATTATTGAAGAAAAATAATGCTTACACAGTTGACAATACTGAATATGAACGAGTTTAGGATTTTATAACTTTGGCAGACAGCTTCCACATGAGGCTACCATGAATAGGACATTACCACACTGGCAACACTTGCACCTCCCCTCCCCTCCCCTCCCCTCCCCTCCCCTCCCCTCCCCTCCCCTCCCCTCCCCTCCCCTCCCCTCCCCTCCCCTCCCCTCCCCTCCCTTCAGGTATTGCTGACACACTGTCTGTCTGTCTGTCTAGCAGGCTGCAGTCTAGATGAACAAGACATGGCAAGGAAATCAAATGTGATTATTGCTTTCGACCTGGGGGTCATTTTTGGGAGAAAGGGGAGGTGCAAAAGGTAGCACAAAAGCAAGTGTTGAATGTTTAAGGCACTGCAGAAATGATCTAATTTGTTGCACCACTGGAAACTTAACAGATCATGATTTGCACATGCCTTTGTCGGTGACCTCTGTTAGTAGGCCTAGTTAGTGTTGGTAGTTCTGCCCTGTTCTGCCCTGTGCTGCCCTCACCTACATTCAGATACATCAAGTCCCTTTAGGTAAATACTACTTCCTGTTCAGTACTGTACTTCCTGCTCATAATTAGAACACCCTTTTAGTTGAATTGAATTCCTTTCAGAAATTGCCATCTTGAGATTCAGTATTTTGTATGCATGCCCATGCCACAATAACAATTCTAGAATGTAAATAATAGAATCTCAACAGAAAATGCACAGAGTAAGAGGTGAGGAGAGGCGCCAGGGTGTGGGCTGAGCGATGGGGCAACCGAAAACTTGAGCATGTGGAAGTCATTATATTAACCCTCAGTGGTGGAAAAGCTGTGCTTGTAGGCTTGAAAGCCAACGTTTGTGTGTTTGTTGATTGTGTGGGTTAATTATGTAGGTATTTGTGAGCGTGTGTGTGTGTTTATGCAGTGTTGTATTCAGTGGCAGAACTGAAAGATGCAGAAGTACAAAGTAGATTACCCCACCTTACCCATCGCCAAGCCACCAACCCCCCCAACCCCTCTTTACGAAAGTAAAAAAGGAAAGAGACTGCAGAATAGACATTTAGAGAAACCACACAATGTTTCTAAACTATGAGCTAAGTGAACTTGCAAGGTAAGGTGAAATTCAGTTTCTGGAGGGCGGGGGAAAGATGGTTGAGAAGAGAAAGAGACTGGAGACAGAAGTGCTAATGTGGAGCATGTCTGAGGAGGGGTGTCCCTGGGGGTGAGAGATGTGAGGGGGGTGAGAGGAGAGGGATTCCTCTAGAAGGCATAAATAGCAGAGAAGCCGGCTCAGGTCTCGCAGTCACTTCTCCAAACGGCCCCGGACACAGGTGGTGTCTTCTGCACTCATCTTCTCCTCTCCAACACCACTCCTCTGTTTCTCCCCATCCTTTCTGCCAACTCTCATCTCCCAACTGCAAAAAGTAAGTAGCTTTCATTCTTAATCTTCATTCACATTTGTACAGTGTTGTGAAAGGTCTAAAAGGCATGCATGGAAAGTGCATGAGATCAGATTAACCTTCACACAGTTTACCATGTAGCTGTCATTTGTATCTCTTCCTACAATTTAAAAAAAACTTCAATGTAATCAACAGCCAGTTTTGACATTTTTCCTTTGCCAACCTCTTTTGAGAAGGGCACATATTGTGTAGGATGAGTAGTTGATTTGGCTGAAAAACCATGAACTTGATCTGGGGAGACTGAGACACTACATTTTGATTGTATTTAGCATTTCCATGTCAGTCTGTCTTTTTTGAACTGAAGCACAGGACTCCTTCATATTGTGGAAAATGTTTTAGGGGGGAATTCTTTCCCTGTGAGTCATACAACCCACTGAGTGTTGAACTAACACGTCCAACTTCTCCCTCCACTCACATACTGTACTAACCCCTATTTATTACAAGAGCAGAAACAAGGTTGAAGCTGTAGATCATGCCTGATCTGACACGACACATGGATACGCATGTTAGGGATGAGTAAAGGGACCAGTTCAAGGTTGAAGAGTTAAATATTGAACTGCAGCTACAGACAGAAAAGCGTGGCTACTTGCACAGACATGCATATTGTGTCCTTTCATTCCTCCCTCCTTATTTATCCCTCTTTCTTTCTCATCCTCTCTCATTCTCTAAAAAGCATGGAGAAAGGGAAGAACATCTTTTGCCCCACCAGCCTGCCCCACCAGCTCACCACCTTGACCCTGACTCTACTGGGACTTGCCCTGCCCATGCCCATGCCCAACCCTGCTGAGTCTGGATGCACGGCCTCTGCAACTACCAAGTACAGACTAACGTTCACTGGGAAGTGGAGCCAAATGGCTTTCCCCAAGCAATACCCCCTCTACCGCCCCCCAGCCCAGTGGTCCCCTCTCATTGGTGGGTGTACAAGTGTAGAACTGACAGTAATTGGTGGTAAAATTGCCAGGCTAAAATACATCTACAGACGTTAATTGTATGCAGATGCACGACTCTTAATGTTAAAGAAACTAAGGAGTCTGTAAAAATGAGCCAAGCTCTTTCTCTGGGGTAAAAATAAGACTCTCCCAGCCCTAGAAACAAAACCGATGACCTTGATTTCAAGCATTCAAATATGATATATTTTGAATCATGTCTCCTGCCAGGGGTGACCCACAGCTCTGACTATCATATCTGGCAAAGGAACGAGTTTGCCAGCAACGGGGTGAGGGAGTTCACAGAGAAGGGCGAGGCCTGGACCCTGATGAAGGAGGTGGAGGCAGCCGGAGAGCGCATACAGAGTGTCTATGGGGTGTTCTCGGCTCCTGCCATGGATGAAGGAACCGGCCAGATGACCTCTGAATTTGAGGTCTTCGCTCGCCACTCTTTTGTAAGTCTAAGCACTTGACATTTTTTCAACTGTAAGAAACAAGAAACAAATCAAAGGAATATTTGGGAACGCATCCCACTGGAGAAGAATGAATCTATCTTCAGTGTCCCCATCTTACACAAGAAGTAAAAGTATTTTCCAGGGTTTCACAGATAGATGTTTCATCATTGTATCCTGAGCCATTTTTTTTTTACGTACCCAAGTGGTTTATTGATGGGGTATTGATATGGGTATTGGCAGTAACACAATTTTCTTTTCCCTTTTTGCTCCAATCTTCATCACTCACCAGCTGTCCTTCATCGTGCGGATTGTTCCCAGTCCAGATTGGTTTGTGGGAGTGGACAGTCTAAATCTGTGTGAAGGCACAAAATGGAAAAACAACATCACGACAGACCTGTACCCCTATGATGCAGGAACAGATAGTGGCTTCACCTTCTCCTCCCCAAACTTTGAGACCATCCCTCAGGACAAAGTCACACAGGTACGTAGATGCAGAAGTATCAAGTATTGGTTCTACAGACCGACCTGGCTGCCAATTCTTCCTCCCCATGGAAGATTGAATTTCTCCTTAAAAATCCTACTTGCTGTTCAGCCGTCTCACCGACTACATCTCCCATTCTTGTTTCCAGTTTTGAAAAAGATGACCTATATCCTCCTGCACACAACATGACTGTGCTAGCCTGTCTAGATAAAGTTTAGAAGCGTAAGGATTAAAGATTACATGTTTCTTTAGGATTACTGTGCACATGGTTACTGTAGTCTCTGACCTGCATATACACTGACATTTGGTTTCTCTTTCCTCAGATCACATCATCTTTTCCGAGTCACCCAGCCAGTTCCTTTTACTACCCCCGTTTAAAGCATCTACCCCCCATCGGCAAAGTTACCCTCACCAAGATCAACACGAACCAGATCTTTACCCTTCCCATGGAACCAACCCAATCAAACCAGATACCAACTGGCAACGAGATAGAAGATGTCCTCATAAGTAAGTGTATCTGAGTTAAATTGGTTGAGCTCACTCCTCACTGTACTTACCGACTACCAAAAAGGTTTTCGGAGACGTTGACGGCTAAAGCAGTGTTCATGAGAGGCGGTACGACTTGGATGACCAGGGATTTAATGCCAGAGAGGGTAGGTAGGGAGGAAGTAATACATTTACATTTAGCAGACGCTCTTATCCAGAGCGACTTACAGTAAGTACAGGGACATTCCCCCCGAGGCAAGTAGGGTTAAGTGCCTTGCCCAAGGACACAACATCATGTGGCACTGCGGGGAATCGATCCGGCAACCTTCTGATTACTAGCCCGACTCCTCACCGCTCAGCCATCTGACTCCCTTTTGTGTATTCTCTGATACACAAAAGTGAAGCTAGACCTTTGACATAAATAGAAGAACATCCTTATCCATACAACACCATAAACTTACTGCAATTTTTTAAAATGTATTTTTGTTAAGAAACATCTAAACCAAAAAAATAAATCCCCGTCATTATTTTCATCTAGACATGAACATTTATATAACTTTGTGATCAGTTAGAAAAACTATCTTTTTGCAATAATTTTGGCATTTGAACTGATAAAAAAGCTGGAACAAAACCAGAAATGGGTCAGGAAAACCTTGCAATAATCTCAAGGTTGGTCTGAGTTTGACTTCTGTGACCATGGTAACCAGACAACAAACAAAAGAAAGTTGGCCGGAGACAGCTCAAGGTTTCCTCCTCAGCTCAGGGAATGCTTGTAATAGAAGTGAATGTTGTCCTGCTTTGCTGTTATTTCCATGTTACCTCCTTATGCTTTTTTTCTCCTAAAATTCTCTTCTCAATGTCTGTGGTATCTTTTTGACTAATGTCTTAAGTAGGCAATGGCTTGGAACGCTAAATGAGAACATGAATGCTGCGTTGCAATAATTCTATTATTCAATAAAGTGTAAAAAAAAAGACTACTTGAGACAGAAATGTCTGGCCAAGCTTTTTGGCTTCATAAAAATTACACAATAAATGTGTCCATAACTATTTTACAGTACAAAAAAAATGTAATCTATGAAAGAAGGCTAATGGAAATCTGCTGTACATGCAAGACAGTCTCGAAAAGGAAGATTTGATTTCAGTCCACACATTAGCATTACTTGTTTGTGGTGGGAGTGTGGAGAGTTGTTAAACTACCTGATCCACAAATGAATTATTTAATTGCACGTGCACATATACACATGATACATAAAAGTAATACTTAAGTAATGCATGCTATGCAATTATTATGTTGTTTTGTGTGTAGGTGGACAATAAATAAATCTAACTATTTTGAATTCAGACTGTAAGATAGAATATCTGTATATTTTGCTTGGTATTTTAGATGTCACTGTTAGATGTTGGTGTAATTGCTAACAGGTGTGCATCCTCTCTTCAGATACCCCTTTAGACTGCGAGGTGTCGGTGTGGTCTCTCTGGGGCCTGTGTAAGGGTGAGTGTGGAGAATCAGGCACAAGGCACAGGACACGTTACATTCACATGCACCCGGCCAACAGTGGAGCAGTCTGCCCCCCTCTGGAGGAGGAGAGAAAGTGCACCCCTGACAACTGCTTATGACTGGGCAGGGGTCAGCGGAGACCCAGACCAAAACACTCCAAAAGACGCCCTCTTAAGAAGTCCAAAGTGTAGAAAACAACTGCTGGACCAGTTTCTGCTGGGCCTCATAAACTCTGAGCCAACTCGATACAGTAGACAGGTCATCTGCAGTGTGATGTCAGAGAAGACTCAAGTCCCTAATCAGCCCCTTGCTCTGCATTGTGTTTTATATACTCCTGAACATTTGAAAAGATTGATAATGGTCATGGTATGTAATAGTGGTTCTACTTTTTTCTTTCATCGTTGAACTTAAAGGCCAAATAAATTATTTTAAATCCCAAAAGGGATAGGTAGGAAGGTAAAGCCTTTGAACGGAAACATTCTCACCAGGTTACATGAGGTTACCACTACACATAAAGCAAAAAAACTCAGTCACATAAATTGTTCAATTGAACAGAATGGCCGATTTCTTCGCACATAAAAGCCAGAGTTGAAAACCTTGTGTACATTGAGGTCAAACAAATATTGAACTGGACAGAAAATTCAAGGTCCTTTAGTGGTTTACCTTTTTTAAATAGAGTGGAAACTAGAGATGCACTTAAATTCAGTTTCCTTTAAGTTCTGTCAAACCTATGAAGTGCTCTAAATGTAAAGTGTGCATTGTTGTGGATTGATCATCTCTTAATAAAAAGAATATATTTATTCACAGGTTTTGGACCTGTAATGTACAGTAAACTGGGCTAAACAGAATTTTTTATTTTACGCGAGATATTTTTAAAACCTGAGTGAAACAGTAAAGCTGAACAAAATGTTTCCCTAAATATAGTTGCCAATTTTCCTTGGGTTTTGTATGAATGTCCATTCAATGTTGAATAAATGACCAATTCCAGCAATTGCTTTCACACTAAACTGATCCATTGTTGTATGATCTGTTTTTGTTTATTGTTATGTCACTAACAGTGTATATTGAAGGAACTGCACTACAATTGTTAAACAGAAGTAATTTTTTTCTGACACCACTTAAGCTTTCATACTGTATCTTACCTGACATGCCCTGATGCACACCTGGTGAAGACTGGTAACTTTAATGTTGACAGAATAGCCACATACTCTGAGCATATAGTTTGTATTTTTTTCTGGTAGATTTGTCTTATTTTAAATCAGAAAAATACATTATTGAAGAAACAGGACATGGAGAAAGAGTTTTTGTGGTTTAAGGGATGGCTATGACGATGCTATTTGAAAATACGGAACACACTAAGCGTGACTTTAAGAAATAAGTCAACTATTAGTTCAGTTTGCCCATATTTTTACAGAGGCCAGGTCCAGTGTTATCATTGGCTGACCAATCACAGCATTTCAACACAAGCAGCTGTGAGATTCTCACACCTCTCACACTACCTGAACCATTGTGCAGCTGCACCAAGGCTGGCTGTAAGACAGGGTATGTACACGAGGTGGGCCACAATAATATACAGTTGATCATTTCAGGATGGATATCAGGTGGGTTGGTGTAGTGGCACAGTGTTACCTGGTGCTCACGGCTGCTATGTACTTCGACTTGGGAGAGCAGGAGAAGAAATGCATAATTGAAGAGATCCCTGAGGATACCCTCGTCACTGGTGAGATTCAAGACATCATGAATACAATGTAGTCTGATTCTGAGGTATTTACATTCCGTGCTATTCCCATTTCACCCGAACGTTAACCCAATTAACATGTTAACATGGCGAATGTTTTATATTTAAATCGAATCTGTTCTTGATTTGTGGTTTGTGGCCTCATGTAGCCTTTCTGTGTTGTCTACTCAGGCTATTTTCTATTGGAGCCTTGGGACCACAAAAATGGAAACTCAAACTCCCCACACCTAGGCTTGACTGTTTCTGTGAGCGATCCAAACCACGAGGTGCATTTAGCTTCACCTGTGTATTTTGGATGTATATTACGAAGGCTTTGTACTGTTTATCCTGGCTCTTCAATTGGCTTCTATACACTTCGAATTGAAATACCTTCTCTCCTTGTAACAGGTGTTAATGTCTAAAAGATATGGCAGGCATGGAAAGTTCACTTTTACTTCCCATGCCTCTGGGTCACATTTTCTGTGCATGCAAACCAACTCAACAAGGTTTTCAGTCTTTGCTGCTGAAAGATTGGTGAGAAATGCCTCTATTTACACACTTGGGAACACACAAGACCCAAAAGTCTACACCAATCAACATTTTTATTAAATTAAATACAAAATTAAATACAATTAAAGTACCGCAACACCCACCCTAACACTTTGAATAAACCAACATGCTAAAAATAGACTCTAATGCTTTTCTCCCTATGTTAGAAAATCCATCTAGACATTCATATGGGTGAGCATTCAATAGACCCCAATGCTGAGAAGGCCAAAGACACAGTCCAAACCATGGAGAACAGTCTGAGTCACCTGATAGACCAGATACAGTACATAAGCAGGCAGCAGAACTTCCAGAGGGTAAGGTCTCGAACACATCCAGTGTGTTTGAGAGTGTCTAAATTGATGGCGAAAGTCAGCGACTCACCTCTGTTCTTTTCCATCCAAAGGAGCGGGAGGAGACTTTCCGCCAGATCAGCGAGGAGACAAATGGGAAGGTTCTCTGGTGGGCTGTGGTGCAGACCTCCATTCTGCTGTCAGTCGGCATTTGGCAAATGAAAAGACTGAAGAACTTCTTCATTGAAAAAAAGCTGGTCTGAGAAGCTTGATTCGCCGATATCAGAGTGTACAATGTAATGGTATTACCTGAGGGGTAATATAAAATAACTAAATTGTCTTCAACTTGCTTTAGATAGCCTAACTGTTTAATAAAAAAGAATGTAAACACATTATTATCTCAGTGTTTGTGCATGTATTTAGAAAACATTTGATCCAATGCCACCCAAGAATAATTTGTCTTTTAATAGCTTATAAAGAAAAACTAAATAAAACAATGTAGAAGTAACAATTCGTGACTTGTATGAGAGCAGCCAATCATAACGTAACTTCATGATCTGTTTAGGATCGCAAGCACCGATGGGATAGAAAATCTAAATTTCAGGCAGCGTGTGGCATGTGCAACTAGAATCCAAGATAAAGACGTGCTATTAAGTAATTCATAATCTAGATAATGTAATACGTTTCTTTACAAAATAATACATTCTTATCTACTTCAGCTAGAAAGCTCGAATGATCCGATAATCTACTGTACTAGACTACCAGCTCGTTAGCTAGCACTAACTGTTCGTTAAATTAGTAGGCTAACAAGCCAGCTATCTGGCTAGTAATGCCTGAGCTACAAGCCAACTGTTAGCTGTGTGTTTTCTGAGTGTGTTTGTGTGTGCCAATTAACAAGCTAGCCTATCTGTAACAGTTGAAACTATAAGATTACTTGTAATGTAGGCTATAGAACTCTAGCAATTTAGCCAACTTCGTTTGACAGTGCAGGCCAGGTGACCCGAGTCAGCAAGGATGCCACACTGGATCTGCTGTAATTCTTGCTTCGAAGCCCCTGGTCCTGACCGCAAAGTAGCTGTCACAACATGTGGCCACATCATATGCAACGTGTGCTTTCAAAAAGGTAAATAAATATGTAGTGTAACAGTTAACTTCCAAAAGTACTCATAAACATACTGTGCAAACCTGAAGACAGGGCCATCTACTGATGTACTTGGGTCAATGTTCTTTAAGGCACTGGAAACCAAGTCCTTGTAAGCCCCTCCTCTCCCTCCTATGATTGTATTGACTTGTTTTTGTTTTTAGTAATGATGTACGATTTATCATTGAATCTGGTCAGATATTTTATGGGTTGTTGTCAGTGATACATGGAAGAGGTAAGACACAAAAGCAATAAGACAAAAACTTATGAAGAATGCTTGTTTCCACATTGAGCGCCTCTAGGGCGTGCTATTTATGATTTCAGACTTTTATCTTGTATCACTGCAACCATTATCATAACATTAACATTTAGCATTCTCTAGGATGAAATGCCTTGGCCCTTTCACTTTTGAAATCACAGTCAGTGACTGGAGACCCATAAAAGACCGAACCAAATTTAATCGAATAAACGTGCAACAATTCAGGATTGGTTAAATATGTTTTCCTGACACTGAATACAGTTTGGGAACTCTGTACTATTTTCGTTTCTAGGCAAGCAAGGGGAATGCTTGATATGCAAAGCAAAATGTCAAGTTAGTCCTCTTTCTGACAAAGTGAGTATACATTTTCTTCTTCAGAAGGTGTGTTTACAGCTAATATATACATATCTCTGTTCTGGTTGGACTTCTCCAGCATAGCTCTAGTGTCTATCATATTAAAAGTACATGGATATAAAAGTAAGAGATATGTTTTTTTTTTACAGAGCAGTACAGAGGTAAAGGCCCTCTTCTCTGACATCAATTCTGTGGCAACCAAACATTTTACAGAAATTAGCAAGGTAACGTCTACAGTCATTTAAAAAGACAGGAAACTATCAAATCGTTAATTGTGTCAGCCATTCATTTTATTTGTCATGAATCCATCTATTAATTCCTCATATTTTTTCGGGCCATTTTAGGTGCTATTATTCCAGGCAAGGCATCAAAGGAGACTAATGGCACATTACTACCAGAGGGTAATGATCATTTAGCTGAGTGCAAGGTTTCATAATTTATTATGACGCATGATACATTACATAATTGTTTCTCTGATTGTCAGTGTTTTATGTTGATTCATCACTAATGATCCTAACGATCTGAAACATTTTTCTTTCCATCTGTCTAGAATGAAAAACTGGAAGAAGTTCTTTTAACAATAAAGCAAGAAATGCAACAGATGTCAAAGTAGGAAAAAAACTCTACATCCCATTCAATCACTCTGGTTGTCAAACGTTTACTGATGGAAACATTCATGTTCTACAGAAAGCTCGCAGAGCAGAGCGCCTACATAGCTAAGCTGGAGAATACTCTTCAACATCAAAGGTATACATTACAAATATTTTTCAAGAATAGGTGCTTCATGGGCTTTCCAGAGTCAAGACTGCTAGACTCTCACTAGATGGCGCTCTTAGCAGTATTTGCAGCACTCTTAGCAGTATTTGCAGCACTCTTAAATGAGACCTGAAATAATGAATAAAAGCAAAACTGTTACTGAAATAGAGGAGTGTGAGTATGGACACGTTTATGTGACAGATTTTGATCATGTATCTCTTGTCCTTGTTTAGTGTACCCCTTTCCACCAAGCCAAAGAACCAGAGATCTCACAACCCATGTGGTTCAAAATCGGGTAATCTCGCCCTGTCTGATTGTTGTGACTGTGGTTTGGCCCTGGTTCCCTTTAATTTGTTGACCATGTTCAGTTCATTTCCTTCATTTGTAGTTCTACAGATCCCATATTCCTCTCCCATCTCCCTGTCTCGACAGTCCTCCACTTCTAGCCTGTGAGTACAGACACAAGCTTACATGCACATCGGATACATTATTGATGGTCTTCTACTTTCGATCGTTGTACATGTTGGGTGGGAGGTGGTAAAATGTCTTTTTATAGAGGGTTCGGTTAGTTAATAGGTTAATAGTTATCACTATTGACTCTGTTTTAGCAACTAAATGAAAAGATCCACCAAGTGGGTCCAGGTCTGGTTGTGTGTTCTCTGTGCTTCTCTCTCTGTATCCTCGGGGACCCAGACCGCAGGAACAGCACCCCTTTGCTACAGAAGATAGAGGGAATGAAAGGGGGGTGAGAGGGAGAGGGGCAACACAGTGTAAACCACAGGCCTTCCCAGGACTACATGGGCTTCATTTCTTGTTCTTATTTTCACTCCTTATGTTTGGCGTCAGATGGGATTTATGTTACTTTACGATTGAACTTTTCACAGGGTGGAAAACATGGAGGTTGATCCAAGGAGTCTGTTATTCAGGAAAGTATGTTTACTGTGCTGTTGATCTTTACTTACCAAGCATGCTGTCATTTTGTGTTATGACGGGGACACAGTCATTTACGCCCTGCATTGAAAGATTTGTAAGACCTGTTGGCTTGTGTTAATAGATTGTGTGTCTGTTCCTATCCTTTCATGGAATAGCCTGAGATATGTGGGAGTGTTCCGAGGTTGTCATTGATCAGCCCACCACAGGACGGACACATAGGTATGTCTGTTCTGCTGCAGTAACCACTCCTCCTGGTCTCTTCCTCTCCACCTCAAGCTATAAACCTCTACTCTGATCTCAGGTCCACTTCTCTTCTAACACTCCACTACCTCTCCTCTCCACATCTCAGTTCTAGCTCTCTTCCTCCACTCTACATCTCAGTTCTACCTCTCTTCTTCCACCACGTCTCAGTTCTAGCTCTCCTTTTCCTCTCCTTATCTCAGTTCTACTTCTCCTCCTCTCTACATCTCAGTTCTAGCTCTCCTCTCTCCTTCCTCCACTCCTTCCTCCACATCTCCCCCTCTTCCAGTTGTCCTCTATCCCAGCTCCAGTGCTTTAGGTGTTTATAAAGTGCATATGTTGTGATATTGATTACAGTGTGTAAAGTTAGTTTTGTGTGTACCCTGTAAGTGTATACCATTTTAGAATGTTGAAGTAATCTAAGTGGAGCCCCCCAAATGTCATAACACCGCTGTCTGTTTAGGCACCGTCTGTTATCGATCAGCCAGTCAGAAAACCATGGTCAACCGCTCGGCTTGCTCGGCCACTGTCAGGTGACACTTGCCTTTGTATTCAAGTAGAAGGAGTTATTATCACCTTGTAGTCACTGCAGGACACGGGAGTCACTCAACTGAAAATCCTCTCCTAGCTGTTTAGTTTTTTGCACTGGGCCAATTAAGCATAGAAGGTCTTAAGTGTCTCCATAGTGTGCACGAAAGTTTATATCAAGGCTATTAGCATTAAAAAGAGCTTTTCTATATGACCAAACATTTTGCATAGTTCACACTAAAGCAGAGCAGAGGTTTTCCCGCCCCAGAGTGCACTGTAGAGGGGATATTTGTGGCACAGGATGTGACATTATGTGTTTTCTGTCCCTGCAGTCGTCTGCAAGAACTCCAGATGACCCCTGAACTGTCCTACCGTGCTTCAGGTTGGGACACGCCCGTTTTCAAGCCTCCATCTGCTTTCCGCTACTCCTCCCTGTCCTCACTGGTCACACCCTCACTGGGGAAACCATAAACACACTTGTGTTGTCAGCTTCCCAGGAGGTCTTAGACCCACTGCGATTGATATTCTAAAGACGTACTGCGCAATTAAATTGATTCCTTTTAGTTTGTAACTAATAAAGACAGGGACCCTGCCTTCAGCTAAAACAGGGAGTGAATCGAGTTGAATGTGTATGTCTGTTCTACAGGGTTTCTTTCGACTCACCAAACGAGGCCCTCTGTCATAGCTGAGCTGCCTGTCCCTGCCAGGCGTTCTCAGCCGAGATGTTAGGAAACCACAAAGCAGGGTTTCAGGGTCCATTTACTGAGAAGAACACAGGCGCAAGCGTGAAGGGTGTTGGGTAATGAGGTAATTCTTCTAAGTGACTTGTCGGTCATGACAGATTTGAGGCAGAATATTTTACTGCATTCTCTTCATTTGTTCCAAGTCCCAATGAGATGGTTTATCTATCTTGGCTTGTCGTGTTATTAGGACTTGCAAGACTGGTAGACCAAAAGCTCTTGGTTTCCCATGTGGATTTATTCAGTGAGCATTTAATCTGTTTTATACCCACCATAATCCAGCTTTTACTATGGTTCATGATCATGGTTCTCATGATCTCATAACCAATACAAAAAAGACATGCTGAATGCCCGTTTAAAGGTATGAAGTTTCTAGACATTTGTAGTAAACCCATCAAAAGCTATTATAAGAGTCTTAAACAGACCTTCGATGATGATGACATTGACAGCTGACATTCAACCATTTGGAGACCAGTACAGGTTTATTGACATGTCAGAGCCAATGAGGCCGGGGAGGGGAGCATTCCCCACCACTCAAACATGGTTCGAACATGGATTTGCATGAGCCACATCCCTTGGGGAAGGAATGAACCCGAGGCATTTCTCTTCCTCAGATTTGTTTAATGTGGTAAAACCACATACATTTGTTTTTTGACAGTTGCTTTTAAATGAGGTGAAATTGGTGGCAGGGTTCACTTGTAGTGGTCTGCTCTGAATGACGTTTGTCACATACAAAACATTGTAGTCTTTTGTTTATAGCAAACATAGATAGAAGTTAGTAGTCATGTGGGCTGGTTTGTTAGTTGGTTTTGACCGTAGGAGGTTGTGTTTTTTTCCTGTTTTTATCTGCAGTTGCCCATAGCAACATGCTCCCACTTGATAGCCCTTCATAGTTGTAAACAGACACCATTTAGCGGGGCTCCGGTGTGGAGGGATGCTATTGTACAGAACAGAAGGGTCTGAACACCTGCGCTTCTCTGGGATTTAGGATCGTTTCCGTTCTCTTCGGGTCCTCTGAAGGTAAAACGATGCACGGAGGCAAGATGTCATTGTGTTAAAGACTGTTCAAGAAAAGCCTTACAGTACTGCCGTGTGTCTATCTCCCTCCCTTACTCCCCCCCCCCCCCCCCCCCCCCTCTCTCTCTTTCTCTCGCTCTCTCTCGCCCCAGGGTGTACAAATGAGTTTTCCCTGTAATTGTCTAAACTGAACAACAGGTGGCAATGTTATTCATCTATACACAGAGATTTAACAGCATGCAATTTAAAATACACTAGTTGTTTGAAAAATTTGAAAAATACTTTTTGTAGATTAGGATCTGTGTTGTGAATGTGTTGCATTTGCATACATGAATAGGACATGGTGGTCTGAAGTTTGGAAATGGGAAAAGATACATGCACACACAGAACCTAGACTGGGTAACTGACCCTTCCTGACTCCTCTCTCTTTCTCTCTCTCTGCCTCTCTCTCTCTCTCTCTCTCTCTCTCTCTCTCTCTCTCTCTCTCTCTCTGTCTCTCTCTCTCTCTCTCCCTCACACATACAAACACACACAGAAAGACAGATGCCCCACATGTGGGGGCCTTTGAAGGGGCCTGACTCAACTGCATCCCATGCTTGAGTGATGTAAGCGGGGCTGTGGAAAGATTCCTTCCCCGTCAGCCTGCCTGGCAGGATGTGTAAAGAAAGGCTGAAAGACAACACCGAGATTAGGCCGCTTTTGTCACGGCCCTGTGGCAGACTTTAAAGGCCTTGGCTCTCGTCCCATCGCGCAGATTTCTTTTCTCACTCGGCATCGCTCTCTTTTCACAGGCGAAGGTAAACATTTGGGAGGGGAGGAGAAAAGGAACCGCCGTTGCACCTTTTTAGCCTTTCTTGTGCCTTTTCATTCTCATTCCCTGTTTTTAAATGGGCAGCTTTTGTGTGGCGTCGGGAGAGAGTTCTGAGCATGGATGTGAAAGACTGGAGGTATGCAAACAGAGCGTCTGATCTCTGCCAGGGTTTCCCAGGTGTGTCCTTCATGGTCGCCGACTCTATTCACCCGGTGTTCCTTCAGAGAGGAAATACCTATACACATCACTGGACAGAATACTGTCAAGCACTATTGACACACAGTTGCTATTGATACAACGGCACAGGATTCACGCTAAATGGCTTCCGACACTTAGCGAAGTAGACACATCTGATGTGGAGCTTTGTATTCAAGTTTGTCCGCTATTAGTACCAAAACATTGTGTTTAAGGAAAGGTGATTCAGGCCATTCTTTCACAGACACATTATAATCATATGAAGCGTCGGATAGTAAGGCTTCGCTCTCATCTCTTCTTTCACCGAGTCTTCCTCCTCCAACACACAGCCATGATCTCAGCACGCTGTCTGTCAACAGCCCAGGTCTGTGCCATTACTGCATGAACCTCTCTCAACCCAGACTCGGCACGCAACACTTGTCCATCTGTCATCTTGATTGTACACAGACACTGACAGACAGGAAGTTGTGCTAAAGAATAGACTTGTCTACTGCTGCACTGGCATTTACCATAAAAATACAAGAATTTAATCTGATTCTGACTCATAGTAATGTCTGTTCTTTTTGCTGCCTTTTTTGCTCTTTTGTTTTTACAGTTTAATCTGTTTTTATGATCCTCAGGCTCTATTGTGGGAAGGGTTTTCTATTGGTTAGACTTTTCTGGCCATATATTGCTTCTTGCTCAGATTCAGTTTCTTGGACATCTGAGCTGTCACTGAGGAAAGTTCATTGCTGTGAAAAAATGGTTGCCCCGCCTCAGTCTGGTCATCCCACTGTTCTCTGTGCTACAAGTTTCACACCCACTGCTGCTACTGAGCTTTGCGGTCGAAACTGATGACTATAGCAGTTATAGTTATTTTAATTTATTTTTTTACTCCTGTCTGATTGTAATTAGGAGAAAAAAAAGCACTTAATATGACCAGTACTTACATACCCGGGCCTGGCTGAGCCCTAATGCAGTCAGTTATTGAACCAAGTATTCAATACTGTCCCAGGTTGTTTCATTGTAATGTCTGGTCCGCAGCTTGATTGTGAAAATGTTAGAAAAGTACTTTGTACTCGAGGCACTGTTTGAAAAAGTTTAAAAACAAAAACATGATTTACTTTCACTTTAATGGCATTGGTAAAATGATTAAAATATTTTCTTTTGACAAAAGCATTATTTAACCTAAAAGATGATAGTACAGGATTGTCAAAACAAATACAGTTTGTATAAGTACATGTCAATGACATATATAAATATTTTACACTTGCTAGGTATTTACTACATAGCTTACACTGTAACTATAAGACACAAATGCCATTAACGGATTCATTTCTACCAACCTTTTGGATCAAAACAGTTGCTTTAATGCCCAATTGTTTGAATAACGAAATCTCACTCAGGAAAATAAATTAAACACACCATATTGATTTTAGAATCTTGACACTCACTTAGGATTTGGGGGTCATTGAGGGGTCAAGAACAGTCCAGAACTCCCCATAGGAGAGCTGGAAACAACATCGAAGACATTTCCATCAACATATTTGGGATAAGTGCATGGATACGTAATGTGGCAGTCCGTAGCTTTGACACATAGTACATGTTACTGGGGTAAACACACAGAACAGAACACCCACTTTTCTCACAAACAACGCAACAATTTGAACATTTTTTGTGTGTGTTGCTTTTCACTCTTATCAAAAAGCATCTTAAAAAGGGGGTAATTACAAACATGAGCAGTCAAAGGCATATTGTTTAAACAGTTTCATATAGTGGTCAAAGTTATAAACGCACGCAGACTGTCCAACACACAAGAGGGCCACCTGAGATTTGAAGAGAGTAATAAGTCCTTTTGTGGTTTGGGCTAGCTTTCATGTACCACACACAGGTGTACCACCCACTGAGAGTTCCCAAAGTAACAAGCATGAAAAAACACAGTACTGTATATCTGAAGCATCACTGTAATGCTATATCATGTAATTTCAATATCAATGAACAGCTCTGATGTAGGATGATGATGATGATGATGACACATTGTCTACCCCGGTGAATGATTTTACACCAGGGGGACAAACACAGCTGAACAACGCTGGGATGAGTTTGCAGGGAAGAAACAATTGAAAATAAATCCATCTGGGTGAGCACAGTGCAGCTCAAAGCAGCATAATAGTGTGAAATTGGAGAACAAATGCAATGTGAGTCCACAGCAATGGAAGACTTTTTACTCAATACACTGTAGGCTGCAGGTGAATGTCCAACCATTTCTTCTAAAAGACTCAACAGCCCAAATTATTCTGATCCAGCTTTGAGGGGAGAAAACAGGTCACATCAGTGTCTCTGTCCATCCACCTTTCTCCGTAGTGTTGAGGCTTGTTCATAAGATGTCCCCATGTTCAGAAAGGAACAAACATTTTGAAATGACAGAGCTGACTGTATACATTCACTTCCTCCACTGTCAGTACCCAAGAGAAGGTTCCAGAACAAGAACATGGCAGATTCTTGTATATTTCTCTTTGCCTCTAAGGTTTAGATAAGATGTCATTTCAGTTAAGTTTCTTGTGAAAAGTTTTTCAGTTGCTCTGTTGGCTCAATTAGTTTGAGTTTTTTGTTTACTTTAGACAAAAGGCAATATGAAAATATATGTGATATGGATATTCAATTTTTCCTCGCAGTTTATGTGAGCTCACTGTCACAGGCTCACTGGCATGTGCCTTGACATTGTCTCGGTCGTATCTCTGTACAGTACTGTGTGGAACAGGAAAATGGTGGATGTGAACTGGCCCAATAAAAAAAAAACGGCCCATCCCATAGACGTGAGAAGCCTTCCTATTTCCACCTCAATGGCAGAAACAGAGCTTCACATTCACGCTGCTAGAACCAATCAACCGGTGCTAACACTGGCAGTGGATATGCTGATGCTGGTGCACCTTCCCTGCCACATGGGAGTGTGTGTGGGTGTGGATGTCTGTGTAGATCTTGGGATAGACCTTGGGAGTGAGAGCAGGGCCCCCCTGGACCAGGAGAAGCTGCTGCTGCTGAGCTATGTAGTCCTCGTAGGTCAACGAGCCCAGACACTCTTTATCCCCACAGGCCAAGGTGCCGGAGGAAAGGGCTCGGTCACCAGGGGGCGGGCGCTGGGATGCTGGCAGGGCCGGGGCGGCGGAGCAGTGGCGTTTCGATTGGCAGAACCAGAGGAAGGCGGTGCCGAGGATGAAGATCACGCCCGCTGGGATGCCGATGATGACAGGCCAGGGTAGGCTGGGGGACGTTGCCGTGGGGACGGGTGGGAGGTAAGGCTTGGGGTCTGAACAAGGATAGAAACACAGATGAAGCTGTCAGACATGTCAGAGTACACACCCACAACAGCTTTCATGAACCTGGACTCAAGAAATTACACGAACACACAGTATAAAAATGTATGTCTGTAAAAAAATCCAACACATCTTGGAAATGTTCATAAAATATTATTAAAAAATATATACATTATAACATAACATAATAACATAAAAAATAAATAAATCCTAGCAATTGAACATAAAAGGTAAAAACAGACAAAAGCAACAGAAATTATGACAATTAAAAAATAAAAGTTTCAGTAGGAAGGATTATAAGTGAAGACTTGATCTGTTGATTCGCTCACCCGGAAGCACGGTAAGGTAGGCGCTGCGGAAGCTGTAGCCCATGGTGTTCGCCCCCAGACAGATGTACATGCCCGCATCCTCCTCCTTGGCCCTGGTGATCAGCAGCTTGTTGAGGTAGGAGCCGTCGGGGCGCGACCACACCTCCCCTGTGGGCAGCACCACGAAGCGGTGGTCTCCCACCTCGATGGTGGAGTTGTACTTGTTCTCGTCGCCCAGCTCCACCCTTTTAAGCCACTGGATGACTGGCTTGACATCACTTCGCACCTTGCACTGGAAGGAGGTTGTCCCCCCGTAGTCAACGGTGGTATTGACCGGGTGGGTCCCGGTCAGGATGGGTTTAGAGTTGGTACGTTCTGTAACACACGTTTGACCACAAGGTTTGTTTGTGAAACTAGTAATGACATTTGGCACTACATCTCCTGATTAGTGGAGGCACAGACATACAGTATCAAATGATTTTAATCCAATTTCTCTTATGTTTTGTAGTTGAAATTAAAGGTCCCATGACATGAAATGTTCACATTAGGAGGTTATTTAACATTAATATGAGTTCCCCTAGCCTGCCTTTGGTCCCCCAGTGGCTAGAAATTTTGATATGTGTAAACCAAGCCCTGGGTATTAAGTCTCCGCCTTTGAGAAAATGAAAGTTCAAATGCTCGGTAAAATGCATTTGAATGCGGTCAAATGCTCGGTAATTTAAAAAGAAAATTCTCTCCTTATGTCGTCATAAGGAGGAAGGTTACCTCCCCTTTATCGGCTTTGCCCGCACAGAGAATTCGGCCCACCAATGAGAAAATGAGCTACGACCGTGCAAGCGCAATATTGGATTTTCCTCGAGACATCATGGCTTGGAAACGGCCGAAGCATTGCAGTTAGCCCAGCCTCTTTCTTCCTCATAGCATTTAAAGCTACAGACACCGAAACGGCACAACCTGAGGAAAGCTCATTGTGGGACTGCTCGTAGTGGCTGTAATTCTGCACCAAGGCTGAATTTCGGGAAAGAGACTTCAGATACAATATTAGGGGACAACTAAGGCCTATATAAAAGCATCCAAAAACTGCATGTCATGGGATATTTAAACTATTGCAGGGGGAGAGATGTCATAAGAAGTTCTCATCCCAGGCTACTATGCACCAGTAAGGATTCTTACAATGGCGCTAAGGAGCTACGAGTTCATCGCTTCTTCAATGAGTTGGCTGATGTGACATATTCACAGCCTAGTTATTTATTCAGCAGTTGACACACTTACATAACTCTCTCTATGTAGAAACATGTGTTTCAGGAGTCCAACCACAGCTGGGATTTAATGTGCAGCACATGGGACGTCTGGGAGAGAACCTGGTCAGCTCAACAGAGCCTCATCATCGCTTCCTCTGACCCAACAAACCGACACCAACCGACATGAAAACAAACCTATGCTCAAACCCAACATTTAGTCCGAGCCAGTCTGACAAGTGCACTGACGTTAGTTTCAGAAGTTCTCAAGTGTTATGGAGCACAGTGCCTGCAATGACTGAATTCAGGAATACCTGCACTGGCACAAGATTTTATATTTTCGTAAGCAGCAAGCAAGTATGCTGTTCAACACTCTTGTCAGGATTCCTCTGATGGATGTACCTTCCACCCACATCACTGGATACAGGAACGAAAGATGCAAACACTGAGGGACTGGTGGAAAACCTTTCTTTAGTGACTCAACACACTGAACACCCTCGACTTAGCGTGACATCAGTTAAGATGTCTGAGCAATAATACCTTCATCAGGCCATGCTTTGAGCATGAATCACCCCCTTCCGACTCAAACGAGGGCACGGTAATTCACGGCAAGATCGACCTCCTTCCATCAAACGTGTTCATAAGCGGAGATACTTACGTATGACCTCCACCTTGTAGGTGGCGTTGATCTCCCCTGCTCGGTTGGAGACGTGGCAGGTGTACCTGCCGCTCTGCTCGGGCGTCAGGTTCTTGAGACTGAGGGTCCACTTCTTCTTGCGGCCCTCGGCCCCGCCCGTCCCTTCGCCCGCGTCCCCCAGCAGTGGACGGCTGTCCTTCAGCCAAACGATGTCTGGCCGCGGGTTCCCGCTGGCCGTGCACTTCAGCCGCACCGAGCTGCCCACGGGGCGGGCGATGACGCGCTTCCTCATCTTCGCCGGCTGCGTGAACCGTGGACGGACTGGGTGGTCCATGAGTGGAGGAGAGGAGAGAGGGAGGGGAGAGAGGGGAGAGGGAGAAGAGAGAGGGAGGGGAGAGAGGAAAGAGAGAGGGGAGAGAGGGAGGGAGAGGAGAGAAATGGGGAGGGAGAAAAGAGAGGGAGGGGAGAGGGAAAGGAGAGGGAAGAGAGAGGGGAGAGAGATGAGAGGGAGGGAGAGTCATGAGCAGAACAGTTCTACTGAACCTTTTGGTTTTACAGACCGCATAGTCTCTTTGCGCATGAGATAATTGTTTAGACGTTTCTGTGAATCACACGTCCTCTCCATTTTGGCAAGATCACGTTTGTTCTGACTAAATAAATACCTAAAAGAAACGAGTGATTCACAAGATTGGGACCCCAAAACAGTTTGTGGTTTGGAGGCAGCACAGGGCGGCTAGGAAGGGGTGGAGTCTAGGGAGGAGAGAATCGAGTGCTGGAGAAGGAGGTAGAACTGAAGGGACAGCAGGAGGGATTTGGCCCCAGAGGGAGCACTTAACTGCAACACTTCACAGTGTAAAAATACTCATGACAGTCCTCCTTTGAAGAGGGTGAAACATGACTGGTCACATTCTCTGTGTATGTTTGTATGTATGCATATAAAGGCAATCGCAGAATCCACAAAGCTGACCATCGTGAGAGAGAGGGATGGAATGTTTCCCCTATCATACTTCCCTCAAATTGCCGTCTCTCTGGCCTGTCAGAGGCAATTATCTAAGCAAACAGCACCCTGGGAAGTCTGCGTAAGTGTGACTGATATGCAGTTAATTCGCTGTCTTTTGAGCGCGCAAGTATGTTTGTGTGTGTACGCGTGTGTGCTTGCGTAATTCAATTCACTTTATTGATCCCAAAGTGCTCAGGAATGTTTGATGCATAAAAAGTTTTAAAAGTTGATAGCCACCCACGTGCTAACCGCTTCAACGGTTTGTTTTGGTGCCACTTCTGTTTAAGTATTTTAGGACTATGCTGCTGTGATTTGGAGTAGACCTGTTATTACAAAGATTGTATCTCGGCAATGCAGACCGTATATCTTGATGCATAGATAAACATGGGAAGATAAAAACAGCATGAATTTCGGTTCTTACCCAGCTTTCCAGTCAGCTCTGGTGAGTGTTCTCCGTCTTCTCCTGCCCCTGTGCCATCCCTTACAGAGCTGGAGTCATCTGCATGTAGACAGAGGAAAAACATAAGGTAAAAGACTCGAATCAAATAAACATTGATTTGCATAGCCCTTTTTACAAGCAATGTCAGAGGGCTTAAATCATGTCACAAACTTCAAGTCACAAAAAATAAAAATATCCCGTTAAAAACTTAACAGGTCCAACCCCTATCTTCAGCTGTGGCTGAGCGCTTATGTTGCAGGGGCTGCAATGTCTCTGATTTGCAGGGATTGCAGATTTACGACCAAGACATGGTCACATGCCCAGTATCAAAGCAGGTTGAAGCACCCATGCCCAACTCCTATCTGAGCCAAATGCTCAGTTCTACCCTCCATCCACCCATCCATCCATCCGTCCAGCCATCATCCATCCATCCATACTCACAGTCAGAGACCAGAGTGACGGGTCCATAATGATAACACAATGCCTTACACATCTGCTTTACATCACGCTAGGAACCACTTCAAGATGGAACCATCTTCTCTGAGCTGCGAGGCAACTGCAGAGGATCCACATCTGCAGTTGTGACTGACTGGGTCGTCGGAGCAGACCCCCGGATCGGATGAGTGACTCCTTCATCCGTCCACAGCCTTCCACACAGCCTTCAGCTCTCATTATTACTCGACCAAATGGAAAGTTTCAGTAAGAACCTGGTGTGGATTGTGAGGGGAACTGAAGAAGAGGGACCACCTGTGAGATCCCCATGTGTGTACACTGATTTCAAGAAAACTTCTCCCAAAGTTCACAATTTGGAAGGAAAATAAAGAAATGCAATAGCAGTAAAAACCACTTCCCTCGGGCTGTTTTGGACTGTATTTTTAGAGGGTGTGTGTGTGTTCGAAGAGTGCACTGGCCAACCGCCATCTGTGAGCCTAAGTGGCAATCTAAAGTGTGTGAGCTCTGGTTACACCACCTTTCTCCCCGCTCCTCCCAGCGCTACATGACTGGCGTACTCTGGGCTGCTTTGTCTTTGAAGCCTGCGGCGGCGGGAACTTGGATCTGCCAGTGTCGGCGGTTTAACACTCTTTGAGCACAACGCCACGACAAACCCCTCTGAGGGACAACACCGCAGACTGTAGCTAGGACACCTGAACACCTCATTATCACTCCGCTGCTAGGACAACTGTGCCACACACACACACAAGCCAGGCCCAGCACCAGTCATACTTCATGACATCCTCTGCAAACCCTTTCTCAGGCATTTTGCAATGTTTTCCATGTTGGTTTTGAAGTTATTTTATCTAAATCTGTTTTTAGTGTACACATGTTTATGAAGCTCTTCCAAGGGACTGAACTCACAGCTCTGAAGTTGCAAGCTCAATGTGCATCTAATAGAACGACTGAGGCCAATAAACTGCGTCTCCCAGACCTTCCTTGTAGCCCTCTAGGTTCCATTCAGTCTGATGTTTTCACTTGAATGTACTTTCAAATAATAAAATGATTGAGTGCCCGGACTGCACATAAATGTGAACACAGACACAGGGTACACATGTCAAAAATCATTCCACAGTTCAGCTGCATTCAATAATACCATACCCCCATTCTTTTGATCAGTTTCTAAACTATAATCATCTGCCAAATGTCTTGCCTACAAAAACACAGTCATATAGGTTTCATGAAAAAGCATTCGCTTTCTGATATACATCCAAATATCACTCTACCCCCTAAAAAATACCCCACCCCACCTTCCTCTCCACCCATCAAAAACTCTGTGATTTACAGAAAGTCAAACAAAGACATAAAGTAGGAGAGTTGTCAGGTTTCCCTATAAAACAAACTCCTTTCCCCCAATTTCTTTCGTTCTTCCTTTTTTCTTTTCTTTCTCTTCTTTCTTTCTGGCCTTAGTTTCTTCCTCAGGAGAGGAAGGCAAACTGGGCACAACAACGTGCTACATTTCACACATTGACTGCCTGTGTGTGTGACAGGGCTTGTTTGTCTAACCCCTCCGGGTGTTGACTTCCACGTCTGTGCAGAGTGGGGATCAGCCTTACATGGCCTGCTTCAGAAACTCGAGAACTGAGGTCTGTTACGCCCGGGCCCTTGGCCATTGGTGGCCCTCTGTTTTGTTATAGGGTCATGTCCTTCAAGGATTTTAATTTCAAGACACTGGATATTAGAACATGGGTATAGGAGGGGTGCAATATGTATTTAAGAAAACTCTACGGTGTACTTGGTTTATCTGATGCAGCGCAACCGGATTATAACAGAAAATGTGAACTGTTGGTTCAGTGATCTATATCAAGTTTACCTAAAGGTTCTTAGTCAGTAGTTGGATTATGTTGTTGGCCAATAACAAGTCTTGTCCGCTGAGTTGTGGCTGGCACTTACAAGCTAGCTAACCTTCAGAAACAAAGACTAGCTGAAAAACCTTTTCCAAGATTCCAAAATTCCCAAATTTTCCAAGACCTTGACTCTCTGCACGCACAAATTCTATCGGGCATGAACATCCAGTTGAGATGCTTGGCCACTCACAGAATTAAGACCCCTCCACTGAATCCCACCATGATTTGACCTGACAGGCGCCAGAACCCTGCAGTGCCAGAGTTCCCCTTCACCCCTCATCCCCAGGCAGATCAAAGCCTCTGCTCAACTCCCAGCGCCACGGATCCAAACAAGCAATATTTCCTCTTAAGCTATATACTAATTACTCTGTCATCTTCTCTGCTGTTACAGCGTAACTGGAGAGGCAAAACGAAAGAGATATTGTTTTTCTACCTACACAAATTGGACCTCGAGAGTACCGACAGTTAGACACTTTCAAAGTTTGGTCCTGGCCTTCAACCCCCCCCCCCCCCCCCCCTTAATTTCCTTGGGTCTGATTTACACTACCATCAGGCAGCGACCTGACTTATGGAAACCATTACAGCCTTTCCAGCTACACAGCTCTGTATTTACGAAGGGCTCCTGCCTCTAAACTGGGGGCAGATTTACGATGCAGGCCCTCGGAACAGACAGAGTTACAATACACGCTACAGACGAACAACGCAGGAATGAACAGCACTGACAAGACGACAGATTAACGTCCTGTCCTGTATATTTACGATCAAATCACACCAACGGCAACACATGTTTGAAGCGCTAACATTTCCAAGTTTGTTAAATGTTTGACTGAATCCACACTGTTGGCTAAATGTTTCTGTAGACTGGGAGGTCTGTGAACTTTATTGACCAAACTGTGGTCTACTTAATGCATTTGGAGACTTATTTTTCTCTCAGCTCTCTCTCTTCCTCCAACTCTCTCTCTTCCTCCAACTCTCTCTCGCTCTCTCTCTCTTGCTGTCTCTCTCTCTTGCTGTCTCTCTCTCTTGATGTCTCTCTCTCTTGCTGTCTCTCTCTCTCTTAACACACAAACACAAGCTAACAAACAAAAAATACAGACACAAACTTTTTCTGAAGAGAATATTTAAAATAAAGAAAGGTAATAAAGTAAACATCTTCCATTTATTTTGATACATTCCTTCTCATAACTCTTTCTACCAGATAGCAATTTCTCTTAAGAAATAAACTCTTGCAGACCCCTGCCGAGACAACAAAATGTTTATGACTTATAACATTTACAAATGTTATTACACGTTTGCCGACAACGCCAAGCCTGCTTCTCTGAAATATGAACATGCATTGGCGTGACTGTGAATTGTTTCCAGCTTTCAGCCATCGCTCCATAAGGTAATTTGTGTGCATGGGGCTGATTACCCAGCATGCCTTTCTCTCTGGCAGCGGATCTGGCCAGGGGTGTGGGGCGCGATCAGGTTTAGAGAGGCCTTACTCCGTGGAGAGGAGAGATTGACCCTGGTATTAGGCCTTTCCTCCCCTCTTTACTGGATTACCGGCACCGATGAAGCAGAGGCGGACCATGTGATGTCCTGCCCAAAGGCATGCTGGGAGCAGAGTACCATGGAGTCTGAGGAATGGTCGGGTAACAAATCTTAACCATTAACCATTGTCTCTTACTGTCTCATTGGTTTACTATACTCTGTCCTTTACTTTACTCTACTTTACAGATATTTTAATGAATAATCTTTGTACATGTCCAGTTCTTCATGCTTGATTCTTAGACTCAACAATACAGACATTAGAAAACTGTAACCATGGATGTTTTCCCTCTCCATATAATAGACCTGCAGAGATCCTTCACTTAACCCCAGCATACAGGCAGCTCCTCAGCCTTTGTTCTCAAAAGTTACCGAAAAGAAAAGAGAAGTTCACAAGTCTTAACTCTGTAACACCTCTCAGCATGTTTAAAGGGAAGGTAAGCTGGACAGAAACAAAGTACCATTTTCTGATCAAACAATCAGTTTTCAGACATAATAAAAACATGGATTTAGCACAGGGGCACTGTGTAGAGTGAGTACAGGCCAGTAAGTGTTTCTATCACAAACAAAGTGAGCGAGGGTGTATATGTGTCTTTGTGCGTACACCGAGTGTGTGTCTGTAGGTCTAAGTCTGAGCAGGGCTCTGTGTTTCCTGGTGTTGGCATGTGGTTTGATCTCCTGCCATCAAGGGGCTCTGTAGTCTAATAGTGGCCACCTGTGTGCGGAAATACAGGACCTGCTCTGCTCCACCTCTGTTTCCACTGCAGGCCACAGGGATCAGCATGCACAGCTGGGACACACACATTCTCTCTCTCTCTCTCTCTCTCTCTCTCTCTCTCTCTCTCTCTCTCTCTCTCTCTCTCTCTCTCACACACACACACACACACACACTCACCCATACACACTCACTATCTCTGCGTCTGTCTCTCTTCTACACAAACACACACACACACTCTCTCTATCTTTCGTTCTCTATTTCTGTCTTTCTCTTTTACACACATACATAAATGATTCACATTGTCCTTGACTGTCATTTTGAGGAAAAAATAATAATAAAAAAAGTGTAATCTAACATGTAAAGTGGTGTAGGTGAGATAAATTTGTTTAATCTCTGTAATGTTCTAAGACGGCTACACTGACCCGTGTCACCTTGAGATAACAAGGCCTTTAGAACCACATTGACCTTGGGCTTTCTGTTCCGTCTTCCCACAACGTTTTTTCCTGTGGGGAGCCTGTCTGTGAGTTTATAACAGTCGCCACAGATGTCCACTAGGGGGAGATGAAGTTTGATTACAGTCAAAACCATTAGTGCAGCCTTTCACTGAATGAAATCTATAAAATTCACTTAATGTAATTAAGTTCAAGTGGACGTTCATGACTGATGTGGTACAGAGGATTGAAATCTTATATTAAACAGTCACTTCTCATACTCAAATAGGTTCTTTGGTATTTTAATAAACCCTATGCCAGACATAATTGTTATTCTCGAGGTTGAGGTCAAATTAAATCCACGATTGGATTGTTGAGAGGAACAGAGAGAAAACGAACACTGAACAATATATCCTTAGACCATGGAACATCACCTTTTTAAAATTGTAAATGCAATGCCAACTGGCTAAAATAACATCTAGTTTGTGACCGCTAGTCATAAATGTCAAGAGCGATGCATTTTATATGTTCTGAAACCTACAGTTGGGGATCATGTTCTGCTTGTATGCGCACTAAAGAAGCCTGGTTTGCTTCACTGCGTGACCCTGGGTTTTCAGCCTTGGTCAGACAGCAGATTTTCCTAGTGACTGTTTTCTCCAGGCTGCTTTCGATCACGCTTGCACTTCATCTGCCTGTGCGCACAGGGTCATGCAGTGCAGGGATTGGTCCGGTAATGGGTATGGGATGAGCTGAGGAAGATAGCATGGATCCTTGACCCCCCCCCTCTACCCACTCGGTAGTGCATGTGTGATGACCTCTTGTCTGGTCTCTTCAACTGGCCCCCTCATCAGCCCAGCTGCTTCAGTGTAACCCTAGTAAACATCAAGACCAGGACGGGGCTTTGCCGAATTAACATATCTCACATATTGATCGCTCTGCGCTCTCTTTGAAACTGACACCCCAGTCCCTGCACTTTGAACTGCCTCTCTCGCTCGCTCTCTCTCTCTCTCTCTCTCTTTCCGCACAGTTCCGTCCAAATTGTTTAAATATATAGGAGGTTCCTGTTTTAGTGAAACGAGAGAACATTCAAAGATTGAGGGAAAACCCACACACAAACTGTACGGCACTCCAATCTGAAACAGAACAAACATTGGTCAGCAATATTGGAGACTTCTGGACATGATCACGAATCACATTGATTTGTTGATCACTGTTTATGTCCTGTAACTAACCAAATCAAAAGAAACATGAACCGCAAAAGACTGGCGGCACTTCGAAGCTCTTTCATAGGAACATGTAAACGAGTCTTATATCATGTATGTGAGCAAAGAGAAGCCCATGGACACACATAAATAATCTGCAATACAGTGTTACTGCAACGATCCCTGCTGGAATGCGAGAATGTCTCGCACATCTCACACTTCAAAGAGGATACTGATCCCAGGGAGTAGACCTGGCCTGCTTCACCGAGCGCAGATCAGTGGCGTACAGCCGACACTGGGTGCCTCTGATGAAGTGTTTACACTCATAAACTGTCCCGTCACTCTTTTGGTTGTGTGTGCCGGTTGTGTGGTACTGGTTTCAATTATACAATTCAACTCGATCAATTCCAATTTAAAAAAAATGATGTCTCTTTGGACTGCAAAAGTGTCACACATGCATGAATGTGCAGGATCCCAGAGGAACTAGCTAACTGGAGGAGGAGGGTGGGGGGGGAAGTGACGACAGCGATGTCTGTTGTGGTTTGGGCTTGGAAATTTTACACAACATATTTACAACCCAAGTCTGACTCCTTTTCCACTTTGCTCATACGACAGCTTTGTACCTTCTGCCAAACGTGTACAGTGCAGAAACATAATCAAGACGTCACACTCACTTAGACCTTACAAATCACCCAGTTGAGACTCCAGACCACATCAAAGCTGAACACTCACTCAGGGGAAAATGTCTCTGCCACACAGACATACCTTTATAAGCTGTGGCAAATCTCTTAATAACTCAAACCTCTTTCCTTCAAACACAAAACGGCATTATAGTGGATGGCTACATGGTCGACTTCCATAAGAGCAGAAAAAGTGGTTGAATAAAGAAATTACAAGGCCTAAGTGTGAAGTCTGTGGACACGCTTAAATGAGTCTGACAAGATGCTGTCAGGGGAGAGGAATGTCGGAAACAGGCATTCGTTCTAAACCATGAACAGTGTTCCAAGCCATTGCTCTTAACACGCTGTAGTGCTGATCAAACTACCAGTCAATATTGGGGCCATAGAGGAACAGCTTCCATGTTTGTCTTACCGCTGAGATGGTCAAACAAGCAACCAAACTGACCATACCTTTACTGTGATACAGTAGAGGACTGCAGGTCAAAATGTTTTTTTGTTCAGTTATCTCAGATCTAACTACACAGTCAATGACACAGATACCCTAGTGGTCAGTGGGCACACACACACGCACACGCACACACACACACATTCTCAAACAAAGACTAAATGTCTGTTACTCCAGCTGCTACAGTTGCATATCTGTTACTCACAGATGTAACAGCAGACAAGCACTTAAAATAAAAAATATATTTATATATTTTTTTGTGCAATTTAATCATACATGCACAATTAAACTAGTATTTCATGCATTTGGACTTAATGTCAGCATTGAAGTATCTTCCTCACAGTTAAAGAAGAAACGTAATCAAAAGGCCAGGACAAGAGGAGATTGAGAAAAAAATTAGACAATACATCGCTACATCCTCATTAATGATCAAAGCGATTCTAGCATTTCTTGAAGGACAAACCAATTCAGCGAGGGAGTGAGAGAGGAACATGGTGAAGAATGAGTGTGCTTTGATGAGGAGGAATGTAGACCAAGTAGACAAAAGTTTGCCTCATTCTTCAAAAGAAACCTTTACCATGAAAGCACACTCAGACTCCCCCTCTCCTTTACTCTCCCTTTCTCTTCCAACATGTCATTACTAATTGTCGGACCCACTCTGCCCCACCCCCAAATCCACACTCCACTTGTTTCTCCTCTTTTCAGGTCCCCCTCACGGCCGTGGTTTGGGCTCATAATCACTTCTAGCTTGACAAAGGACTACTAGCGGCAACAAAAAAAACTTTCCTGATGAAAAAGGATTCTACCAAACAGCCAAACTACCTAACGAAGAACCTATTATGGTCCTTTGGAAAGAAGGGTTTGGTCCAGGGTAGGTGTGTGGCTGAGCAGAGGCCCCTCCCTTGGTGGGCCAATCCCCCCACCCCCCCCCCCCTGCCCCAAGTCCCGGTACCACCTCTGGGGAACAATGCAGGACAAGCTTAATCCTCCATGGGGCATAATGAGCTGTAAGCTTTCCTTTCAGTGCAGAAATGTCCCTTGCACGCTGCTCTGATCTCACACAAATACACCCCTCTTGCTTCCTTTCAGAGTCTCCTGGAAAACCTCCTTCCTCTGACCACTCCTTTACTTTCTCTCTCTCTCTCCTCTCTGGTTCTCACACACATCCACAAACACATGCACACTGTACACACACACGCTCAAAAATATATTTGAAAAAACTGTGTACAAACTGTGTACAAACTGTGTACAAACTCTCCCAGAAACATCTTTTGGGAAACATCTCAGAAGGGTTGGGGACAGGACACCTGACAGTTGATGGACCTGGTTCTGTGTGGGGGCTAGATGGTATGGCATGAAGATGTGTAACAGGCCCAACTATTTCCCCAGAGCCCCTGTCACAGTGTAGATGTTAGGCTTTTACTGTCAATGGATTTCTATAGTTCTGTCAAATACTGGTAAGGAGGAAGGGAGGCCAGCTGCAAACCTTTACCAAAATCTGTTCTCTCATACGGGAATGTTTGGATTTTTCTCAGTGGTATTCGTATGACATTTTCTTGGTACACTTACTGGATGGGTTGGATTTCTGTTAAATGTTCCTTTGTTACAATGAGCTGGACAAGCTGATTAACAGATAAGAACTATGAAGTTAAAGATTTCTAAAGAAATTGTCCTTAACTAATACCAACACTGGCAGGTCTAGCCGCTCTGACATTACCTAAGACAAATGAAATGAACAGTAGTACAAAATTATTTTGAATTCTCAGAATCCTTTCAAAGGTTTTGTGTGTAAATGATCTTGACTTGGCCTGGACTGCTTTAGTTTAACACACGCACGCATACATACACACAAGGTTCAAACAGAGCATGCAGAGATAGGGAAAAGAGTATTGAAACCATTCCAACTCCTGAGAGAACAGAGCCTTCCAAATCAGAATCAGATTTTGATTCGGAAGGCTCTATTCTCCAAGGAGTTGGAATGGTGGAATGGTGTTCCAACCTGCGTCTGAAGCATGATGTAGAGATCACCATTATGGGCGCCTCTTCTCTCTGTTTACCTGTCTCTGTCTCTCTTTCGCCCTCTTTCCCTTTCAACCATGTTGTCTTCCTCCCTCTCCCTCTCTCTCCTTCTTTACTTTTCTCTATCCTCCCCTTCTCCATTTACATTTAGTCATTTAGCAGACGCTCTTATCCAGAGCGACTTACAGTAAGTACAGGGACATTCCCCCCGAGGCAATTAGGGTGAAGTACCTTGCCCAAGGACACAACATAATTTGGCAGGGAATCGATCCGGTAACCTTCTGATTACAAGCTCGACTCCCTCACCGCTCAGCCATCTGACTCCCCCACTCCACTGGGGGAGGAGAGGACAGGCGGCCCGCCTGAGGAATCCATTAAAGGAGAATGACAGGTAATCGGCTTACTGGGAGCTCTGGGCCCGGAACCCGCCCCTTCACCTGATGAAAGTTGTGGGGGTCCAACAGCCATGTTACAAGTCAAGCCATCCCTCGGGGGAGGTAAGAGAGAGAGAGAGACAGAGAGAGAAACAGAGAGAGAGACAGAGAGAGACAGAGAGAGAGAGAGACAGAGAGAAAGACAGAGTGAGAGAGAGAGACAGAGAGAGACAGAGAGAGAGAGAGACAGAGAGAGAGAGACAGAGACAGAGTGAGAAAGAGAGAGACAGAGTGAGAGCCCCACAGGGCTATGACGAGGGACCACTTCATCGGAGGATGAGACAATGAAGCATCACTAATGAATAAGCCTGCTGACCAGCAGGGAACAGCCAGGGCTCCTGCTCACTCACTAGTGCACACGACGTGGAGAAAAGAATCGACCTCAGAGTTCTCGTTAGAAATTGTGAGTAGTGAGTAAAAATGTAGTGAAAAAATAACTAAACAAAAAAAACAACGCAATTCAAAGAACAGAGATGCGGTGACACAAAAACAAGTGCTCTCTTTACTTGCTCATCCATCGTGTACAAAAACAACAGTGACGATGGCGTCTAAGAGATGGAGCACACGTACATTTTTGTATGTGTGTACGCGTGGGTGGGTCGGGCTCTGTAAACTACAGGCCCGCAAACAGGCTCGTGAATGAAATCAGATTTGATTGATTGCCGTGTCTATGATTAAATGCTCCCTCCCTTCTAGAGTTGCCTGTCTGCTAAATTCCTGAGGTCCAACCAAAACAGAATGGGATTCTGCCTTTTTGTCTCCCTCCTTCCATCACTCTATCTTGTTTCCGTCTGTCTTGGTTGGGAAACGAGGCAGAACGAACCCACAGGAACAGGCAGGCGTGAAATGGAGGCTAAGGCCCCTTCTGGTGTGTGTGTGTGTGAGTGTGTGTGTGTGTGTTCAAGTGGGTGGTTGGTTGACTGGAGAGAGTTTAGGGTGTATGCGTGGATGAGGGTGGGGGTGCATCTCTCTCTCTCTCTCTCTCTCTCTCGTTTTGTTCCATTTGTGTTCCTTCCTCTAAGTAAACCTTATTGGAAACCTGCTGTATTTTTGACAAGAGCCGAAAGGGAGACTGAACGCAGCCCTCTCCTCATGGCCTCTCGCCCACCTTGCTTCTCTGTTTTGATCTTTGTTTTCCTCTCTTTATCACCCACTATGGGTTCTGCTCTTCTCCTTTTCTCTGTCTCCGTATCACTGCATTTCTTTTTCTCTCTCCTTCCCATCTCATGTCTTCGCTTCTACCTCCGCTTGACACGTTTCATCTCCATTTTCAATTATTTTGTCTCTCCCTCATCTCTCCTTCGATCTCTCACCCCCACCTCCCCCTTCTCTCCTTCGATCTCTCACCCCCACCTCCCCCTTCTCTCCTTCGATCTCTCACCCCCACCTCCCCCTTCTCTCCTTTCTCTGATCAGACAGGATATTTCCTGGCACTATTCAAATGATTCCTCTGCTAGTAGGATGTTATGCAGCGGCAGTCTGAAAGGTCGCAATATTGGGTCCAAAACCAGACCAAGTTATGCTTTGACACAGCTGTGGAATTCGGCACTTGCGTCACAGTGTAGAAAGAGTAAAAGAAAGCAAGAAGGGAAGAATATGTGAGGATTAAGGAGGATAGGCTGGTCCAGAGTTTGCTTTCAGTTCATTTACCCCCCTGTTAAAACTAACGGTTCTGTGTGTGTGTGTGTGTGTGTGTGTGCATGTTGTGCGTGCGCATGTGTAAGTATTTCTATGGGTGTGTGTTTCTGTACATGCATGTGTATGTGTTGCCTTAGTACTGGCTACTAGGTTTGACTACCGGTATGTGAAAGCCCAGCATGGCTCATGCCTGGACAAATAGAAACAATGATGGTGGTAAAAAAACGACATTAACAGACTAACCCCAGATATACACCTCCACACCTCACGCCCTACAAAGGAAAGCAGTGTTGCCGCCAAAGTTGATCATTTGCCGGGTGTACCCACACCCGACACCGAACTCTCCAATGGCAAAATGGTTGACAAACTTTCAGCCCCAATCTGATGGACAGAATTCTGTCTCTCATCTTAGCAAACTGAAACAGATGCCTATACAGCAGAATGTAACGTCTAACAGTGTATTCTATTTAATTGTACTACATTATGTTTTTCATTGCACACTGTTGTACGGTATTTTATTCTAATGTGTCATATCTGACTGTGAATCCAAATGTATTGCCCCTGTTCAGTGATCACTAGCAGATGTTGGCGCCCTCTGAGCTTCCTATGGTTGAGCAAGCTGTTAAAACTTCTATAAATCATCATGCCAGTTCCATCCAACCAGATCGTTCCAAACGCGACTCTGTCAAAACGAGTTGCTAGCCTGGTTAGCCGTCCCGAACGATAAAAGAAATACATTTGAATTTGTGTAGATTAAGGAGCTAAGGAGCCCCTTCATGGTTTACCACTAACCACCTTCCGTTGTTCATCCGTAACTGTCCACACACACACACACACACACACAGAGAGCAATCTTCATTCAAAACAAATGCATGCCCGAGGCAGTCATCAGTAAACTGAGTGTTACTCAGGGAGGGTCAAGAGGAAAAATAAATCTGTCACCAGGGCTGACTGTGGTGTGCCAGAAGGACTTTCATTCACAACCATAGGGAAATAGGGCAGGACAGACCATGTGTGCACATACAGTTTGTATGAATACATTTCCTTTTGTCTGTGTGTAGCTGTAAGTGAATGTGTGTGCACGTGCGAGTGTGTTCAGTAACTCAATCACTGACGTGCTGTTACAACTGATAAGCATGGAAGGGAAAAAGCTAAAAGGAATCTTTTAATTTCCCCTTAAAATCTAGTCTCAAGTTTCGTCACATTACATTCTAACTTTCCCAAGTGGCTAAAACGTACAGTCGATCTTTGTCCAATCAAAAACAATAGAGGGAAAAGGGAAAAGGCTGTGAAAATATTTAGACAAATGAAGTGTGGAGCGTGAAAAAGGAGTTGGCAGTGGGATGGACGGAGGGTAAGACTTAATGAGAAAAAGGTGTCAAATACGCTTAAGATCGTTACGGGCAGATTTAAAACAACAAGGCCGGGTGTGGGCTGGTTGTGGACCCACCCAACCTCCACACAGACGGCCCAGAGGACCACACAGGAGGAGGGGACACGACAACAGGAGAGGAGGGTCGACACACCCACACACATTTTTTGGGACTTCCACAGACTAAAGTACCGCATGGGGATCGAACCAGGGGTCCAGATATGTGAGTCCTGGGCAGGACTGTGTGGTCACTGACCCTGACTACAAGCTGCCAACGTCAACCCCAGAAACAAGCACCCGACAGACCCTCCCCCGCCTTATGTCGAGTGCTGCCCCTCATTTCTGCAACGTAAACAACATGCTGACCCTGGTAGTGGGGTGAGGAGTGAAGAGGGTGGGATGTGTGTGTGAGTGTGTGAGAGGGGGGGGCTGAGGGTGAGGTGGGGGGTGAGGGTGGCTAGAGGCTCGGGTTGCAGTGAAGGAACCCAGCCAACAAAGAGATTAGAAAGCAAGAGGAACTTCATAGGGCCTGACTAAATGGCATCTCCAGACCTTGTGTCGGTGCATCAAAAGTTGGGGCTGGCACCAAGTGTGGGCAGGGTGGGGGGGGTTGGGAGTAGGGCTGTAGGTAGACCGAGGAAGGAGAGAAGAGGAGTTGTGAATGGGCAGGAGGAGGGGGGGGGGGGGGCAACAGCTGCCTCTGAGGTCATATAGGCTGGCAGCTGCCTCTCTCTGCACCTCTACATCTTAAACCCCCAGCCTGAGCCTCAGTCACAGATCCAGTTCTGCAACTAGCCCCCAGCCTGGCCTAGCTCTAACCCCAGCCCCAGCCCTAACCTTGACCTCACCCACAGTGAGTCTGTGAGGGGTAGTGTTTGGAGTAAGAGATATTCACACACAGACAAGCAAACCAGCCCCTGCCAGCTGACCGCCGCCATAACACAAACAGCCCATTCATGGCTGAGCCTGCTTTTTGTTCAGCTTTGTTTGGGACTGAATTGGGCTTGATCAGTCCTACATATAAGACCTATCACCCCAGACCGGCTAATCTCCCCTAGAACTGTCCTAGGTTGCCAAAAGTTAATGGACCAATGAGAAATCTCTCCTATGGACCATATCTTACACGCACACATCCACTTTCCATCTCCCACAAACCCGTACATAACACAAACACACACATCATAATACACAAGTACACCGGCACACACATCCACACCCACTATCTTCACTCAGGCCTTTAGTAAAACACACTGATGGGTTTGTGTCCTTAAACAGGAGAGGTGAAGAAAGGGGGGAACGAGCAGGGAGGAAAAGGAGGAGGGTAATCTTGTGACTAGCCCACGGGTGGCTGACCTTCTCCATCCCAGCGTCCCTGTCTCCCCGGGACACTGAGGCCAGATTAGACCAGAGCTCATTAGCGCTGTGTGTGTGTGTGTGTATATATGTGTGTGTATTGGTGTGTGTGTGTGGGGGGGGGGCATTATGTGTGTATTATGTGCTTTCAAAGTTTTGTATTTGCTTGTGCCTCCGGTCAGCGTGCGTATGCTGACATGGCTGCACCCCACAGTCTCCGCACGGCGCGTCCCCGGACTCACCGATCACAATGAGCGTGTAGTTGATGTTGACGCTCCCGAAGCCGTTGGTGGCCTTGCACACGAACGTCCCGGCGTCCTCTGCCTCCACTTCCTTGATGCGCAGCGCGTGCTGCAGCACCCGGAAGCGCGTCCAGCCACTGTGGATGTTGCGTCCGTCCTTGGTCCACATGATGAGGGGCGGAGGGTCGCTCTGCACGGGGCAGGCCAGCTTCATGGTGCGGCCCAGACGCACCGACTGGCGGTGGGAGACGTGCTCGGCCACACGGGGGGGTCCTGGAGGGAGGACAGGAGAGGGTTACCCTCATGGCAATGGGAAAGTATTTAGGTTTGTCCTTTTCAACATGCCGTTGAAACATGTCTTTAATACTGTTGTTGTGTAAAGGGAGAAGGACATACAGCTGACGGACACATTGTTTACCTCAAAAAGGAGCTTTGGGTATGGGGGAAAATAAGAGGGAAAAGACCAGGAAAACTGAACACTCCAGACAGGGAGAAAAGTAATGCAAGGGAACGCAAAGGATTTTACGAGGGATTGAGAACGAATGAGTTAGGAGGACAGAAGGATGCAGACAGAAAGAGAGATGGATGGAAGGAGATTCTTAGAAGAGGAGGAGAGCATGTGGGAGAGAGAGAGATGTTGAACAGATGAAGAGACAGAGGAGATCAGACAGGGCAGAGGGTTTCGGTTTTATGCTCTCTCTCTCCTCTTAGATCAAGATCCTGGCAGGGACGAGCAACAGTCCTTTCTCTCCCTCCACTCGTTTGTCTCTTTACCAGACGACCTGAGGGCAGGCATGTCTGATACAGGCTTATTTTACAGCATCAGTCACAACATCACTAAAAGAACTAAGGCCATTACTGCTCCATCAGACAAGTATTTTAGGTGCAGTAGTGCATGCGAAATGGTACAAAACTCTGCAGTAAAAGAAAGTTTAATGGCTCAATATAAATTAATCTCTCTTTCAGTGCCTTCCCTCATGTGGTTAGCCTTAGCTTGTTAGCCTGTACTCTGTTTAGAGCTTCTTCTGAGCTGCTCGGCATGTGGCATCTGTGGTTTGAGTGACTGCTCCGGACCAGTGAGACACACACACTGTCAGAAGCTGCCAGCTATAAATTACTAGTGTCACTGTTTATGCCTTCGGGCTGATGGGATCCACAGTCCCCTGTCAGTCGGCCACTTACTACAGCTTTGTAGACTTGGGGCCAAGGCTACTGGTTTAAGTGTCTCTCTCACTCACTCTCTCTTCCTTTCTTTCTATCTGTCTGTCTCTCTTTATCTGTCTTTCTGTCTCTCACTCCCTCTCTCCTTCTCTGTCTGTCTATCTCTCTCTCTCTCTTTTATTTTTACATAGACAGATCTGTTCAGAGTTGTAACTGTAGCTTATGGCTCTTTTCAGTCTGAGCCTATAGCTCGGTTACCCCGGCAGTGTTCACAGGGGAACAGGAAGTTGACACTATGATAGATGGGAGGTACAGAGTGTGAAAACAGATATTTGTCATGGTAAAGAGCTGACTGGATCCTGATCTCTCTGCTCACTCCCTCTGGCCTCCCCCAACTCCTGTCCTGTGGTGTGGCTTTCTCATCAAGGGGAGGGCAGTGGGCGTCAAATCCCACTGGGTCTCTCTCTCTCTCACACACACACACACTCACACACACACACAGATTGAAATCTCATTCACTCGGTGAAGCTTGAACTCCTGTACTCCCTCTCCCATGTCTCTCTCCTTCTGTTACTCCCTCTCTTTTACTCTCTCCCCCCTTGGCTGCTGCCTTGCCCCGACTCTCACTTGTACACTTACGCTCGCCCTCACCTTAAATCTCCCTCTCTCTTCCCTTTCTTTTCTCACTCTCCTCCTCCCTCTTCTTCCATGTTGATTTAGGGCCTACTGGCCATCTCTGTCCAGCTGGGGTCAGCTCTGTTAGAATCCCAAGCCGGGGTCAAAGCCCAAGCCCCTCCCTGTGATCCTACACAACCACAAGTTAAGGACCAGACTAAGCACTCCCCTCTCCCATTCATAGACAAGCCAGCTAGCGTGCATGACTCACACCCCCCCACACGCCCCCCCCCCACCTCGGTTTCTGTCATCCCTCGCTCATGGTTGTGGTGATGAGGAGAACAGACAGCACACCCAGAGGTCTTTCCTTACCTAGGCACCTCTCTCTCTCTTTTAACCTCTCTCAGGGGATGAAACTGAAACGACTAAAAATCTTTTCCTCTTTTACACTCTGTACACAAGTCAATACATGCTGGCATAGTGATTTGTTTTATGCACAGTATAAGACTACTTAGGTACAGATATGCGTGTACAGCATGTGTTTGTGTTAGTACATGTGTGTCGGTGGAACTAGGAAAGACATTATGGTCTGTTTTTTTTCATTTAACCTCACTGTCCTTCCTACTGCTGTTGGTCCAACAGCATCTTCCTCTGCCGTCTACCATCTACCTTTCCTCTCCGCAGATTTGTCTGTCTTAAAGCTGCTCCCTACTTCCTTTCTTACCTTCCTCTCTCCCTTCGCCATCTCCCTTCTCACCACTTATCTACCCCCCCCCCCCCCATGTCTTTCCTCCTTCCCTCCCTTTCTCAGTCCTTCCTCTTATGCCAGACAGCCTGTAGGTAGCCACAGCATGCATGTCTGGAATGTGTTCTAATGACAGGAAGAAGGAGATGCCAGAATTCCCACAACACCAACACAATGTTGGCCTCCTTCTACGGAACACTCCATCGCTTTGCAGATTATGTTTGTGATGAAAACGCATCCTATCCTGAGAAGGTCAGAACTTCTTTTTGCCTCCCTAAGCTAACGCTGCAGCTTTGACTGTTCTTTCCTAACTGTCTTGGTTTGGGGAAGAAGAGGCCATAAAGAGCATTAATAAACAGTGCTCAGGCAAAAGTAAACAGGCAAAAGTAAAAAAAAAATGACTTTGACTGTGAAAGTTACAATACGTCCAGCTGGGATGTACCTCTGTGGATACCTCTCCTGTTGCCACCCCGGCCCGCCCTGAGCTGTAAAACCAACACCCTCAGCCACAGATTTCGACCTAGCCAACACCCTGGGCCCAGCTCCAGAGACCCAAGGCCCCAAACACAATCGCAGTCCTTTCCCCTCTCTTACCCCTCCCCTCTGCCTGTCGGGAACCCCGGGGCGACAGGCCGGAGTGATGGGAAGACATTAAGACACTGCTCACCGACTCTTCTTCCACAGGTACACAAAGCTCACTTCCACTCTGTCAATAGGTCAACTGCTTCCAATTGGTGAGGCTTGACAGTTAACACTAACCCCGGGGCACGGGGGGAGGGGGGGGGGTGTATAGTGGCCAGACGTTTACATTAAAGCCTTGTTCAATCAACACAACCATACTCCCTCAAAGTGATTCATGTCTTTCTGAACAGGACTCATGTGAGAGGAATGCTTCAGACACACACTCCCCCCTTATAACACACTGGGCACAAACTTGCGGCTGCACGCACACACACACTTTTTTCCTTTAACACTGAGTAATACATACGAATATTTTCTGATAACAATTTGATATTTAGAAATAACGCTAATAGTAATAGGAGAGATTTCATGCCATACATGACAGTGTATATTGATGCATGTGCAGGAAGCAGAGAGAAAGAAAGCCTGTGTGTGTGTAAGTGTGTGTGTGTGTGTGTACTGTGGCACTGTAACCAGCTCTAAGGGTTGATGGGTCTTAGTGTTCTCTAGCAGCCTGGTGTGTTCACTAGCAACCTGGTGTGTTCACTAGCAGCCTGGTGTGTTCACTAGCAGCCTGGTGTGTTCACTAGCAGCCTGGTGTGTTCACTAGCAGCATGGTGTGTTCACTATCAGCCTGGTGTGTTCACTAGCAGCCTGGTGTGTTCACTAGCAGCCTGGTGTGTTCACTAGCACCCAGGTGTGTTCACTAGCAGCCTGGTGTGTTCACTAGCACCCTTGTGTGTTCACTAGCAGCATGGTGTGTTCACTAGCAGCCTGGTGTGTTCACTAGCAGCCTGGTGTGTTCACTAGCAGCATGGTGTGTTCACTAGCAGCCTGGTGTGTTCACTAGCAGCCTGGTGTGTTCTTTAGCAGCCTGGTGTGTTCACTAGCAGCCTGGTGCCTGGTGTGTTCTCGGAAAGCCGAGGGGTGTTGGGCACTGAGAGGATCATGTTGCCACGCCGACCAGTCAGCAGATTCCACAGCGTCTTTTAAGCACCCCCCACACCCCAACACTGTGTTGAGTGTGTTACAGTGTAGCACGCGAAATGAGCCCTCCTTTCCTCCTGCTGCACTCAACGCCAAAACGTCCTCAACATGTCTTGCTGAGGAGAAACATGGCGCACACAGTCACACACACACACACACAGTGTAGGGTTGTGTCTCAGTACCACGGTGCAATATCCATTGCCTCAACACATAATAGCAGTCTGTTAAACCGAGAGGGTGTAGAAGGAAACCTATCCCGACTAATAACCACTTGTTTTGTCAAACCTCCATTCATCCGTTCATCATAACACCTGTCTTTCTGGAGGGAACTGATAAAACAAGACGAAAAAACATTTTGCAATACAGCCTGGAACAGAAAAAAAAAAACATTCAAGGCAAAGAGTTCTAAGGCCAAAGCCAAGAACCTGATGGAGGTTTTTTTCTTCTTTTTTTTTGCATTTTCCCAGAGGTTATAAAGTCTTTTAATGGTAGAAAACTTGGGCCGGAATGACAATTATCCAGATGTACTGGCCAGGAGAGAGAAGTGATTAAAACTGCAGCATAAGTAGCCGAGCTAGCTAATTCCCAGGCCTGGGTTGAAAAGAGATGGAAGAAAGGAGGGAGGAAGGGTGGGAGAAAGAGAAGGGCAGCTGGGGCAGAAAAGTGTGCTAAAGGCCACAAGTAGTATTCCAGCTCTACTTTTCTGGAGGCTCTGGGCTGTTTCTTAGGAGGGAGCTAAAAACGACTATCCCCTGAGGCCTTCCCACTTTCCAGCTGCAGTAGAAAGAGAAAGAGAAAGAGAGAGAGAGAGAGAAACAGAAAGAAAGTGCGACTGAGAGAAAGACAGATACAGACAATGAAACACCTGTTAAATCCTACATACGTTTCATCTTCATGGTGAAACACATTTCCTTCACAGTGTGTGTCTGAACGGAAACAGGGAGCAGCTGAACGTTCCAGCGTGTGTTTGTGTTGTGATCAAGGCGGTTAATGAGTAACAACGGCTGCCTCCAGTGCCGTGATAGGGTCCGATCCAGACCCCCAGCCATACCTCCCCAAGGGTCTTATCTGAGAGGCAGGGCGCTAGACACACACACATCCTCCCTCCCTCCCATTCCCTGTTTCTTATAGGCTGACACCACAACCACCTGCCCCAGTCATATCCACTAATCAGAGGTCAATATTTGATGTGGAGGAGCCTGCCATTGCTGCCCAGACAGACCAAGCAAACATTGAGCGCCTAGAGGTCTGGGTCACTCAAGTGACATGAATGAAAGCAATCTGGAATGGCACAAATGACATTGTAGCTGCTCAAGAAGATGCTGTTTAAAATGTCCCTGTAAAACAACTTGATCCAAAATGTGCAGTGCAAGTTGACCAACAGGCATTTCAGCAGAGATCCTGGTAAAAGTTTGTTTTCTGGAGGAGGTTAAAAAAAAATTATGCTGCCCTGTCACCTATCCACCTGTGGGTTTCTGGTTCACTGGGTAGAGAATCCAGCATTCCTCCTTTCTACCCTTCTCACATAGAAACACACACATACACACTCACACACACAGACACACCGCTTGTATGACTTCCCTCCCACATTCCACACCCAGTCTCAGCCATGACTAACTCCATTTGTTCACCTCAGGTCTCTGTCTTTGTCAGATAAGGTCTCATCGAAACCTTCAGTCAACTGAGTAGGTCAAACTGGCCCAAACACACATGCACACAAGCCGACACAAATGCTGCACATTTATGCCATCACACACGCAGAGACGATTTCAGGCTGCCAACCCACCATCGCTAAGTATAAAGAACCCAGGCCGACTCGGAGGGTGACGTGTTTGCAGTTGGGAGAGATACAAGACAAGGACTCGTTGCAGATCGGGCTGTGTTGGGAGGAACAGTTGTGATTGCCCGTCAAATGTGGAACCAAAGGAAATCCTTTCTGTCTGCTCAGCGATGCCATGAACACCTCTTGTCATGTCATCAAACCAATGTAAGACTTGGAGACATGGATCACTGCAGTGGTAAACAGGTCCTGACCCCCAATTGTTGCATACACATAATACTGTTCGTATTGAGGAACTAGTGTGCATGGTATGCATGCACCACATGTGTATACTGCAGGACCAGGGCCCACAAAGTCTCCACTGAAGTCCCCCCTCTCCCCCCACCTGGCCCCTTACAGCGGGCAGACAATCCCAGAATATCTGCCCCAATGAATCAGTCATCATGCCACTTGTACCTGTCAGAGAGGGCTAAATCCCTCTGTCCGTGGCTCCCTCTTCTCAGCGAGTCTGTCGTCTGTGTAGGATCACCAATTTCCTACACACACACACGCACACGCTATCCTTTCTGCTCGTCGACTTCTCTTTTGTCGCCACACGTTTCTAGGTCCCTGTCTGTCCCTACATAACACACAAACACATTCATACTCCTATATGGCTAAAGCCTTGATTTTCTGGTCTTTCCAAACCCACCCCCACATCTCTCACACGCCATCCACATTCCTAATGCAGTGTGGATTCCACCGCGACAGCTGCGACCGTGAAGAAATGGTATGCTTTCAATGTATGTTTTACAAAGCATGTGTGTCTGTCTGATTGTTCGTGTCACACTTTTGTTTCGTTTCATTGTCTGTGCCCCATGGACACTACATGACCAAAAGAAAATCCTGTGCACACAAAAGATTTAGATTTATAAACATGGCGAAGCTGTCTAAGTTATCCAGCAGTCAGATGAAGGTAACATACCTCATCAATGTGCACCGGGAGAACAAGGCTGTATGGGTTGAAGACCTGAAACACCTGAAAGTACTTTTTTGTCTTTTTTTCCCATCCAGATTGTGTCACTATATCAACCACATTAATTTATCTCTTCAGAGGGCGCCAGCAAATGGTCAAAAGTTATCCTTTTATGCATGTCAACATGTGGAAAGTTGAGTACACAAGGTTTATGAAAGAATCCCTTGGACTTTTCATGTCTGTCATTCACATTAGCATCAAACAGCCCAACTAAGCCATCCAGACACTTTACTACCTCAATAATGACTGTTTAGAGAGGATACGGCCCACCTTTGACCCACAAAGCATAGAAAGCACCTCTGGAGATTGATTGGACCAGGATGTTCATGAAGACTTCTCTACAGGGGCATTGTGTCCTGCTACACACTACTATGGAAAATGTTTACTTTTAGATATTATCATAAACTGACAAAATAAAATGCATTAACTGTGCTCCAGGGACAGAAGGCCTATTATTATATGCCTGTGAGTGACATCATAGTGGAAATATTAGTCCCAAGGATGAGAGTGAGAATGTCAACATGTCAGTGGTTTAACTGTTCAGAGAGAAGAACAGAGGTCCTAGGAGATAAGAGATTCACTTAAAAACACGTCAGTACCTTGGTGGATTTCAGTCCAGCATTCAGTACACCCCCACACACACCCATGCACACACACACACACACACTAACGCATGCACACATGCTAATTCTCATACGCACCCGCACCCACACAGCTGTTCCAGAGGCACAGGCCCCAACACAAACTGACACGCCAAATCCAAAAGAAAACAAGAGAAGCTGTCTCCAGTCCGGTAGATCATCTTTCAACATCTCATTTGTAACGTGACCGGGCGAACAGCTGGGGGGAGAGGGATAGAGGGAGGCAGAAGCGGGTTGGGGGAGGCAGATAGCACATATCACGACAGACAAGGGGAAAGAGAAGGGGATAAAGAGAGGGAATGCGGAATGGAACGGTAAGTAGGGGGAAGAGGCAGGAGAAGAGGATGTGTTGTTGTGGGGGGGGGGGGGGAATGCACACTCCCTGACCCAACTTGGGCCTCTCCTCTGACCTCTGACCCCTGCTCCATAGGACTGACCAAACACAGGCCCCAGCCTCCACAATACACTATTGTGTTTTCATTGCCACCGGTACTACTGCGTGTTCATGGTTGTGTTTTCATCTGTACTGATCACCAACACAGGCACCCCCCAGGGCTGTGTGCTCAGCCCTCTCCTGTTCTCCTTGTTCACCCACGACTGTGCGGCTACGCACAGCTCCAACCTCCTCGTTAAGTTTGCTGACGACACAACCATCGTGGGCCTCATCTCTGACAGTGACGAGTCAGCCTACAGAGAGGAGGTTGACACCCTGACATCATGGTGTCAGGACAACAACCTCTCTCTTAACATCAGCAAGACCAAGGAGATGATTGTGGACTTTAGGAGGCGGCAGGAGGAGGAGCATGCACCCCTATTCATCAATGGATCGGAAGTGGAGAAGGTCAGCTGCTTCAAGTTCCTCGGGGTGAACATCAGCAATGACCTCACCTGGTCTGTTCACACGGACAAGGTGGTCAAAACGGCCCGTAAGCGCCTCTTCTTCCTGAGGAGACTGAAGAAGTTTGGTATGGACTCAGTCATCCTTACTAACTTTTACAGATGCACTATAGAAAGCATTCTGACTGGTTGTATCACAGTGTGGTATGGGAGCTGCACAGACCGGGACCGCAAGGCCCTACGAAGTGTGGTCCGTTCTGCTGAGTTCATCATCGGCAGGAAGCTCCCAGCCCTACAGGACACCTACCACACACGTTGCCTTAGGAAAGCCAGCAGGATTCTAAGAGACTGTTCCCACCCATCCGTCAGTCTCTTTACCCCGTTGCCTTCTGGCAGGCGTTACCGCAGCATCCGGTCGCGCACACGCAGACTGGACAACAGTTTCTACCCAAGGGTCATCAGGCTTCTCAATGGACACTGATATGGACATTTTTACTGCACACTAGTCACTTATACACTGTCACTTTCAGCTACTGGTTGCTCTTTCAGTAACATTGCACTACTGTACCTCGCCACCAGGCTCCTGTTTGGTCATTGACAAAGTCACTGATCTGTAAATTTGCACTACTGCACTGTACTCCATTTAGGTTAGATTAGTTTATAGGGTTGTAACAGGTTTTTTTTTTTTTTGTGTGTATTAGGGTTAGTATAGCGTACTATTTATTGTTATCTGTAATTTAGGAAGTTTTAGTGTTAGGGTTAGTATAGTCGTTTATTTATTGCTATCTGTATATTTAGGAAGTTCACTTATCTAAGCTCAGCATAGATGTAAATTTGTTCTGTGTACTTATATGTTATGTTATGCCAAGTGCTTGCGTTGTCTTGTCTTAAGAATTTCAGTGCCCAGTCTAACCTTGTGTTGCTCTGTGCACCTGACAAATAAAAGACTTGAACTTGAACTTTTTAGTGTGTGTGTGTGTGTGTGTGTGTGTGTATTTGTGATAGAAACGTTGCTCTATTTGTGGGTAGAATTGGGTGGGAGAAATTGGCAAATGCACACCATCATTTACATGTATTTACAAAACAGAGATAGACACACCTGTAACACACACACACACACAAAGACAGGGGGCAGAACCCCTTAACTCCCAAAATGGCTAATTAGAGTCATTTTGACATCATTTCATCTTCTGAAGCTAATGTTTACTTAGTTTGAACTGACAAACAGGACCAATAAACTCTTTGGAATCTCCTCTCCAGATCCACATTTTTCCAAATCATCAACCATCTACCTTTACTAACAAACTACCCCCGGCCCAACATAATTACCTCCTGTCCCATTCAGATTCATTACTTGGGAATGTTATTCGTGCTGGGATGCTAACAAGGCTCTGTGTTACTTGGTAGGTGAATCAACACCATTTGACATGTTAATATCCAAACAGGTCATCGGTATCTTCCACAGTTTTTTTGCTTTTTTCACAAACAGGTAGATATCGCTGGCCATCTAGAACTTCACCTGGGCCTGAGAGAATGCCAGTAAGTCAGCTGCGTTTTGCCAACACCTTTTCTTAAACTTCACACATCTCGTCTCTGACAGAAAGCAAGCAGTAAATAACTAGGATGCGAGGAAAGGGAGGGAGTGACGGAAAGAGACATGGTCACTTATGCCCTCCTCCTCCTCCTCCTGAGGCTTGTGTTTCCTGGACTGATAGGACAGAGAGGTTGTTGGATGAGCTACATGATCACTCTGTTGTGTACGTTAAGGCGCTGTTTACAGCATGCTTCCATGTGAGTGTTTACTGCACAGAGACATGGCCAGATGTCTCAACTCAACTGGGGCTTTGAACATCTTCCTGTCCATGAGACATCAGCCATGTGCTACTGGGTGGTCTTGGTTCTGACAAATTCAATAGGGCCTTGCAGTGTAAGAACACACATTTCGCATCCCCCCCCTCCCCCCCGGCCCTCTCCACACACACACACACTTTCAACCTCATTCTCTATCAGTCTTTTCCTTATCTCCTCCTCTCTATCCTCCCCCCTGGATCCTTTCAATCTTTCCACCCCTTAACCTCCATCCAACCCTATTCCCTGTTCTGCATCTCTCTATCCAACCATGCATCTACATAGCTGTCTCTAGAGTCTGAAGCTAACGCTTGTGGTGTTTAGTCTACCATCTGTTGAACACGAAGCCTGGGTTTAGCAAGCTTCCGCAACTTGTTGTGTATGTATGTCATCACAGGGTACTGACGGTATCTATGTATATTAGTCCAGAAGTGTGACTAGTATGATTAACCCTTATAAGGACTTTTAATCACGCTTGTCCTGCATGTCATTCCTCTTGCTTAAGTGCTGATATTGTGCAACTACACCGATTTTTGTATTAAATTATCTTTTGTGATTCACTTAGATGCGCAAACGTAATTGGCGCAAGGCCTGTATGTCATTGTTCCGCTTCCAACACTAGTCACTTTACTGAGCTACAAAGCTCAGTTCTAGGCTAATCTTCCAGCTGTCCAGACCAAGGTGATCTGGGGTGGACTATTGCACAAGGCTAAGCTGTCCAGTTCATGTGCCTCTTTGGCAAGCAACTGCTTACATGGGCCGAATCCTGCTGCCACACACAGCGGAAAATATTTGTCATCTCACGTGATGTTCATGCATACCCCGTGCACCAAGGACACACCAGTCAGGAATGGGAATGCTACGAGAAATACCCCCATCACTCCCCAAATGTTTTGGTTTACTACCACCCTACAGTTCCCTGCTCTCTCTGTATCCATTACCAGCAGGCTACAATCCTTGAAATGGCTTTACTGAAGGGAAGCTGATTTCACAACCTGTGTCTGGAAAAAAAGGTCAAAACATCCATCCATTTGTCAAGAGAGTCTTGATAGCAAAGGTTACCACTGATTTGTTGTTGAGTTGTTATCTTGGATCTACATTACTCTCCTCAGAATGGCTCCATCTCTGGGTTATGTAAGGACATAAACTAACTATGTCCTCAGATTATCTGATTTCTCAGAAAGCTAATCTAGAGAGCCAGTTTTGGTATCTGTGATACTTGTATGCTTTTCTCTAAACCAAATCAAGTCGGTCTCTCTCTATGTGAAACACTGTGGCATTGCACAGCAAACAAATATAATGAGCTAACCTAATTGCGTTGCTCTTTATGTGTTTGTGTTGATATGTAGTCTAGCGCCTGTGTAGTGTTTGGCCTGTGAGGGACTGTGAATGGAGCTTTGTTAAGATCCCTCATAGATCTGATCTGGCCAAACAGGGAAAGGATGGGCGTCGTATGTCTCCCAGCATGCATTGTAGGTCGATGTTGTGTCTGAGCTAGAGTCAACCCATATTGTGGTCCTTGTTGGAACACAACTGTTGCTTTCTTTTCCAGTGGTCTTGGTGAAATCGTGGCATAGTTTGGGCTAATGTGATAAAAAAGAGGTGCACATATCTTTCTTAAATGTGTATCAGTTGTCGGAGCATTTTTCTCTACTTACCCCTGGCACAGTTCGTCAATAAGATTATCTGAAAAACCAGCAAGCCAATACATAAGAACCTCATTCTGTTCCAATGATTGACTCAACGTTGCAACCTGCAAGATAAAATAAACATTGAGACATGTGAGATCACTTGTCAAGTTGTCAATGTTTAAATCACTCTACTGGGAAAGGTATAGACCACATTTAGGTGAAAGTACCATAACATGGGGCGTTTTTCATTTAACAGATTAAATAGACACCTGTCCAAACTGAGATTTTCGTGACATTTTATTTGTGAGCTAGTTTATTTTCTGTTTATTTATTTCTAGTTATGTCAGTCTTTCAGCAGTTTTCAACAAGATTACATCTAAATAATCACCGAAACATCCCGCCAAATTGTATTTTATCATCTACCTGCTTTCTATAGCCTGTTTGTTCTTAGGGGTCATGCCAGACAATAAGTCATGATTAATTATTTGATTACAGTAAGTTAGCCTATTACTGCGAAACATACAATATAATTAAATCTCAGATATTTTGCATTTTGTAGTGGCTAAATTATGCAGGTTAAATTATAAGACTGGCATAATAAACAACCTTCCAAAGTTGGAACGCCTCTACAGTTGTGCATACAAAACTTTAAAATCTTTGTTAATTGTTTAAAAAGTAAAAAGTATTTTTAAACATTTTTTGCTGTTGGTTTCCTTTCGCAGTCGTTGTATAATTATCTACATGCAAGACCTACCTAATAACATCTGAGTGAACATCAGTTTAGTTCCATCTCCAATATCATTTATTAACTTACCTGAAACTTCTAGCAGCAATTTGTCTTCGATCTGTTTCCCACTGAAGTATCAAACCACATGCTTTTCTGTATTTAAAAAAACCCAGGAATCAATATTGAGTCATTTTTTCACACGGCCAATGCAAACCCAAATAGTCCATGAATAGGGAAGTCTGGCAATAACATAAATATCAGACACGAGCGACCAAAACTAACTTGGGTAGCCTATTTTGAATGACAGTCCTCACATTAGCCGCTCGTTGGAGCTCAACACATCAGACCGGGCGTGCGTACAGATAAAGTGCGAAAATCCGCATAAAAAAAGAATAGTCCTTTACTCTATTTTGAAAGGTAATATCTATTTCACAAACTCCGCCTGGAATCACGAAGTAAGTACATTTATTTGTGCTATGACAGTTTGTCGTCCAGTAACAGACCGCGAGGCAAGAAACAGTTGCGATGACGGCCCGTCCCAGCTCAGAACTTTTGCCCAATCAGAGTCGGCTAGTAGCTAACAAATTTAAGGAATTAACTGTATCGTTTTAGCCGTAGGCCTACCCATTTGGTAACATCCTGGCTCTCCTTCTGGTCTTTAGAGGATGCAAATGGTTCCTTACAGTAATAAAGAAAATATTAAATCATAATAAACTCACAGATTAACAATTATTAGTAGTATTAGGATATATGCCTACCCTAAATAAACCAAATGTTACTGTTAAGAACATGCAGAAAAACTAGCCAATGTAGTAAAATCTGCAATGCCGTAAATGATTGGATTATGTAAATTACTAATACAATAAAGATATGGCTTCAATCAGGTTTCATTCACAATTAATTTGTAGACATATCGATGATCCCTGACCGCTAGATGTTCTTCTCTTCAACACATTTCATGATTTTACCCAAATCAGTAAATAAACATATGGCATTCCTGTTTCCTGTCTATTTTTAACATGGGAAGGTTTGCTTTTACAGATTGTTTTGATATTTCTAAAGAGATTCAAATGATCAGTAATAGGATGCAATGCTGCCCCCTTGTGGATATTTGATGAAACACAAACAAGAATACCTTGCTTGTACTCCCTAGGTTCAAGGAATGACCTACACTCTTAGTAATCAGATGATTAAGGAGAAAGGCCTTTTGAGACGAAGTAAACCACAATTAACTTCGTTAATTTTTTAGGATAGGACTCTTGTAGGCCTAAACCAGTCAAGCAAACCAGGGGATAATTATAACCAACATGTTGCAATTTTACAATGAAAAATGTGACATTTTATTGAAGATGGACAATATCGTAGACGATACATTTGTTTAGATTCACTTATTCAACAATATATACAATACATACAACATTATTTACAGCAGCAACAATGTTTTCACAACCCAAGCCTCACTGGCATCTAACTTTTCATCAGCAGTAAGACCCATTTTCCACATAACTTAAACAATTGGTCTTAATGTGGATTTCCTCAAAGTGATGGAAATAAATATGAAAGATTTAGCCCATTATTTCCAAATGATATTATAGCTCAACATTTGAGGTATCTAGCCAAAGGTCACAATTGCCCCTTTACTGGTTGCTTCAGAACAAAAAATGTAATTAAATTAAACATTGTATGACTGTGTGCTTGCATCAGAATGTTTTGCTCATGCTACTTAACATCGCAGAGGTAGACAAAAGCTGTGTAACATCAACCAGATGTGTGCATGTGAATGTGTGTGTGTGTGTGGGTGGGAGGGGGGGGGGGGGTGTATGAGGTGAATCTATAGGCTGGTTTAGGCTCTGGTGTTGTACTGAGTCAAGCAATTTTTGCAACCTCTTTTTGTCCTTTATGCTAAACCCAGCTCAGATGTAATCTCATGATTGCTCTCGACAACACAGTACTCAATTAAATGACTAAATGTAATTTGACACAAGTTTGCTAAATGAAAATATATGGTGTTGTCGTCAGATGTATATGGGGTGATATTGCTTATGGGTCAGTTTCTTTCTACAGGTGGGACAGGTGTGGGATCTGGTCAGTGAATCACGGAGGCACTGGCTACAGAAGAGGTGACCACACTTTGTGGAGACCACCAGTCTCCCACTCTCAATGATCTGCAGAGGAGGGTACAATTAGATATGGTAGACATACAATAAGTGATATTACTCAATATTAGACATTTGTTATTTACCGTCTTTGGCTAGAATAACATTTATACCAGGCAGTAAAAATGATCGAACATTGCTTCACTTGAACACACCCCAACTCTAACAAACATGAATAATTCTTACCTCTCCATAAGTGTCCATACACACTGGGCAGCTGACAGTTCCAGGGGTAGACCTAAGAAACAAAAGACACCATCAAGGGGCGTGTCCAGCAGCAGCAAACCCAGTCGCAGCACGTTAAACAGACGGGATGGTGGTAAGCACCTGGCTCTGCTGCTAGCCTGAAGGGAGGAGAGCACAGCCGCGTTGAGGGCCGCGTTGGTGTCCTCTTCCTCCTCGTCGCTACTGAGCACGTAGCTCTCGCTGTCGAGCGCACGCCGGCTGTGAGGGCCTGCGGAGAGGGAAAGAACCGGAGCTAAGTAGAGAGAGAGAGAGAAAGAGGAGAGAAAACGAGAGAGATACAAAATCAGACACAGTCAAGAGGAAGGCCAATAGAGAGAGAGAGCGGGTCGAACGTGTTAAGAGAGATGCCTGATGTTGTGAATAATGCTCCCACACTACACCAAAGTGGCACTACGAAACCAACATGTGCATTGACTAACCTTCATCTACTACCTGGTTATCCAATTCCGCAGTAACATGATGGGAGAAAGAACACAAAAATACACTCAGAAAAATCCTGTTTTTTAACAAATTCTTGTATACAGTCCTGCAAATTGTACATATTTTGTGAATGCAATACCTAATGTCAAGTTAGCCTGTGGGTCCTTGTGCTACATTCAGTGTCACAAAAAGCTTTCTTAGCCCATCTGAGAGTTCCCAGAGGCAGGCTTACCACCACAGAGTCATTATTGGTCAGGTCCACCACGGCTGCTGGCTCAGAGCCCTCACAGGTAAGGTCCACCACGTCTTCTTCACCTGCAGACAAGACACCCCCTACAAACTTCACACTTACCGAGAAAATGTCTCTCATTTGCAAACCTCGCACTCCGAGCTTGGTTTAGACTGGCGAACTACTGCTCTTCCTGCTAATCCTCCTCCTCATCCACAGATAAGGTATATATAAAAAAATGTAAAAGCCAGTCCACAATTGATTATTACTCTTCTAAAAAGCCATTAGATCAGAGAATTTCCTCCACAAGGTTTCAAGAAGCTAACGATGGAGATCTGAGAAATCTGGGATAGATATTAGAGATGTAATGGTCATCAATATTTGATAAGCTACTGACCTATTCAGACTGACATGGACAGGACTAGTAAGTGACTGTTGGTAATACGCACTGCTTGCTCTGCTGCTTTCGGCAACATCCATGGTCTCGCTCGGGTCTGGAGCCGAAGCTGCTGGCACGCTACCCGTCCGGCTTGTCTTAGCGTTGCTTCTGGAACTAGATGGAGTTGCGTTCCTTCTTTTTCTTTGAATCTGCATGAAACCAAAAGCAGGGAGAGACTAGTCTCTGTTGCTGGACAATGACTTTGAATTTAAACACACAATTAGGCATGGTCGTCTCAGTCTACAAGTGAAACTGAAGGTCTGTGAGCAAGAAAGAGGTGGCAAGAATAAGTGATTGTCAAATGTACATTAAGATAATATATTGACTTACTGTACTGCTCATGTTGCAGAGAGAAATTCAAATCTTGCAATGAGTCATGAAGATCAGATTGACACACTGAGAGATAAACATCCACTTCTTCAATTTCTTTGCAATCTACCTAGATCCCTGTGAAGAGAGGAGGAAAGTTCAAATATACACAATAATGACTTCTGTAGGCTAGCTAAACTACTTTTGAAATGCCAGTTAAAACCGTAATCGAGCTGTACAGTAGCACTATCTTTCTAACTAGTTTACTGTAATCTATTTACGCAGTCAATGTGTAATATTGGTGTCAAAAAGGTTAAGGCTAATGTTTTAGTCGAAGTCACTTTACAAAAGAAACTTGTTGGTTACTCTAAACTTAACATTGAAAACTGTATACTAATACAGTACTGTCGCCAAAAATCTAAGATCAAGCTACTACAGTACAAGTCTAATATGGTGACAATTCTCATTTAGTACCATTATGGCTGGAGGATATTAGCTAGATCAACGAGCAACCAATATTTACCATCAGCTATAAACGTCAATCTAACACCCAATTAAAACAAGACAAGAAAGAAAATGAATTCAACTATAGCTTGACTATCTCTAGCTAACATTCCACTGGAAACAATAAATACAATAATCCGCTAGAGTTATAACTAGTATAGCTAGCTATAATTGGACGAGCCTTTTAATTTAGGTAGCCTAACTACAGCTAACAGCCGGATTGACGTAACCTAAGCAAGCTAGAAGGGTGTCAAATGGTTAGCCAGTTAGTTCGTTGGCTAGTTAGTGACACAAAGAGCCAACGTCAGTTTAGTAGTAGCTAGCCTAGCTGCCTGGACTTCCTGGTCAAAATGGCTCGGTCATAACCTGCTAGACTAACTGCTACAACAACAAACAGTAACAAATCCAAGTCATTAGGAAAGCTACCAAATACCGGTACAAGCTAGCTAGCATGCAAGCGAATTTCAGTCATATTATTAGACTAGCTGCTACTGTAGTAACGTAAACAGGTTAGCTAGCCTATCTATTAGCATAACTAACTAGCTCCAGTAGTTACTAGCTAACAAACAACATCGACATTTTACCAAAGCAGAGATGGTCTACAGTACATAGCCTAAGTAGGCAAATTAGTTAAATTCCACATATCCATAAATGTATATAGTTTTGTGTGTATATAACTAGTTAGCTTGCTTATAGACAGTTGACAACACACATCGGCTACCTTTGCTTTCCTTAGCTAAGTCGGCTAGGTAACCAGTGAAGTCTTCGTTTCTAGAGAATAGCGGCTCTGCTAGCGCTAGACATTCTCTGGCTCTAGTGAGGTATTCTTCTGTTGAGCTTATGGCAGATCGCAACCAACATTTATGAAGTGCCGCCGCCTACTGTTTGGGAGTGTGTCTGGCCGCGGCCAAATCATAGCCAAAATAACCGTGATTTTCATAACTTAGATTTTTTAAATTTATTTTTTACATTGAAATAAATTAATATTTCAATATATAAGACGTGAATTCAAAACCAAAAATGTCGATGGTATTTAAATTTCAATATAAAAAATTAAATGCCTTTTAAAATTCAAAACATGTCACTGATTTGCTTCCATAGAGGCTTTTTCCACTACATTATGGTATTTGACGCCCAAGTGTGCACACCTTTCTCACACACATAAATATATATATTTTTATGGTAATAAATACTGCACAAAACAGTGAATACAAACCTAATTACAAATAATTAACAAATCAAAAAGTAGACATGCTGTATCATTGAGAATGTTTATTAAGTTAAATGGTTAAAGATTTAATCCTTGAGATATAGCTCCAAACTTTTTGACTTGATACAAAAACAAGCACACAAGCATCAAGGGCACTTTCTCATGCCCCATGGAACAATAAGTGCAACAGATAGTCAAACTCAATGGGAGGAAGGTTTTTTAAACTCAGTACCATACAAGTTTATTCAGTTTGCACAGTTTCATACATACCTAGCCTTACTACCGAAAATAGAGCAGACGAAAGAACCAGTTAAAGTAGAGGTAAGAAACTGTTCACCGAGATTCATGTTCTCCCACAGAATTGAAAACAAAACTATTTCTGTTACTGACCACTTGAACAATTATTGAAGCTGCACACAAAGCCAAGCACGATCAAACATAGCATTTCTACCCTTCAGCTCCAACAGAACTGATTTTGTAAACTCACACAGGACAGAACCAATACAATCCCAATCCTCCTGCAGTACCCACAAGTAAGGAATAAGACTTCCCTGCTTTCCAATTCTCCATCCATTTTCATTCAGTGCACATTGAAGAATGCATAGGATTGATCTGAGCATTAAAATTCCGACTAATCCTGGACATTAAAATCAGATTAGTGTAGACTTGAGAACCTGTTGGGAGAAAGGGGTGGAAAACTGGTATGTAGGGAGGATGGGCGTTTGACACAGAGCAGTTAACCTGAAAACAACCCAATACAAAATACATTGCATACAGCAGTGTAAAACCATCAATTGCCTTGTTACCCTTACCATCTATAGTATAGCCTGGAGGGTCAAACACACACACACACACACACACACTACTGACAGTTACCTCTAAAACCTTTTTTTCCCCTAAAATAAATGGATGATGCTGTCTCAGTAGACCAGGGCTGAAAACCCATTTCAAACAGTTGAAACATGCAGTATCTCGATTTAGCTGGACTTGCAGGTGCTTCTAAGTTGGGCACTCAAGTTTAAGATATATTACTCTTGAGAAGCTAAATCAAAGAGTGTTACAAACTTCATGTATATGAAACATGTTTTTCTCTGAAGTGTGATCTCTTGGCATCCAATTCAGCACGTGGATGGAGAGTGATGGTGGAGTGCTTGTTGAGACTGCGGCCATAAGGTCAAATGCCAGTTCCATAGGCAGAGGGAGAGTGGGGTGATGGTGGGGACATCCAGCCTGGTCTCACAGACAGCTGCTTGCAGACTAGGCCTTCATAAACACCAACAGACACTGTTCCACTGACCCAGGACACTGACACAAGCCCGCAAACCTGAGGGAGCAGATGTAGAGATGGGGAAGGCTGTTAGTTATGTATAGAAATCAGATGGTTCAACAAAGTCCTTTTCGTGTACATTCCTAGTGTAAATGCTGGCTATATTGCTTCAGTAATGAAGGGTTTCTAGTACCTGCAAACCTTAACGTTAACGCCAGCATAACTACGGGGAGGGGAAGGTGATCTTATCCACTTGGCTCATCTTCATGTGGTTGTCCAGGATCTGGAAAAGTTCCTGGATGTTGGGAACATTGCCTGACTGCAACTTGGACCAGATTGGAACATCTACAGGAGGTACAGAAAATGAAAAAACAGTTAATGGATGAGGTTAAATGGCAGGTGTTTCCCTGTGTGTCGTCTGCATTAAACTGTTTTGTAAATAGTTTTATACATGTGTATTACCCATCTGTGTCACGCATTAAATGGTTTTGTACATACTATGTATCACTCCGTGATTTAACCCAGTGTTTTACCCCATGTGAAACCCTGTGTATCTTTAGCAATGGTTATTTGTTTTGTATCTTTTTTCTTTGTATATTGCGTATGAAGTATTGGTAAACAGTTTTTAATTGTATTTAGATTTGTTGTTCCCATTTCCTATTCTTTCCTGCTGCAATACAGCAACCTCCCCTAGGGGATCAATAAAGTACCTACTACCACTAATATGTGTGATCTAATAAATTGGATAATTCAAAGTCTATATCAAATATCTGAAAGGCGCTATTTAATTGTGGTCTGCTGTTGAACTGACCGTTGAGTGTGATCTCAAATGCTCCAGTGGACAAGAAGTGGGTCTCCAACATGTTACTGAGGAAGAAGGTCATAAGGCAGGAGAAAATCTGGAAGATATGTATACACATTAGACATTGACGTATAATATATTGCAGAATTCAACCTCTGTGAATTCAACCTCTTACAATGTAAGACAGTAGGGTTCAGGAGTTCACTATGGCTGCACCTTGTTTTCCTGACTCCAGATCCAAGCTCGAGGAGTATCCCAACCTAGCATGGGGAAAGGGTTCTGCCCACTCACAATAAGTGCTATGGCTAAGAGCTTGAAGTAGGAAGCAAAGGTCCCGACATATCTGTAAAAAAAACAAAACGACCACAACATTAGCAGGGGCACAGCACTGGACAGCATGGACTCACTTGTAAACCCCAAATATCAAGCTCTGACAATGAGAATCTATTTCCCAGAGATAATGATTACACTTACTTGTTGAAGGTTGTTGGAGGGTAGTTTTCTCCCTCAATATGGATGTCTGGGTACAACTGGGTGATGGACCGGGAATACTCCTGGAACACCTTGCTGTACCCTCAAGAGATACTACAAGAAACAAGCAAATACAAACAAGACTCAGTGTCAGGATGCCCTTTACTTAAGATAACGCTATACTGAACAAGATCTGTACCGGTCTGTGTGAATATTTACGCTATAAACCGTTTTTGTAACACTGTCGACTACCTGGATTAGCGTAGAGCCACTTAATGCTCTTTCGTATAGCTAGCTGGGTCCACATCACAGCCTTGTAGCACGCCTACAGTAGTAGTAGCTAGTAGTTGGGGGGCTAGCTCCATACCTACCTTATGGTATTGAGCCATATTTGGTTAGGTAGCATTGAACTAGTGTGATAGCTAGCACGAACCTTCTACAAAAGTTGAATTCGATTGTTTAGCTAGCGAACAATGCTAACGTAAGCGCTCGCCAGTTAATTTACGGTAGCTAGGCTAACTAGCCTAGTTAGCTAGCTAGTCCGTACGGTTCAAACTAGCAAGTACGGTACTGTACATGAGCTATGCATTGAAAGCGAATAGCTGTACATTTTAACTTAGCTAACACTAGCTAGGTTGTCAAATGTTGACAAGCTTACCAATATTGAAATTTAAGCACAGGCCCAGTGTAGAGACTATGCTTGCCCGGCTTCGGTGAGTCGACATCGCGCAAGCTTTCACCCGACACATCCAGGCTGCCAGGGGCCTGATGTTGAGTCATCATGTTCCTGCCAACATAAATGTCTCGTACCGTGACAACTGTAAACAGCAGCACTGCTGTCAAAATCCCCGTTTGACTGTACTCGGCCATGTCCAGTGCCAGGGACAGGCGTCCCGTATCACACACCTAAAATTCAATTGTATACCGAGTCTATTGTTCAAGACAACTCAGACACCTGCCAAACGACTGCCTTTCTGCCGACCGCTTACCATACCCTAGCAAGTTAGCCACAGGCTTACGATATAACCATCCAGGGTTGCCAGTTTTGAAAGTAGTATCCCCCCCCCATTTTAGCCATCGCGTGATTCACACATGACTAACATTAATCTATTAAGAATAGGTTGTGAAAATATTAGTTTAGCTAAGTAAAAATGTATCAACACACCTTGACAAAATGTATTACTTAATTCTACGCATGTGAAAATGCCAGTTATGGGGGCCTGTTGGCTCTATCACAGTAGAGATGCAAAGCATGGCATATCCAGTCTACCGGACTTCAAGAGCATACATTTTCCCCCCCTAAAATAACTACTCACCTGCAAGCACCAACCGTACTAAACATCAGTGATGGAGAGTTTGCTTATTTGTACTTAACTGGGGATGGGTATAGCTCAGTGGAGCATTTTATCAAGAGGTTTCAAGTCCAACTCCCCCTCTGTATATTACTTTAGATAAAAGCATATTCTAAATGAATACATTATTAGTGGTCTCTTTCAACTTTTACTTCACAATGTTTCCAAAAGAAAATATGTATTGCATTCCAACCCTTCTTGCCTCGGGGGAATGTCCCTGTACTTACTGTAAATCGCTCTGGATAAGAGTGTGTACTAAATGTAAATGATTTGCTTCCCTAGATAATACATATTTACATCAAATTATATTTCTTTAGGATAGAACATGTTTTGCCTGCTTTTTTATTTAAAATGTTAAATAAAAACATAGTATAGATCATTAATAAAGTGAAGTCATTAATAAAGTCAGTGAAATTTGGCTTGGACAATGACCACTTACATTTATGAATATGAAATGTACTAATCAGAATAAGTGGTTGAATAAAGAAAATACAATCTGTATCAGTATCTGGATTGATTAAATTAAAAAATAATACTAAAGCTGTTAATTGTTTTAACATGACCTGTTATGTTCTGAATACGATGAACTAAAGCAGACCAAAATATTTTAGTATACATACAATTGCAAAACAAATTAATGATAGTTTCATTGTCAGTATCACAATAAACACATTTGGGATCAATATTCAATTAAAATCTATTATTTAAAAGGTAACTGGATATATCCTGTGTACAATTTTAAAGGACACTTCTTTAACTTTGTTAATAATGTTAAATGTGTTAGAAATTTTCCAAACTTTAGTCAAGTCTAATATTTCAAATTCAGAAGAGAATCTTGAATTCGCAAGGGATGATGCACATACCAAATTATGGCTATATTTATCACAATACATTTCTTTCATAATATTAAGATTACCTAAAAATATGTCAGATGACACTGAAAGATGTCATTCGTGGAGTATCGTGTACGTGAAAAGTGTCTGAGAAGTGTTAAAGGACCAATTGGTATTGCATCAAACACAATAACATTGTCTTCAGGGTTACAGGTATGTTGAATTAGTTCAGAAAATCTCTATGAGAAAGTAGTGTGTTATTGGCATCTAATAGTTGGACAAATTATATTGTTATCAAACCAGTTGGGTCAAAATAATAACTTAATTTTGTATTTTATATCCTTAATATTCCAAATCATATATTTGTGAGGTGAAAAGTTATGCTTGTAGGCCAGGGACCAAGCCAACAGTGCTTGTGTATGAACATTGGATAGTTTAATAGGGATTTTATAAATATCAAATTACATTTTAAAAGGAATTTCAGACCACCAATTGTCTTATATACTGTATACATTTTGGGAAGATGTGCCATATGCTGTTTTGATTCTTAGATATCAAATAATCCAGTTAATTTTTAAACAGAGCAAAGGGATTCAGCCTTGTGTTTTTGAACTTCTTATACTGCTCTTGTATTGCTCCAATTACTGCTAAAATTACAAAGCAAACAATACAACTTCCATAGAAGTATCCACAGTTATCAACAATACCACGTACAACTGTACAAATCATAGTGACAAGGAGCTGGAAGCAGGATGTAATGAACCCCAGACACAACAAGAAAAGGGATAGTGCTTGACACAGGGTTGGGGTTAGAAGCTTGAGGAAGGATGTAATGAACCACAGACACAGCAAGAAAAAAGAGAGCAGGTTAGACGCGAGCCACCACAGTCCTCTGACTAGCATCCGCACACACCAGAATGGTAGAAACACCAGAGACCAAACTCCTTCAAACACAGAAGAATCAGCACCTGGGGTGACCTTTGAGTTGAGGGAGAATTCACACACGCACACACACAAACAAAAAACAAGTACTCAGTTCAGTATATTGCTCTTTGTATGTTGAATTTTATAAAATAATAAAATAGTACCTGTTGTTGTGGATGAATCCCGAGGTTTTGATGGGCTTCATTTGAAGAGTCCAAATGCTCTCTCTTATCTATGGTCTTCCAAACAATGGCCACTGGTGGAAAAACACAGACACCACTACACATTTCTGTTGTTGGGAGACTAAGCTTGTTATTTACAGTAATGGGAAGTGTCATACTGCATACTCACAGAAGATTGCAGTAATGAGTGGAATAATAAGCAGGAGCCATTTTTGATAATGATCAAAGCTAGGTACACGTTGCTTAGGCTGACATGTCTGTAAGGTAGCCTGGGAATGTAAAAATGAAACTGAAGCTTAGCTGCTGCATTGTAACACAAGACAAAGATCATAAATTGAGAGCATTGTACTACTATGAGAATACCCTCTAAGATATGAGAATATATTAGAGGGTATTAAAAAAAAATATATATATATATTTGAATCTAAGATTGAACTATTTAATATTTTTAAATTAAATTAAATTAAATTAAAAAATTTTTTTTTCGATTTTTATTAATACAGATTTAGATTCCTCTCACCTTTGATTTAGATTCTTGCATTTTCTGGTCAGAGAATTCAGTTAAATCTTGTTTTCTGGATTTAGAGGCATCTACACTAACTACTTGATTCCGGAGTGTATTTGCGATGTTGGACAGACAATAGTTCCTGATAACATTGCTGCTGCTTATAAACTCTCTTCGACACTCTGGACAGCGGTAGTCTTCTCTTCTTCTCACATCATTGATGCAAGAGAGACAGTAGCTATGTCCACATGGATATTGGTGAGGGTCTGTCAGGGTGTCTAAGCAGATGACGCAAGTCAACTCTTGCTTAACACACTCCATTGAAAAATATTCACTATTATATAATGAATCTAATACTACAAGAACCAATACAGAATCCAAAACAAATTATGATACCAGTGTCACACACTGTAACCTTTACATCCAAAGACAAAAATGACAACAACCCTCCACCACTTCGGCCTACTCTACCCTCTGCTATCAAAAGTTAGTGATAGACTTTCACCCACAGTAATGCACTGCTCCACTTGTTTGAAGAGGGACTAACCCATTGCAGAAGCAGGAAGGTGAGGGTGGGGAGAGTGATGGGGAGAAAGAGAGAAGTTTGTTAAACACTTAAGTATTCTTATGACAGCCATTGACCTGATTCATTGTTGAGTGCTAAAGATGCACAGTGGTTACATATACCTGTGCGTGTAAACAGACATGGAATAATAAAGGGAAAATGATAACAACTTCAGTCTTCACTGAACATGTCATACATACAGAACCTACATAACCTGCTGCATAGTTTACAAATATTTGACTGAAGATGGTGACTGAACAACCTAGATTCATTGGAGAAGTTGGGTAAACAATTCAAAGAAGAACAAGACAATTTATACCTCGGTAAACTCCAGGAACAAGTATGTTTAACATCCATGTATACATTTGTATAGCTACTAATGCAAGCGATGAATACAGTGCCCTGGTGTTATTTTCAATGGCCACAAGATGGCAGCAGTTTGCATTCTAAGGTTCTAGGCTGACATCTTGTGGTGAAAGGAAATATCCATCATTCAGTTTGTGCTGGGTTGACCCTGCAATGCTGAGCCCCTGAATTTGTTGGATGATGACTAACTTGATATTTATATATTTTCTTTTTACATATTGAAATTTCAAGAACAAGATAAAAAGACTATTGGGGTTACTTAACTCCCAAATAAATCTAAGATATGGAAATTTGAATTGGATAGAATTGACTTTGTCTAACTTTATTCGAGTAAATGGAAACAGTATTCACAAATAGCAGACCTTGGTTATGAGTTGCTTCTATTTAAATAGTATATATCCACAATCCGCACTTAGGCTTTGTAGTGTAACATTTTCCAATACGATAAATGCTATCAATGCTATCAATAAATTCTTACATGCTATCAATTTTAAGCAACTCCAAAACACATTGAATAGACATGTCTTGTTGAATATTTAATTTTGAGCCACAGACAGAAGTCACATTGATTTTGAGAGGCCTTCGAGTCTGGAATATGATGGATGATACAATAAGTGAACAGAGAAATCCCAAGACAGGCACAACTACACAGACCTGCAAGCAGAGAAGACTCCAGTAGGCATTAGGAAGAGGGAATATAATTAGTTTGAACAAAAACAGAAATAGGAAAATTGCTTCCTGACCCACGAGATTAGCAATACAGCAGGGTTTTCAAAAGTATCGGTCATGTTATAATGATGAAAACAAATGGCAAATATGACAGATAATATGGAAAAAACTTTACAACTCCCTGTGAATCAATGCACAGATATGTTAGTGATGAAAAGTCAAATGTTGCAAATTCTGAGGAGTCCCTTTATGATGTTGTACAGTATAGTCTGTGAAACTGCAATACTGATAGCAAAAATGTAAATGTTCAACTCAAAAGGTTAATAAATAACATTTTTATAACAACTACATGACCTCTCTTCAGGCTTTAGTAGAAACCGAAAGCAAAGAAAAAATTTCCATGTCACTGCATTATCTGCACAAACAAAAGCCATAATAAAGCTGAATCAAGTTGAAGGGTGAAAAAAAAATCTGTACACTTAATTCAGTTTCATTTAAATTAAACGTAAATACTGTAACTGCAGGCACATTCTCTCCAGAGACACTAATGTTAGTACCATCTCTCTTTGACGCTGTTCATGGAACGGTCAGATTGTCCCATTCAAGTCACAGGGTAATACTGAAATAGGAAGTGTAGCCATGGCAGCAAGGGTTTCACAGTGCAGGGCAGTGGAACCTCCACATAGTACTGTACCCCCCCCCCCCCCCCCCCCCCCCCCCGGCACATACACACACACCCTCCTCCTCAACAGGGGCAGTTGTTTTTCACTTGTGTGTCCTGCGAGAGCCTCACCCTGCCGTCCTCCCTCTCCACATCCCTATAGAGCAAGGACTTCTGGGCCTTCAGGCGGCATGCCAGACACATAAAGATAGAGTCCACATTCTGGCTTTCCTTGGGGTCTTTTGCCGACGTCTCAAACAGCAGCATTCCGTGGGCATCTGCAAACTTGAGGGCTGTGTTGGAGGGCACCTGGATCTGCTCCGTCAGATCGCATTTGTTGCCCACTAAGACGCGTGGCACAGCCGATGAGACCCGATGCCCGTTGCACTCCTGGATCCAGGTCTTTAGGTTCTGGAAGGAGGCCATCTTGGTGACGTCGTAAACAAAGACCACGGCGTGGACGTTGCGGTAGTAGTGTTCCACCATGCTCTTTCTGAAGCGCTCCTGACCTGCCGTGTCCCACACTTGTACCTGCGGAGGCAGAGAGCAGAAGGAACCATGACCAAAGAAATGATTTATCATACATTTTCATGATCTAAAGTTGTATATTCTACAGACACTGCTAAATAACAGTATACACTGTGGTCTGCTGGATTAAGTTAAAAGCAACCCTATCTACCCCCCTACATTCTCTGGACATGTGTAGAGATCTAGGATTTACAAGTGGGCCAGCATTACAGCTACTATATCAGACTTGACATTTTTTAAAGGAAATATAAACATGGCAATGTTATGGTGAATGTTTGTAGCGTTATGCTATTATTTCCAGGGGAATAGGGAGAGAGACATTCATTTACATTTGGACATGAATGCCACATTGATTTAGCTGTTAAGCAGGGTCAAACCATACTCAAGTACTTTGAGCATTATAACATGGTTGGTTGCTCTTATAGCATTGAGTAATTCTGGGCAGGGGGTAAGTACAAATGGGGGAAGTGAAAATAAAAATGACAAGAACTACTATCTCGGATATGTAGTCTCTGCATTTTGATATAGTCTATAATGACTGTAGATTAGATATGGCAAGTGGGTAGTCAGGGGCGTTTAAAGGTTGCAGACTCAGTGTAGTGGGAACCAGCTGACTGTGATCTGGGCAGATGCAAGGGGCAGTTGAACTGATGATTTGTTAGGATTTCATTTGATCTATAATATGCCATGCTATGTCATTGATATAACTGCAAGTCATTGTTTCTTAATAATAGCCAACGATATGGCAAAATCAAATCAATTGTCTTTGATTATAACATGTTTTATTCCTTGACGTAGACCGAAAGAATATAGGTTTCAGCAATATAAACAACACTTCTATAATGCAAACAAAGACTGGCCTTGTTACAATCCTCCTCCATACCTTAATTTTTTCGCCTTCTATCTCGACGGCTTTCTCCCTGAAATCCACACCGATCGTCGCTTCTGTCTTCTCAGGAAAGCTTCCCCCGGTGAAGCGGAATGTGAGACAGGTCTTGCCGACATTTGAATCCCCGATTACTATAATCTTAAATATTCTAGTTTGAACACTTAAATCTAACGATGTGCTGAGATCCATAGATGATGTGAGGTTTGCAATTCTCGAGTTTCCGGTTGCAGCCGTTGCTTTGTCATTCTCAAGAGATTCATTTGCCATATTACGTTAAAATGATGTATACAGTTGTGTACACCGACTGATCTCGAGGATGGGGGAAGGTGAGGTAGGGCAACAATAACAGCGACCCACTCCCTGACGAGTCGCCTGCAATCTCCTGAAAGAATAGTCGATTATCTAAAGAACAGCCTTGCTCACTATTTCAAGTCTGTTTTAAACTAAGAGAAGAACAAAAATTGCTGTTTTTTGTAAGAATGTCATAACACATGATAAATAGCAAAAACTAATATTTCTAGCACAGGTTACTTGTGATTTACTTTTTTAATAAAAAAAATTAAATTTAAAAAGGCTGGCATCATCCTATTTCTTTAGAACGTAAACCAATACCTCCACATCTGCAAAGCTTATTTGGGTGATCCGCAGGCCTTTGTCGAGATTTTGTGATGCAGGTTGACTACTGTTCGTCCAATTCACGTCTCCTCAAAACCGAGGAGAATTAGTTGCTGTGTCCATTTTGATTAGCACTTGTGAACAATTCTAACATTTGTGTCTCACAAAGCTGTCCTCTGCTCTCACTGTGAAAGGCCTGTTTGTTCTGAGTGGTCAGCATCAAATCCCAAAGCATGCCCCAGACTGAGATCTGCACAGTTTACAGAGAGCGTATACACACTGGAAGGATTCACATTTATTGCGTGACTAATGTGAAGGGACACTAAGCACCTGTAAGATGAGCAGAATAAATGTAAAAAACACAGATGTATGGTTATACTCAGAGAAAACCAAGTCTACTGTCCATTGTCAATTCAGTCGCCACTGAAAAGGGAGTGTACTCTGCATAATCAGTGTTAAGGAAACTGGCTCCATAAAGTTTAAAACAGTATATAGTTATTTATTTACAAACTTTATAAATAAAAAGACAATAAGATATCTGAAAGCACACTAAACGTTCATTGGAACCACTTTATGTGGGTTCAGAGAGTTGATATGTTTGTGAATAATCATAGCTGAAGTTTCTTTTCACACCTTCTGTGATGTTCGTGTCAAAATCTTTCCTGCCTCTAACATGGACACGAATGTCATGGTTATGCAATGCAATGTGGACCTACATTGCTCTCCAGAATTCGAATTACATTGAGATATAATTCTTGGAGATTGCTTAAAGGTATTGTTCACTGTTTAATACCACTAACTCAGATCACTTGCACATATGTGGCTTTGAAGTCAGTTCCCAGCGCATTTTTTGCATTGCATTTGTAAATCCCTGAGTTCATAAGTCCTGGATCCTGGAGGACCAGGCTACCGTCTTCTGCCATGTGGATGCCTCCTTGGGCAGTAAAGCGGTTGTTGGGCACCAGGGTGGTACGCCCAGGCAGAGTCCAGGTAATATCGGGTTTGGGTATGCCCGCTGCCACACAGCTCAAAGTCACTGGCGTTCCCCTGTTCACTCTAGTGATGGAAGCAGGTGCACTAGTTATTCGTGGGGGATACACCATCACTGCGACAGGGTAAGACAATGTGGACGAGCCAAATGTGTTTGTGGCTTTGCAGACATAAGTCCCTCTGTCAAAGGAGGCAATCTCTCTGAGCAGGAGCGTACCATTGGCCAGAAACATCACTCTTCCAATCGACTGGGTCTTATCAAGCACCAAGCCATTTGGGAGGGTCCATGTAATGGCGGCCTGCGGCCAAGCATCCACAGTGCAAGGCAGGTTCAGACTGTGGCCGTAAGTAATCTTCATACCCCCTGTTGTGCCACGGATGATTGGCTTCCTCCCTGCCTCTAGGGCGTAACGCTTCTCTGCAAGTCCAGCCACGTTTTTAGCCAGGCAACGGTAGACACCTTTGTCGGTTGCCACTGGCCGGGAGATATGCAGAGTCCCGTTTCCCAGGTAATGGGTGAAACGTTGGAATTGGGCACCAGGCGACATTGCTGTGCCATTGGGTAGGATCCAAACAAACTCTGGGTTTGGTTTACCGCGGGCCGGGCACTCCAGCACCACAGCACCTCCATCTTGTTTGATGGGCAAGATCTCAATGTTGGGCATTGGGAAGCTCGGCTTCTCGGCTAACGATGCCACCTCCAGGTCGACAGATAGGCTCGCCTCGCCAAATTGGTTCTTGGCTAGACAGATGTAACGCCCTTCATCACTCTTTCTCAGTCCTCTCAACTCCAGACTGCCATTTTTGTGAACCTGGAAGCGTCCACCCACGTAAGGGGTGGGCAGGGAAAGGCCATAGGGTGTGGCCCATGTGAGATGGGGCTCTGGTTTGCCAGTGGCTTTACAGTCCAGTAGGGTCGTCTGGTAAGAAACAGCCAGAATTTTCACACTGCTCCTCCCACCTTGTTCGTTGATATATGGCGCTCTTGCCTCTACCTCCAGCTTCACGTTCTTCACATCTTCTCCAACCGAATTCCGTGCCACGCACGTGTACTTCCCTTGGTTGGCTGTGGTCACTTTTTTAATCACCAGGGTCCCGTCAGGCAGTATCAGGTACGTGCTGGTGTAGGGGGATATGACTTCATTGTTTGGGGCGAGCCATACGATGCTCGGAGGAGGCTCCCCAGTTGCTGGGCAGGCCAGAGAGGCAGACTCTCCCAGTCTGGCGGTGACTGAAGACTGGGCCCTGGTGATCCTTGGGGCCTCTGGACCGACCTTGACGCTAACCTTTCTCTCGTCCTCTCCCAGCTGGTTCTTTGCATAGCAGGTGTAGTCCCCTTCGTCCTTTTTCCCCATCTGCTGAAGGAGCAGCGTCCCGTTGCCGAAGATGACGTAGCGGCGTAAGCGCGTGCCACTGTCGTCTGACTGGAGGGCGTTGTTGATCATGGTTCCGTCTGGCAGGCTCCAGGTCACCTCTGGGTCGGGGAGGCCGGAGGCTACGCAATCGACCTGGAAGTTCTCCCCGTAGGTGACCTTCTTCTGGGCAGCACCCAGGTGCTCGATCCTGGGCGGAGTCATCAGCACCTCCACCTGGAAGAGCTCCATGTCATCTCCGTTGGGCCGCTGGAACATGCACAGGTAGCTGCCGCCGTCCAGCTCTGTCAGCTGCAGGATCCGGAGGGTTCCGTTGGGAAAAGCCCTCAAAGGTCTCTCAGGACTTGAGGGTTAAAAGAAGCAGAGACATGTTGAAGGTACACTCTATTTGTTAGTTATGTTCATATTTCATATTTATTTATGACATTATTAAAAACTAATGAATTATGACAGCATGGACAGCATGTTGGTTTCTGAGAAGCTGTCATCCCATTGATGTGCATATGTTAGTTTGGAATATGGCTATGAATAGATATGTTTCTGCATAGTTTTTTTACCACCCAAAGTCATTGTAGGATAAATTAGTTTGATTAACTGGACAGAAGCAGCAGTGCTATTACTGAAGGGCAGATAATGATAAGGTTTTGACCCTTACATGCATAGTTGAGCATTAAAATGCTAAATTGGCTGTCTGATAACCAAATTGTTTCAAATCGGTATCAGCAACATACTTCATCTGAATAACAAATTAAAAACCTAAATGTATTCTGTACCTGTAACGATGTTCCAATATTGTTTTCGATGGCAGTTGCCAGACTGTGCCTCTGGGAGAGCTCGTAGACTCAGGGCAGTGGAGGTAGACAGTGGACCCGTACATGGCTGTGACCTTGTGCTGCTGGGTGGGGCGTGAGACCACGTGCCATAGTGAGGGGGAAGGAGAGAGGGGCGGCTGCCTCGGGTCGGGCTGGTACTGTCTCACTTCCAGATTTAAAGTTCTCTTAGCCACGCCCACAGCATTGGTTGCGGAACACTCGTACTTCCCGGCATCAATCGGCAAGATGTTCCGGATGTAAAGTGTTCCATTGGGGAAGACAAAGAGCCGGCGGCCGAGAAACTGGGAAGGCTTAACGTGCACCCCAGTGGCAACAGTCCATTTCAATGCAGGCATGGGCTCTCCTTTTGCAGAGCAATGCACAAACACGCTCTTCCCCGGCTGTATGGTAATGCTCTCGGACCCCCCCTCTGTGATGGTGGGGGGAAGGGCAGCTACGTGGACGTGATAGGTTACTGTGTCTGCTCCAGCAGCGTTGCTGGCAATGCACTTGTAGTCTCCTTTATTGGAAAACTCAGCTGATTGGATCCTTAGGGTTCCATTAGGGAGGAGCAAAGCCCCCATCCGGTTCATATTTACGCCCACATCTCGCACAAATGTCCTATCGGGAAGGATCCAAGAGATCTGAGCGGGGGGTTTTCCTGAGGCAAGGCAGTCCAGACTTATTGACTTTCCAAGGTAGACAGACACCTCTGTGAAGGGGGGGGTGAGGATCCTGGGAGGTTGGGTCAATACAGCCAAAGTGACAACCATCCGGTCTGACCCAAATCTGTTCTGTGCTGTGCAGAGGTACTGGCCCCTGTCCTGAAGCTGGACAGTTTTAATGACAAAAGTCCCATTCTTGAGGACCTCAAACCTAGGTCCGTGTTTGGTGTTTGCTGGGATGGTGGCACCTGTTGATGAGAGAGAGGGGAGGAAAGAGGAAAAAAAAGAGAGAAGAAAGAGAAACGATGATTTAGTTCCATGTCATAAATGTGAATGTCGTAAAGAGGCTTTGTCTAGGGTTTCCCAAGTCCCAAGGAAATATCGTCCACGTGGGGGTAATTCTCATGCACGACTGGAAACTAAGAGGGTACTGTGGCTAATGTCCTTTAGCTGTGTGCACAATATAATAATAATTATAATAAGGCCTCTATGTTCTCAAAATGCCTCTATGTTCTTACTTGGGTGAAGGGTGATGCAATTACTAAGATTTAGTAAGTCATGTTTAACAGTAGTATTAAAGTCTATGCTCGTTTTCAATGCTAGTGTTTGCTGTACCTGTGGAGACCTTGGTCCAGGATAGGGCCAGAGCGGGGTCACCAGACACCTCGCAGGACAGGAACACGTCACTTTCGGCCAGAGCAGACACACTGACGGTGTTCACCGTGGTGATCCGGGGTTTCCCCCCGTTCCCCATCAGGCCTGGGAACGGCAGCTCGCTTCCCTGCTTCTGAGGAGGGCTCCAGCGGCCGTGGTACCAGTGACTGCCGTGCAGGATGCTGGCCGTAGGGTGCAGCCTGGGGAGGGGGGGAGATGTGGTGGCAGGGACAAGCCAAGAGAGGTGGGTGGGGGAGGTTATAACTGGCAGCTTAGGACGAGGGGTAGGGTGGACCACCCTGGGCCTGGGTGTGACTCGCTTTCCCAGTTGGGCGATGCGGTCGAGCTGAGCTTGCCTGTATCTGTTCCTGAGCTTTGAGAGCAGGAGGAGGTCTCGGGTTTGACTGATGAGGGGGGTCTGGGGGGTCAGGGGGCCCTGTGGTGCGGCGAGGTGACCCGAGGAACCAGAGATAAAAGCCGTGGGCTTGACAGTCTCAGCGGTGATTTCCGGTCGATTGGTCACCCATGACCCCTGACCCCACAGATGGGGAATGGGCCGGGGTCGGTGTGTGACGACAGCAAGCGGGCCTTCCTGAACCCGTGACCCCCCAGGGTAGTGAAAGGATGGCCTTTGTGGTGTGTGATAGGGGGAGCGTGGAGAAGGCAGTGTCTGGCCCCTCCTCTGGTTGTGCTGGTGCATCCAGGGGTGGACTGGAAGGGGCTTGTGGTACCTAGGACTCTCTGTAATCGGTTTAAAGTTCTCTTCCACCTCTTTTTTTCTGTCTCTGTTGGTGTGGAAGTGTCTCTGTAAATCTTGCCTGGAAGGATTATCATGCGTTATGGACGTCTTCGGAGGTGTGTCATCCTCCTTGTGTCTTGATGGGAAGTGGGACTCATGTTTGTTCATCACATACGTTTCTGGATTCTCTGCTGTCTTGCTGTCTGACACATCAAGGTTTCTCAAGACAGATGTTGCCATTGTAACAGTATGATGTAAAGGTGGGGGCTTGAAGTTCATTTCATAATTGAGAGTAGGGGTTGGCGTTGTTGTGGCTAACTGTGGTATTATTTGCTTTCTGTTGTCTGTCTGTTTGACAACCTCCTCCTCAATGGAGCTATCTCGGCCTTGTTCGACTATGTACACCTTGGTGGTTGGTTCTGGTCTGATATGAGGTTCTGGTGTGGGGATAATGTTTGGTCTGGAAACATGTTGCCAAGTAGAGATGACACTTTCCTTACCCACTGTAGATTTTACGTGAATGATATCGGGTTTACCAGTTGCCCCGAGGGGTTCGCTGTCATCACTACCCTCCTCTTTATCATTGTAAATTGATAACGTTGATAAAGGCTTTTTATTACTGTCCACTCTTTTGAAATGGCCTGATTCATCTGGATTCTGGTTGTCCTCCTTTGACGTCGCTTCTGTTGTCGTTGTTGCTGTGGATACAGTTGAAGCTTGCGGGAGGATCCTCTGGGGCTTGTTTGATGAGGGTTTTAAAGGATGGACGGGTCTCAGTGGTGGTCTCCCACGTCTGTAAGGGGGCCTGCGTCTGTTTGTCCACCCAGGAGGCATTTTTGGGCCTATTCTCCCCTCTCCCACGTGCTTGTCCTTGGTCCGTGTGATTGGTGGAGTTTGAGTGACAGTTACTACTTTACTTTTCCTTTTAGTAGGAGGTTTACCGGTTGTATCAACAGTTTCCACAGTGTCATTTTCAGGGGTTGTTTCTGGTGGAGGGCTAGTTGTAGTAGCAGCAGTATTTGTAGTAGCAACAGTAGTTGTAGGAGCAGCAGTAGTTGTAGGAGGAGCAGTAGTTGTAGGATGAGCAGTAGTTGTAGGAGTAGTAACAGTGGTTTCAGTTGTCATCCTAGTTGTTGTTTTGGTCGAGGGCACAGTCAGTGGGGGTGCTGTCGACTGTGCCGTTGGAGCTTTGGCATTAGCTTTAGCAAGAATCTCAGCCCAGCGGTTTGGGTCTAGCTCCTTCACAGATTTATTTGGTTTCCTCTTAGTATCCTTTACTCTTTTCCCTTTCATTCCAGGTCGTAGACCGCCTCCGGCATTCCTCTGCTGTCCACCGCCCAACCTTTTGGGAGACTGCGTGGTGTAATGGCGCATGATTTCCTGGAACCCTGACCCCTCTCTATCCTCCTCCTCCTCTTCTACCAACAGGAGGACTTTTCCTCTCTCTGTGTCCACAGCACCTGTCTTTTCTTCCTCTCTGTCCTCCATGACAACCAACAGGTGAGAGAGCATGTCCACCCCATACAAGTTAGAGGCCACACAGCTGTATTCCCCTGCGTCTTCGTGACCCACCTTTCTGATCAGGAGGGTGCCGTTGAGGGTCACTGACACCTTCCCAGCCTGCTGGGAGGGCAGCAAGGCGTGGTGGTTGGGCAGGTACCAGTTGGTGAGGCTGGGCAGGGTGGAGGTCACGGAGCAGGGCAGGGAGAGGGACTCTCCGCTCTTCACAGTCATCTTCTTGCCGTTGAGAGCATTGGGGCTAAGGAGTCGCTCCTTGACGGTCAGCCTGACGGGCACTACATCCACCCCCACCTGAGAGCGCACCAGACAGTGGTACAAACCGGCGTCCGACACGCTGGCATTGCCGATCACGAGCCCTCCTCTCTCCGACACGGCCATGACTGCATTGGAAGCCTCCAAGATTGAGAGGTCGGGTAGCATCCATTGCACCGTCGGTGACGACACAGAGCTAATGACATCACACTCCAGATTAACCTCTGAGCCCTCCAGGATGGTCTGGATCCGCCCTTCACTCCCTCGCTGTATCAGTGCCCAGGAGGAAGTGATGTCGTCTACACCATCTTCCTCTTCCTGTTGCCCTCGACCTCCGACATGTTTGAAGATGACAGTAGTGAAGTCTAGCACTAGTTTCTTAGTTGTGGTCTGTCGTCTGTTAAGCTGGAGCGTGACTCTAGGCTGAAGGAGCCAGGCAGGTTTGGCCATGAGATGTCCCTTCAGGTCAGTGAAGTAGGGTGAGTCCTCGTTCACTGCCTGAGAGTACTTAAATGTGGTTTGGTTGGTGTCTTCCCTTTGTGGGCCTCGTTCTAGAATGGCAGGGCTCTCGTAGTAGTAGGCCACCAGCCTCCACAAGTTCTGCAACGCGTCCCTGTCGATCTCACACTCGAGAACGCTCACGAGAGTCACGTTGACGGACACCTCCCCGGGCGAGCGGAGGGGTTCCCACGACAACGAACTGCTCTCGCTGGGACGCTGGACGTCACACTGGACGTGGGCCGTGTTCCCGTGGCTGTCGGACAGGACGACGTTCAGCGCACCCAGGGGTTGTTCCAGGTCACGGGTGTAGGGAAGGTCAGGCTCTGAGTCGTCCTCGTTCCACCCAGGACTGTCCCACTGCTTGAGGGGGGACTCGATGGAGGGCCGCATGCAGGGGAGTTTCTCGGTAGCCAAACCCAGGATCTGGGTGCCTTTGAGGGGGTGAGGAGAGGAGCAGGCAGCACATATCTCGTTGGAGCCCGACTCACGTTCCTTTTTACACTTGATAACACCTAGGAGAAAGAGATGGAAACACAAGCAGTATATTTCTGAGAAGAGTTTTTCTGAATACAAGTCACTAATTATTCGTGTGATTAGGTTCAAGGGAAGTTTAATGTTATGTACATAAAAATAAGATAATTATTCAAGCTTGTCATGACATTTTCTTCATTTCGGTTGAGGAGACGATCATAAACATGGTGACGCATTATAAACAGAGAACATGCAAAGAGCCCCTTCACATGGTCCTAATTATACATGTTTAGTGAAAACACAGTGATTAATTATTCACTTATGCTGTGTTGCAGACCTAACTAAACAGACCCGAGCACTCTACATCAATTAAATGAATTAATGGTGGATGAAAGGACTACGATGCCACTTGTAAATGAATGGAGGGTAGTATGATGAATCCGTCCTCACCCTCATGTTTGGAGTTCCACTCTAGAAGCCAGTGCAGCTGGCAGTCACAAGTCCAGGGGTTTCCATGTAGGGTAAGCATCTCCAGCCTGGTCAGAGGCTGCAACACTGCAGCCTGGAGATACTGCAGATGATTGTCTGACAGGTGGAGGTGTCTAGACATGAAATCACACATGAGAATAAAATGACTTCAAATTTCACAGTGCAAATGTGTTGAAAGATTGAAAAACCTTTGGTACATTCTCACAGTTTCAATTGGGTCTCTTTTTAGTTTGAGTTTAAAGCTCAGTGAACTGTTGGTTGGTAGAACTCACAGAAACTCAGTAGAAAGGGTTTCTACAAAAATAAAATTGTGCATTGGATATGGACCAGCAACCCTTGTATTGCTATTCCAAATTCATGTCTACCTACCGCAGGCCAGAACCCCAGAAGGTGCCCAGTATTGAGAGCGTCACAAAGGTGTGAGGGTGGAGGTCTGCCAACTGGTTGCCCTCCAGCTGAAGTAGCTTCAGGGAGGTGAGGCCGGTGAAGGAGTAGGGTTCGATGAAGTTGATGATGTTGTGGTCCAGGTGAAGACGGATGAGGCTGACCAGGCCCTCAAGCATGCCTGGGGTGACTGTCTTCAGCTTGTTGTAGCTTAGTTTCAGAATCTATGTTTGCGAAAGAAATACTTTTGAAAAATTACTTTCAATATTGACAGATTTTGATCAGCAAAGTCTATGAGAGACTGAACATATTGAACTGAATGAGTGGGGTAAGAATGTGTTCTCTTGCATTCTTAGGCACAAAATAGAAACAGCTCTTTATGTTGTTTTGTTTTCTTCTAATGACAAACAGCCAAGGTCAAAAGAGGTCTGACCTGCAACGACCGAAGACTGTAAAATGCTCCTTGCGACACAGTCGTGATGTCGTTGCCATGGAGCATGAGCATCTCCAGCTGGCGAAGGTGTGTGAACTCTGACCCCTCCAGCGCCTGCAAGCTGTTATAGCTACACACAGGAAACACACCGTTAGCAGTAACGAGTAACGATGTGTAAACAACAACACAAGTGAAACATGTTTAAACAACTTGAAACAAGTCACATCAAGTTTCGAATAGTCTCAAACACCCTCCATGTTTTGTTTTTTTATGTACAAAAGCCCAAAGATCATTTTGCCATCAACTTCACTTAATTAGTGTTCTCAAAATACACTTTATCTGCTTTAACATACAGCAATCACCAGATGGTGTTCCATAAAGTTGGATTATAGCTTTTCTATTTTAACCATGTTAACCAGAATGATATTTCTTTCAACATCCCACTATAAAATGTATTTTTTATGCTTTCATCCAAAGCAACTCACAGATGGGAATTTTAACCTGCAATTTTTGATCTGCAGTCAAATGCTCTGCCTCTAAGCTATTCCTTTCCCACGAGTAAAAAGCTTTATAAAATAGAAACCAAGTTGTGAGCCCAAAGAATTCAAATTCCCTCGACATTGAAAAGATAATGTAATCCATTCTGTGGGCTCAAGGTATTTATATTACACCTCACTAGTGTGACCCATTCCAACAGCAGAAGCTCCCGTGTGCAAACAGTTTGGCAGCGTAAAGCATACTACACTCTACATCAACCGCTATTGCACACCATTTATTTTTATAATATCGGCACTAATCCAACTTCATATACTGCATGAACCTTTTCAAGGTCATGTATTGTTTAGCTTCAGTACAAGAACATTCTTTAGCTGATTCAAGTAGGTTGTTATTAGTGAGCTCAAGAACTTTCAGTGCCAAACCCATATTATCCTCCTGTTACTCCAAGTAACCAGATAACCTACATGTGATATTTTAACTAAGACTTTGAAAAAAGCAGATAAGATCTGCGTCTGATGATGTCTGGACTTCAGATCAACTGACATAGAGATTCTAGGTCCAGTTTTGTCCAGTCACATGGGTACAGTACAGTCACCCACGCCACATCTTACCACATGTATTAAGTAACCTCGTTGGAGACAATATTCTCCTAGCTATGCTGCACAGACTCCATTTCAGAAGTCTCACACTTTTGAGGCACTAGTAAAGGTTTCCAGTACTGCACATTCATTCATTTGTTAATTGTTCTCATACCCCAAGTTCACTCTCTCGGTGTCCTTCGGCAAGTTGCGTGGTGGGGAGGTGAGGTGGCGGAAGGTGCAATGGACCTCCTTTTGGCCGGGGCAGCTGCATCTCTTGGGGCAGGAGGGCAGGGCCTGGGCCTGGGCCTGGGCCTGGGCCTGTGTGGAGACCAACAAGGAGAGCAGGGAGAGGGGGGAGAGGAGCAGTAGGAGCCAGGCTGCCCTAAGCTTTGAAACCAGGACACCCTCAACAGCCATGATGGGCCTTTCTCACGCCATCACCACTACCTGCAAACACACATACACACGTCAACTCCGTAGAATACAATTACTGCAGGTATATGCCGGTATTAGCATTTAACAAAATGCACAGCAATACATTCATGCACAAGTCTGTGCTGGTACATACTGAAGAGCTCAATTATCCTTGAAAAAAGAGATCTTTGGAGAGTAAAACTGATGACAACTTCAGAACCTCTCCAGTGCCAGAATATTCACCTGCAGGGCAAATAAAACAAGTAAGCATTTTTGCCAGCTCAGTGGGTTGGCTTGTTGTAAAATGCTTGTGTTATGATACCTTTGGAAACTTATAATGATAAAATTTGGGATTTTAAGACAAAAACCTCAGCTTCCAAAAAACGTTGAAACATTTTTGCTGACTTTGACAAGTCTCCCAACTGACTCATAGCATAATGCTTGGAGGTATTTGGGACCTTAGCCTGAACAAAATATTTGATCTTGATGGTAAAAGGTTAATAGATGCATGTGTGTGTGCCTGTGTCTGTTCAGAGGGAAAGCAACCAGGATACCATGAATTATCAGTCTGTCGTTAGTGTGATAATGACCAGGGATAATGACCTAGGCCGGGGCCAAAATAAGCCTGTTCACTTCCTCTCTTCCTGTCGCACATGCACACACAAACACACACACACACACACACACACACACACACACATCCACTACCTTCTCCTGCTCCCTTCAGCTGCTTGTTGAATTAGACCCTAGCTCTGAGTAAAGGAAACCCAGCAGCATCGCCAGCCAGTGCTACCAGCCCCTAAACTGGCCCCCTTAGAGCCCACATGCGCTTTGACACAATGCAAGTAGATGGCATGTAAACAATTAGTTCCCCATTGGGTCTGGGTATGTTTAGGGGCTGTTTGTATAAGTACATTGCATCATGTACTTTGGGTGTTCTCAGAACATACAGTTGTTTTCACTAGGATCCCTAAGTTCTACACCTCAAGGTATCTTTCAGATGTTTTTGTTTCAGTATGGAGATTTAGTGTACTTTCAACTTGATCTCTACTACACACCTTAGATCAGGTTATGCTCCAACAGGAAGCTTATTTAAATGTTGATTGCCTTTGCGAAATAGCAGTTCTTTACGTGCTTGTGTGAGTGAACTGGAATACTCTATAGGTGTACAAGTGTGGTATGTTACGAACCAAAGTGTACCCAGTGACTCGTCATTGGACTCTGAAGGGTTCAAAACAGGTGAGTGTAGTCTGATAAAGAACCCGTCCTTCTCCTTCTTGATTGGTATAACATGTATTCATGTCAGACCTCATGAGAGGGGCTTTCCCTTAGCTACAAATCAGCAGGAACTGTCAAAACTCTGTGAACGACCTATATAGAGTAGAGGGGATCTCACTCATACCAAAATCAGATGTTCTGTAAGCGTCCGAGTCAAGACAACACAAGTTCTATAAGAAGACAGCCATATTCTTCCCATGTGAAATGCGCCGGGCAGGGCACCGTCAATACATATTTTACGTTCATTTGGATCAAATTGAAGCAAATCAGGACTTTGAAGTTATTGTTTAGGAGGTTCGGTTTGAGAGAAATCGTAAAGTTCACGTGACTGGCTGTAAAATGTAAGTGGTCTTTTTTGTCCCGTATACAAGGTCTGTTTCCACTGTAATGATGAATGTTTATGGACATCCCAAGCACATATCAATCACTTCATAACAAACCACAGTAAAATAGGAATGATTTTATGCACACAAATTATGGATTTTCTTCATACTGTGCCAAAAAACTGACATTGTATATTCTTACATTGCTAAACACCAGACTGAATCATTAAAACAATTTAACAATACAATGGATAGTTAAATATTCAATAAAGATTATTTTACTTTCGGAAGAAAAAAATTGCAATGATTACAACGCTAACTTTTTAGTATAACTGCATTCACCATCTTGCCTTGTGAGACCTACCTGAAAATTACTCCAAGAAATGACAGCTGTCAATATTCAGAATTTGTCAAGTCCAAATACTTTGAAATGAACAAGCAGTGAAATAATCCAGTGAGTGTCGAAGTGTTTCTTTTGTTTCCCTCTGCAATACAGCTTGTCAGTCTCTGTAAGGAGTAAGGGAAGAGAGGAGTGTGTGAATGTATTTGTGTGTAAGCTAGGTGGGACTCAATCTTTGGTCCACTTATCCCTCCCAGCATTCCCAACATCTGGATTACAGATCAACTTCTCTCCTTTTTGCCTTTCTCCACTCTTTCTCTCCACTCTTTCTCTCCACTCTCTCTCTCTCTCTCTCTCTCTCTCTCTCTCTCTCTCTCTCTCTCTCTCTCTCTCTCTCTCTCTCTCTCTCTCTCGCTCGCTCGCTTTCTCTCTCTCTCTCTCTCGCTCTCTCTCTCTCTCTCTCTCTCTCTCTCTCTCTCTCTCTCTCTCTCTCTCCTCACTGTACAGGAGAGGAATGCTGCTCACTGGCCCTTCTCAACCCCCTTCATTCTCTCTCTCTACCTCTCGCTGTCTTCTGCATAAACACCTCATACCTCCTCCTACTTCTCCTCCCTCTTTGGGTGTATCTCTTTCAGTTTCCCGCTTTTGCTCTGTAGCTTTTCATCTCTTTCTTTCTTTCTTTCTTTCTTTCTTGACTTTTCTCTTGTTGACTTTCTGACCTTCCGTTTCTCATTCTCAAACCTAACATGCGAGTATCAAATGAACGTTCGATAACAAGCAAGGTGGAACACAATCTCTTTGACAGTTTTTGGTGTACAATTCAGAAGTTATAGTGTAACTCGTCTGTTAGTAAATAGTCTGTTCGTCTCTGATGTATTCTGTCATCAGTCCTCCGAGACCTGGGCCTGGGATATTCCTGAGTAATAGAAACACCCCACTGGCACACACAACCCTAAGTCACACCTATTTTCTATCCTTCCCACCCTTTGCCCCTCCCTCAGACCAATTACCAGCCGCTTGTTAGTATTCTCAAGTTTTCTTCAGCCATCCGCAGAGCAGCTTCGCTCATTGACCCCATTTCTTCACTGTTGTTCTGTTGGCTGTATCTCTTCTCCGGTGTCTGCAGTATTGGAGTGTGAAGTGAAATCTTTGCGTACAGGCGCCCTTTGAGTATTTGTATGTGTGTGTTTGTGTGTGTGACGGTGGTGGCGGTTGGTGGTGGGGGGGGGGGGGGGCAGAGTATGAGATTTGTCCACTCATCATTCTGTCCATGTCTCAGCTGCATCTGGCAAATTAATTTGGCTGTCTCTACCTCTAAGACTGATTTTCTATGTTTCAGTGCGGGGCTGACGATGCCTCAGGCTAAGATAATAAGACACTGCCACAGACAGACCTTGAGGAACCTTGAAAAGTGAATAAATAGCTAAACAGCCAATTTCTCTGACTTCTCGATCGACGAGATATCCCTGGGCTTCTGCTTGACTCGCTGAGGAGCTTGAAGTGAGTTGCAGCTACACAGGGGGTGCTAGGAGGTATTTCAAACTGTGGAAGAAACTAAATAAGTTTAGCTACGCCTGCACAAGCCAGGGAGGTTTGAAGCCATCTAACTCTTCAATTTGTAATTGTATTCCATTTTAATTTATTTTTGGCAATTTTGAGCATTAAAAGTTCACAATGACACAAATGTTATGGTATGAACTGCTCCCTGCAGGTCTTTGGCCTTTGGTCTTACAGTAATTAACAATTTCCTGAGTTTTGGTCACAGTTTCAGTTGAAAGACGTAGTATTTGAGAGACTAGCTAAAGTCGGATGATTGAAAGAAAAGTCCAAATGTATGCTTAATACTATTTCAGCATTATGCTTGGAAACATTTAGTCTAGACACGAGTCTGCAAGCCTTGCCCATTGGAAAGTGCTCAGAACATGAAGAATGGGTGTAAGGATCTCTCCATCTTCTTCTCTTTTCTGGGCTTGGTTTCATCCAATTCTAATTTGTTATTGCTCTATCTACATGGATGACTGAGCGAAATAGGAGAATGCTTGTGCTAGGCTGCTAACAAGGGATCTGCAATGTGCCGCCCTAGACACTGGAGATGTGCAGAAAATATGTCGTTTGTGTGTTATCTCCCAGGTGGCTGGGTGGTGAAAAGGCCGGAGACAGGCTCAGATTCAAAAGTTAGGATTCTCTACATCCAGAGCATTGCCCACTGTCCCTCTCTTTGTCTTAATTCTATCTCTTTTTTCTTCTTCTCTTTTTCTTAACACTCACTGCCTTTCTCGCTCTCCTACACGCCGCCACACCTCCTGCACACTCCCTCGTCACTTTTCACGGCTCTCTCCCGAGAACACTCTCTGTCTGTTTCTCTCCATCCCCAAGTCTCTCATCTTCATAGTCTTTCACCCTTCTCTCTTTCTTCTCCATGCTCCAGGGACAAGGCATCTCTCTGTCTCGCTGCTCATTATCCCAACATGCTGGGGCTCCTGTCAGTGGAAGACCGAGCCATGCTTTCAGCACCAGTACTCAAGAACAGATCTGACGCTGCACGCACCAGACACATACACGCACGGGTGCATGCACACACACACTCACACACGCACGCACACACAGACGCAAACACTTCTATACAACAAACCCTAACATGCTCCCCTGTTCTACTGTTTCGCTTTCCAGCCGAGACAATATGGATTAGACCTTGTGTTCCGCTTCGTAGGGTGAAAACATCAGGAGTTTTATCCATCCTACAGTTTACAATAGAAACTAATGCTCCACCCTTTCTCCAAAGTGCGGGCTTGTATCATTTTTCACCCACACTCCAAAGGACTTGGATAGACCATTGTAATGCATTAGAAAGAAGATTTTTTCTTTGGGCAGTTTCACAGCACAAGCGCACACTACCTTCACTTAAGGTTGGACATGGGAGATGCAGTGTTCCAAATTGTCTGTTGAACTGTTAAACAAAAAATTCCACATTTCAATTGATGAACATTCCGGTGCTTGCTAGTTGCTTGTGATTGTGAGTCCTGCTTTCTGATGATCTCCATTTGTTCACCAGAGCCTAGAAAAAAACATCTCTCCTTTCTCCACGTCTATTAGGGATTAGTGGAATGTAGCAGAGTGATGTATAGCAACCGACTCTCTTAGCCTTGAAAGCTCCCCCATCCCCTGCTAAGAAGAATGGAGTGTATAATGAACAAATTAGGGTCAGGATGATTGGACAGCCTCCCTTACATTGTAAGAGTTTAACCAATCACACACTTATCCAGGTTTAACCAATCACACACTTAACAGATTTAGCAAATTGCACTTAAAATCACAGTGTCCAGAATCATGATGAGTCCAATGCCTAACTGGGATCTCAATGACTTTTCTACCAACATGCCTTTGTTTCCCCTTCCTTCCTGTCTGAGAGATGTCTCCTCTAGCACTCTACTCACTAAAAGTAAGCCAAGATCACTGGAAGAGAAGTGAATAGTTCAAAACATGGGATTGTTATTGTCTTACACTCTGTATTTTGGTCTTGTCATCTTTCAGAAAGAGTCAGAAAGAGCTCATTCTTTGGTAAGCTGCTTAACTCAGATAGGTTATTTCTCCTTGTTTAAAATTTGGGGGCATTTACCAGTCTGGCTGAAGGATAATCTCTGTGATTGTTCCCTTCAGCAGTGTCCTTGACCAATCTTTCGGATCCAGTGGCATGGCTCTTTGTCAGATATCAGGTTCATTTGTATTACTGCCCCGTCTAAAGTTTCTTTATTTTCAGTCAAGAAAGACATTTCTCCCTGAACAGAGTTTAAGGAGTAAAAAGACACATACACAATGCAAATACACGTTGAGTACACTGAACACTACAACAGAAGGACTCCAGGTTTGTATCTGTTGTGTCTGTACAGTCTCACTGCCAAACTATTTATTTCACACTTCACGTTTTCTCACCCCCTTGGTTTCCCCTCGCCCTAATTACAACAACACAGATCAACTCTCCATCTGCCCGTTTCTCTGTCAGTAATAGGATCATGGAAATCATGTCCTGCTTCAACCAAGCCAAAAAGTCTCTATTCCTATCTTCATTCCTTTCTCTCTGTCTGTCAGTCTGCGTGTCTGTCGGCACCCCCCCTCCCCTCCAATTGCTCACTCTCCCAGGGCTTAAGCTCCCCCACCACCACCTCCCACAGCCTAGCCCAGCTGTGGAGCAGGGCCAAGCCCAGAGATGGCTAGTCATCCCTGGGAGGATAAGCCTGGGCAGCTGGGGGGATCTGGAGAAGAGATGGGAACAGGAGATATACTGTCCAAGGCTGCTCAGCCTCTGTCAAGCTTGTATTATAACATGATATTATTGAATAGTATATCATTGTATTATTACTTGTGTATTGCTTTGTGCACTATTACTTGTTTTCAGTGTATGTGTATGTGATTTTGCCGGTGTGCATGTGTGTGCGTGCCAGTGTTCAGGTCCATGTGTGCTGGCCGTCAGTCAGCCAAGTTTTCTGACACGGACTAGCTTTATAGGAAAGGAACAATCCATCATCGGCACAGCCCTGACACGCTGTCGTAATTTAGACTCCTATACTTTTATTGAGTTGGAACAAGGCAAGAAGGACTGCAGATGTCTCTTCTCAGTACGTACAGTACAGTACAGTACATCCTTTTGTAATACTCAAACACCACAATTAACAACAATAACAACAACAACAGAAAACAACCACATACATGAGCTCTCCAAAAGGCCAGGCATGTTTTGTGAGTACATGGTGTGTGGATGTATTTTCATGCCTACAGTACGTGTCGGGGGAAAGAGCCTCGGATGTCTCTCATTTCCTTGTAACGAGGGCCAATGCCCTGCCAGTGGACTGGGGGAGGTCACGCTAGCAGGTGTTTCCCCGTAGCCCGTTCCTTCATCACCCCCAGATGAAGGTAGGCAGGCAGGTCGGCAGGCGGGTGGGCGGGCAGGCAGACTGGCAGTCAGGAAGGTAGGGAGGGAAGCAGACAAACAGGCAGGGCAGGGCTGTAAAGAGATTTGGTAGTGTCTGTCTATAATAGTTCTCACCTGCTGAGAGGCCGCTGTCTGGCCCAGCTGGTCTTCACAGGCTCCCAGAGCTCGTGGAGGACGGCTTTCCAGCAGAGCCTCAGGGCCTGCAGGTTCCCTGCCATCTATTCCTTCCTCTGTTTTCTCTTTTTTTTAATCTCTTTTTCTTCTGTGTAGGAGTGCAGACAGAGAAAGGGAGCGAGCGGTAGACAGAGAGGACTTGAGAAGGGAGATAAACTGCAACTTATCTTTCATATCACTTTTAGGATGGCCCTTATTGGCAATACATTGCATGTAAAAAATGAAAACAATGGATAATGCACTAGAACAGGACTGGATTACTGTGAACATAAAGCAGAGCAATGACGGTATATCCATCATATCAGTGTTCTCCCCAGAGAGAGTCTTCCTTTCAAGCAACGGTGGGGAATCTCAGTAAATCAATCAACAGCGGGGGGCCTGATGCACTCCACTCTGGATCAATAATTAATACCAGGCGAGGCTTTCTGGGTGGATACATGTCTGGCCCGATGCTTGGATGCATTCTTGCACACGTGTATCGATGTGGGACTGACTGGACAGCCGGGGGGGTTCCATGGAGTGAGCGTGATATGAGGAGGTAAGGGGATAGATAGCATGTCTTGCTGTTCATCCACACCTTTGCCAAGATCGAAAGCCAATACTGTGCCTATTACACTGCACAGAAGGAGAAGAGGAGAGCTATAGAATGTTGTTGAATCGGTACATCTCTAGGATGCGGATATCTTGGTTCCAGAGTGTGTGTTTCACAGCCCTAGGGAGCGGTCTGGCTTCTCTTTGTACAGTAGCTGTACTAAATTTGATTGTGTAAAGTCCTGACCTTCCTATAAACTCAACCTCAGCTTCTTGTGAAATATTGTCTTACACTTAATATAACCATGTTTTATATATAAGTGAGAATATGGTTACTGTATCCCATTTCCATTGTATCATGGCATACCCAGATTAAGAAGCCTATCCCTCTGTCTCCAATGCTGTATGAAACACTATTATTCAATACCTACTGTAAACATATTTTGTACACCAGGTGCATTCACCTCCCTGTGCCTTTAGCAAACACTTTAGTAAACACAAGTTAGCTAAGGCCCATTGTATCAACTGCATCCCAACAAGCCAACATTAGGCTCCTGTCGGCAGCAGCTTGTACAAGCTTCATGTCATATGTGTGAAATGCCTTCCTGGCTTCCCTCCCTTCGCCCCACAGCTTCTCAGCCATCTCTCCATATGGCAGGGCTGGCCGTAGGCCCACCGCCGGGTAATGCAATACTGTCTCCATCAGCACGCACTGTGGCACCATGCTCACGCTAGCCTCATCTCTGGCTACTGTTGACATGAGCTATGCTGCGAGACGACAATTTGTTGGAAAATATCGAGTCTAATTGTGATAGCATAGTTTGGATGACAGCTTGTTATTGTTTTAACTGTGCAAGAGTGGTAATTGGTATCGCACCTGCACTCCTGGTTACAGCAGTGGAAACATGCAACCATGAGTGACCTGGTTCTGGTTACAAAACACAGGGCACAGAAAATATCCTCTGCAATATAATACGCTTGTGAAAAGGATTATAAAATTGGATTTTATATCCTACCCCATTCTTTCATCCAGCCCCAAAAGGCTTGTGAATAGACCTCTAGATTTCTTTGTTGTCTTGATGCAGTCAAAAACTGTGTACTGCTGGCTGGTGTTAGGTTAGCCTTTCCTTCCCAAAACCACTGTATCTTGTCATACACAGGATTTGGAAAGGATTGGACTAGGAACCCCTTCTGGACCGAATTCAAGTACTGTCACGCTGGATGTTTTTCTGACCTTGGAGTGTGTGGTATTGTCATTTGGTGGTCATGTTTCCACTGAGGATAAAAGTCTTGTTTTTGCATTGGTGTGGTCTGTGTTTTCGCTCTGATAAACAATCAGAGATTGTCAGAGAATGGTCTTTTTCTACCATACAAAAAATGGCAAAACTTTACATTGAGGTTGTCTTAATGATCTTGTAACTAAATAAAATTACCAACAACATTGTAGTTATGAAAGAACTGCAATGCAGTCAGAAGTCAGTATAACCTTCATGTAAGTGTTGCCCAGCAAAGTTTGCGATAAATATACCAAAATACATTCTGAAAAATTCGACCAACCTTTTGACCAAGAAGGTGTCATAGCAGTTGAAGGTGGTACTCGGTATTTTAAAGTTGCAGAAAGAATAGCCAAAACCACCATCACACAAGCCTCTGAAACATCATTTACAGAACAACTTCAGGAAGCCAGTGAAATGAAAACCATCTGTTTCATACTTCTCCCCCTTTGAGTCCACAAACGACACGGTGGTGTGTCCTTTATAGAGATTAAACAGCTGTAGCATGGAGAATGCTCACTATCTTCCCAGAACATCTCAACATAAACAGCAAAATCCACTTTATAAACCTCAATTTTGTTCTGGACAAAATTTTCTTGGAGCCTTAATCCTTTGAACTGGGGAGCTGGATCGGTGAACATCTAGCGTGGTTACAGAAGACTTCTCTAACTGACACACTGAACAAAGACATTTGATACCAATCTGTATCACCAGTGTTTATATCCCTTTGACGCTCTGTGAACCTAAAAGACACTGGGCAAAATGTTTGGGAAAGGCTGTGCCCAAGGCTATGCTGACAATTTATAAATCCATTGTTGTGACAAAGCATTATGCAAGGATTCAATTGGAATCCAACTTATATGTTGAGATTTTAAATGTATTTCAGCTATGCAGGGTAAACGCCTACCAAGTCTTGTTTACATGTCCACTCACAACTCCCCCACAAACACTGTCTGCACAGTTCAAATACACTGAAGGACTTTGATGTTTTTGATGAACTTCAGAATTTGCAACTTTTCCCATTGATACTTTTTCAATGTATTTTGTGTCAACTGTGATCCTCCCAAGTGCAGTCTGTTTTAAAACATGTTTAAAGACAGTTAACACGGATACACTTTTGATTGTACTTGTAAGGTGCGCTAGCATCGATACCGTGCGTGTGGAGCGTTTAAACAAACAGGCAGAGACAGCTGCCTGACTGAACAGAGGCCTTGCCTGGGGCCATAGCATGCCTGCAAAATGAGATTGAGATTCCCATACGCTACTGAAAGATGCAAATGGGACTAATGATGGCTCAGAAGACTTCAATTATCATAAAAGTTGGAAACGTGAAGAGTGCTTCTCAACGAGTGCCAACACTTGTGAGTCAGAGCACTGTGGGACCCGGGAATGGAGCTGTCCAGGAGGAGAATGATAGACAGGGAGCTCTTCTGACTTCATCAGATTAACTGCTTTCCTCATCCTGCCTGATTTACATTGCATCATGTTCACCTGTGATGACCCCAGGGCTGAACACATAAATGGTGCTGCCATTTTTCTCAGGGGCTCGCAGGCTGCCTGCACGCACACGTACACACAAACACACATGCAGCACGCACACTCACTCGCATTCCAATGCACAACATGGGACAAGCCATCTCATGCAAGCAGGGTTGGAATCATGTTGATGGTACAACCGTACGTGAGGTCAGGGGTCATCCATCCGGTTGTTTTCATCCATTTCTTGCTTATCCATACAATCTTTCACCATTCCAGTCAGAGACCTGTCTCTGTTCATACCTCTGATCTGTTCTGGACAAGGCTAGCCTTGCCTGGCTTGTCTGCTGTAATTCCCAGGCATCCACAGGATCAGGTTGCCCTTATTCGATCATGCAGAAGACCTGGGAGACTTAGATACTTTCTCACACTCTCCAGCCTGGGATCCCACGTCTCACAGCCTGACACACACCCACGCACGCACGCTCCCACGCACGCACACACCCCCACGCACACACACACACCCACGCACTCACACATACACACACACACACATGCACACACATGCACCCACGCACTCACACATACACACACACTGTTCACCGTCCAGCCCCTCACGCTAACATGGGCCGTTATGGCCCGATCCTTCATGGCCATTTCAGGGGGATTGTGGACTTTGTGTGGACTTACTGCAGATGGGTTTGATTCTCACACAAACCCCCCCTGATCTATCAGGATAACTGTGCTGCAAAGCTTATACACGAGAGCCTTTCAAGCAGTGGACTTTGCAGAAATGCATGGGAGAAAAAGAGCATCTGTTTAGGTGTGCTTGTCTGAATCACCTGGTTGAAATGAGGTAGGAAAGTATAATGAACCATGTATAATTGTTCAAGTGCCGTGCTCAAGGGCAAAAAGGCAAAAGTTTAGTTTGCGAGAACCAAAACCTGTTATCCATTCCCTCCATCTGATTCAGACCCCACACTTGAGCCTCCAGAACGAACAACTGATCTATCGAAACAGTTTTACATCCCTGTTGTTTTCTTTGACAACAGAGCTGTATGCGCTACTCTGGGGGGTGGGAAATGAACTAAGTTCCCCACCCATCTTGTGTCTCAGCCTACATAATGAAAAGATGAGACGGGGAGAGGTAGAAATATGGACGACTTTTTCCCCTCGCAGAACACTTTCTCTGTGCCGTGCGGCCCCCTCATGGTAACACAGACTGACTGATCGCGGCTGCTTCTTATCAGTCGTCACGTGTGGCAGGACATTGTTCTGGCACGCGGTGCGGTGGACTCGAACTCGCAAAATGCACTGCAGCTATGGAAGAAAGACATGGTGCTCGCCAGGGGATGGAAAACCCAAGTGAAGGGGGCTTTGAACTCAGAGGTCTCGTTTTGGCAACCAAAGGAATCGCAACCTGTGAATGAGCGATTAAGTCCTTTGGGCAGTCTCGACAATGACGGGAGTGTCTGGGATCTCATCTGGGGTGTGTTAGAGACCCAAGCAGGAGGGAGGGTCAGTGGCGGGGAAGTGGGCTCATCCCATTGTGGCTGCATGTGTGTGAGAAATAGATATAGAGAGACCGAGAAAAGGAGCAACGGAGAGAGAGAAGGAGAAAGTGAGAGAGACAGAAAGAGAAACGAGTGTGGGAGAGAGGGGAGGGCCCAAGGTATTTTTTGGAGTGCCTCAGAGTGGAGGTGCTGGAGTTAGTGTGTTTGATGTGTGTTTGTGTGTCTGTGTTTGAGTGACAGTGACAGCTATCTGAGAGAAGGGAGAGAGAGAGGGCCCCCTATGAGGCAGCAGACAGACGCTTGTCTGAGACCCAGATGTGGCGTACACATCTGCAGGCCTGCAGGTCTGCAGGTCGACATGGCTGCAGAGAGTCTGGGCCATGTCTGTCCTCCTTACGCTGACAGCTAGACCCTGGGGATTAGGTCTGATTTATGGGCTTCCTACAAACAACACTTCCTAACACCCTATCATACACACCCCCCCCCCCCACACACACACACAAACACGCACAAACACATTCATACACTGCCCCCATTCCCCCTTTCCCTCAAGGGGCAACTCTTGAGCTCTTCGACCCCCCTCACACATCCATCTCTATTTGTTCCTCCTCCCCTCTTTCTGTTTCTCCGCTCAGACCCAACCAAGCCTCGTTCCGGGGAAGGAATGCCTGCAGGAAAAGCCATTACACCTCCAGGTTCAGTTGGTCTGGTGGGTTCGAGGTCTGGTGCTGGGCACTGGGGAGCAGCATGGACGATGTGGTTCAAGGCCCTGGCTACTGGGACCAACTTTGTCAGTGGTGGAGCCCTCTCACCTCCAGAACAGCGCATGATAGACTGGACACATGACTGCCTTGAAGAGTCATCTGCACCATGACCCTCACCAATCCCTTTAGCCCCAAGCTCCAACAGCCGTGGAGGTAACTCATGTTTTGTGTGTGAAATGGTGCCACATGGACCCATTTGTTACCATGAGAGAACCCACAGATTTAGCTGTTACAGCCCTTTACTCTGATATGAACGAGTTCTCGTTTTTCAGGGTTCCGTTTCTTTTCTCTCTCTTGGGCTACGATTGAATTTGTGTAACTAGTTCATCTTTTCTCCACTAGAGGATGCTCCACTCCACTGAAAATCCCTGGTCAGATTGGTTTAGACTGTTGCTTGGGATATGCAGTAAAGGCTCACAATCTGCCACTTTTGCTGGTGTATGGCCAATGCAGACAAAGACTAAGACGTAGACATATGTTCACTAATTACAAAATGTTTGTCAAGCAATGACATCAACCATCAATCACGTGAACAAATTCTACACGCAGAAAAACCATGCTGATCCCCTTCCCTGCCATGTCCCTGCAACAAGAGCAGCGTGATGATCTGAGGTATGATTGGGTTTGGCCAGCCCTCTGGGCTTCCTCTGCGCCTCACTCTCATACACCTCATCTGGCCTGCGTTCCCTCAGGAAACGTCCAGGTGTTGCCCTGCCTCGCCAGCGTGGGCTGCTCTGTTCAAAAGAGTCCTGTGCATGTTGCTACAAGGCTCCAAGGACATGTCCCTCCAAACAGTGGAGACAGGTTCATAACGATGGCAGTTATTTGTGTTTACTCTTGGATCACTACCTCATATGAGTCTCAACTGTGCTGCTGGCCTCCAGATCTGACCAGTCATGTCTATCTCATATCCACCAGGCGGGCCTGTGGCCAGGGACAGGGCTGGCTGATTCAGGCCCAGCTGGGGCACTGTCTCCTGGGCTTGAGTTCTCCGGGGCCTGGGTGAGGAAAGCTGCCTTGGGAGTGTGGGCACATTGCTCCCACCCTTACTGACAGCTGCCAACACTGCAGTCTGTCTCCCCTGGCAAGAGGGGAAAGGCTCACTCCCTCAGCCTCCCACGTCACAAACTTAAGACCCACTGGCACGCTTCCCTTCAATAAACACTCTCTACTTAATATACATATATATATATATATATTCACACACACTCCTCATGTACACTTACAAATATAAAATGTGCTTATTTGCACCCACAAACTCACCCACAAGAACACACAGACACACCCACCCCCCCCCCCCCCAACCCCCCCCACACACACACTCCTCTGCCAGAGGTGACTCCTGAGTGAGTCTGAATATACTGCAGATATTTCCTTTTTCAGGCTTTTTTTTCCCCTTCTTTCTCATTTTGTTGTAGTTTTATCCTAGCCAAGCAGACAGTCAGCATTTCAGCAGCAGCATGGAGATATGCATAGCACAGGATGGTTCAGGGGCACAATAAGCTTAAACCTTGGTTCTTCTGCTTGACTCAAGCCTGTGTAAGCCCTCCAAGCTAAAGTCTGACTCTAATGCACTTAATGCAAACATGGATCTCTTTAAATCTCATTGCTGAGCTTCAAGTGACCTTTGATATTTTGCCTTTGGGTAAGCATACGTTTAGCTGTGCTTGTGATAGGGAACCACTCGCATTGCGTGATTGTTCTCTCATTTGTAATCATTTTTTCATACCAAGGATTAAAGCAATAGTTATTTTAATACATATGCACACATTGAAGAGCTTGAACTGTAAAAACATGTATTTACATATACACAGTATATACACACATTTGTATACAGTATGTATGTTGGTAAATGTAAATGTAAATATATACTCAAATGACTTTTAATGCAGGCATTTTTTCAGACTACTGCACCACACAGAATTGTGATAACACCAATGACATCAACCTCCCAAAGGAAAAAAGGCCTTAATCAAATTCCATGACTCATTGAGTGCTCCCTACCCAGCCAGTAGGTGTCGCTCTGTACCTGAAGAGACAACTCTCTCTTTCTCCCTCTCCCTCTCCCTCTCCCTCTCTCTCTCTTTCTCCCTCTCTCTCCCTCTCTCTCTCTCCCTCATCATGACCATGTCAGACACCTGAGTCGCAGAATGAGACATCTGAGTTTCCCTGTGATGATCTGAAACCCCTCCACTGAGTGGGGACCTCTCATGTGATTTTTGAGCCATGGTCATTACACAATCTCTGTGGTTTAGCAGAAAGGAGAGAGAAGTTGTTTCCCTTAAGAGTCTGATCTGGGGGTCAGTATTCCATTGCAGCACAGTAATTGTTAAGGGAGAGAATTTCAAAAACCTGCGCGCTCATCGCTGTACCGTCCGAACCATCGGGTCTGACGCTGGCGCAAAGGGTCAGGGATTCACGCCCGGGCACAGATGGAGGTGTCTGAGGCAGTACTGCTCACCAGAGCCGCAGCCAAAGCTGTGGGCATGGCACAGCTTGGGGGAGCCCAGGTGGTGCAACGAAAGGCCAAGTCACAACCAGTCAGAGACTGTCGCTGGTGCCCTCCTCTCATTGTACATGATATCATTATAAACCAGAGAGGGGATTTCAGTCACTAATGCCAACCCACATCACGACATGCCTCTGTGTCTTTCACTCAGATATTAGGTCTTATTATGAGGACAATGCACTGCACAAGACCGGAGGGGGAATGGAGGGATGGATGAAGAGATGGAGAGAAGAGGGCTCGGTGTTTGGCTGAAGACACCCACGCACACATGCAGTAAACAACCTCTCCCCCCTTCCGCACTGCCAGGTATGTTTTTCGTCTGGTATTATTGAGTCAACAAAGATCCTCCAAGTCTGCCATGTAGGCCTGAGTTCTAGGGGCAAGGGGAGGTGGACGGCTGGGGTGGGGGGGGACGGCTGGGGGGTCCTGGAAAAAATAAGAAAACTGCCACAGAGAAACCTGTTGGAATAACAATAATTATCCTTGGTAAGTGAGGGAGCTGTGGGTCTCGACAGGTGTCCCCCTTCCCTCTTGTTCTTTCTGCCTCTCACTCTCTCTCCTCTTCAACACAACATTCAATTAATCACCCTGTCCCCCTATGCTGTTCCCTGCAACATTGTTTTCCTCTTTCTTTCACTCGCGTTCGTTTTCTAATTCTTTCATCCTCTCTCTCTCTCTCTCTCTCTCTCTCTCTCTCTCTCTCTCTCTCTCTCTCTCTCTCTCTCTCTCTCTCTCTCTCTCTTTCTCTCTCTCTCTCTCTCGCTCTCTCTTTCTCTCTCTCTCTCTCTCTCTCTGTCTCTCTCTCTCTCTGTCTCTCTCTGTCTCTCTCTCCATTTTCCGGCGTCATTTCTCTCCCTTCTGCTCCACTCTCCTAGCCATCCGCCTGGCAACCTGCCGGTGTAAAGGACTATAGTCTGCACGATCTCTCCTCTCTTCTTGGCTGGTTTGGTTACCATGGTGCCTGCTCACATTCTGATCTCAGAGCACACATAATGAAATTAGAAGAGGCGGGTGTGTACTGTATGTGTGTATTCGAGTCAAATACTGTGAATTATTGCAATAAAGTGTGTGCATGAGGTGTACATCGTTTCCCCCAAGCAAAGCCAAAGTTACACTGACAGCCTGGTATTGTACTGCATGAGGGCTGCAAACTGTTTTTTGTACAGTATCCTTCCGACCGCTGCAGACAGACTGACATGGCCGAGATACTTTCTCGTACACAACCAGAGCTTTCATCCAGACAGGCCCTCATCACAGAAGGATCGATATTCTCTGGGTTTCTTTCCATGTGACCAGTAGCGTGGTGTCGGCTGCCGAGACCTCTGCTTACAGAGGAAGATGAATAAATATAACTTTGAATCGATGGAAAGCTGAATTAATATCTGTTACCTTGGTAACTGGGGGAGTTGGGGGGGGGAGGGGGGCGTTGCGATGTGTAAGGAGTGTAGTGCCTAGGTCTTCGCCGTGCTAAGATAAGATAGGGGAACAAATGGTTTCTCCCTCCCTACCTCCCTCCCTCCCTCCCTCCCTCCCCTCTCTCTCTCTCTCTCTCTCTCTCTCTCTCTCTCTCTCTCTCTCTCTCTCTCTCTCTCGCCCTCTCTCCCTCCCTCTCTCTCTCTCCTGCTCTTTGGAAGTAATAGTTCAAATGAATCAAAGGCTGAGTAAGATGAGCAAAGGGGTGGCTTATGAAGGGGGTGGGGGTGGTGGATGTGTTCTAAACCTGGCACACTCACCTGAAGATCGTCGGTGTCCCGCGGTGTTCAGGAAATAACAAGCTGGATGAGTGATGTCATCAAAGACTGTGACAGTAATTTCAGTTGGAGTGAAGCACACTGACACAACAGAAGGTCGACGAATCCCAACGTCACTGAGCTCATTGTGTAACGTTACAGTTGTGTTAAAGCAATGACATCAGTAGGGGAAAGGAGAAACAGATCCTAAATCCACTCACAAAGCCTGTACATCTGTGTGAATTTGGAAAGGTTTACAGGCCCTTGACAGTTCATATTTAATAATGTGTGGGTGATGCTTCGTCTACATTTCAACTTTTAAAAAGAGGTGAAAATGAATCACATGCGGCCGCTTGTTGCCAGAAACCAGGGATACGTACTTTTTCACGGGAAGAGAAGTTGTTTGACGTGTGCCAAGAAAGCTTTCCACATTGGTCGCCACTGTCTTTTAGACGATGACCCCAGGCGGTGGGATAGAAGGCCGGTACTAAAGAGCAGTAAAACACTATCATGAGTTTACCTCAAAGACTAAGTAGTGTGTTTGATCAATATCCAATGAGCATCTGACCCACCAAGAGGTGAGGCTGAGGTCAGGGTCTTCCGGAGCTCCTGTTAAAGACCAGGGCGTCCACAGACCCAGCGTGTTGGTAGCAACACTGGCCAATGACAGAGTGTTTCTGTGCCAGGTATTGAGTCCACAGGGCAGCAGGGGTTTTGGCCGCCATGCACGTTTCTGGGGATTGATCGACGCGTAGGCCGGAATGGAAAGAGCAGCCAAGCACTTTATTGAGTGAAGGATGGGAGGGGGGTGGGGTAGTAAGAAAAGATATTGGGCCACACTCAGCATCTTTCAAACATAGGACTCTCAATTGTACACACACACACACACACACTGTTGCGACACAGTAGTATTTGGAGCATCGTCCCAGGAGTCACATGGTGGAGGAGAATAGATTTCCTACTTAGAGTTCAGTCGATGGTCTGATGTCAAGACCAAACTGGTGACCAAAAAGCTCGTTTCTGCAATTAGTGGTGTTTCTCAGTAAACAAACAAGATTTGGGAAGACATGGTATCGGTATATTTTTGGAAGACGATTTGAATACACAGGCATTTTGATGATCAGAGTAACATTATGATTGTAGATGTAGAAAATGGTGTCTAGTGTCCCTTTGTCGGGCACTTAGCATTGATAAGTTTAACCATGGCCCCTTTGACAGACAAGTACATCAAGTACCATACACAAAGCTGCTTCAAAAACAGAGAATAAAATGATGGTCCATTATTCATTTTGGCTCGGAGAAGGCTGACATTCCTTGCTGCGAAATAACATACATTTCTCTTACCTCTGGTGTTGATATGTTATGTAGATCACAGTAAACTAATAGTATTTGAATGAGAAAATATTTATTATGAAAACGTATCTCAATGACATACTATGTTTGTAGGGTTGCAGAGAAAGGTTTCATATAATATGACTTTCAACTCACCTCACTGTGGATCTGGCATCTACAATCGTGATGTCATTGTTTGAGACTACTATAAGGGGAATCACAGTTCAATTCTTCATATGGTGTCCTAGAAACAGTTGGCATGTCAACCAGTGGAAACACACACACACGCATACGTACACACACACCCTAGCGGGCACTATTCTTAGCTTCTGATTATGCATGCTATTTGAGCCCCCAAAAAAGAGAGAATTCACTCTCAATACTTCAGGATCTACATGAAGATACAGATACAAATGTTCAGACTAATGTTCTCCACCAGAAAGAGGGACTGAAGAATTCACATGCACAACAGTTTGTGTACAACAACAGTGTATGTTGTCGCTGTTTAACGTGGCCTACAGTGCAGAAGCTGTCCGGGACAAGATAGTCCCCACTCCTCCGTCCGGTAATTACTGTGAGGCCATGCACTTGCGCGTGACGTCAACATTGAAATGCCATGTCACGAAAGAGCACACCAAGCAGGATTGAAATGACTGTGCACCGGACGCTCTGGGAGAGTTATGTTAAAGAGTTAAGCTGAGTGGGCATGGACACAACAAGGGCTTTAGAGAAAATGGGGTTATCTTGATTTCATTCTTCAGGCCCGCGCGTGAGGATTACACATCGGACAGGCGACGCTGCGCGCTCTGTCTCCCCTCTCTCCTCTTTTATCAGGGAGGCACAAAGCGAACTGTCAAGGATTAGCGCGGGCAGCAGAAGGGAGGTCAGATGAGAGGACGGGATGGTTTGGCGTGCTCGGGGGCCGGCGACGATACGGAGGGGAGGAGGACAAGAGAGGACAAGAGAGGACCCGTTTTACGGGACAAAAGAAAACAGCATTTGTCTGTGGGCGGGTGGCGTGTGTGCGGAATTGTCTACCTGCTTTAGTGAGTCGGGGCCCCTATGCGCGTGCGTGTGCATGTACCTGTATCTATAACAACCTCCCCACATGCATGTGAGTGTGTTAGTGTTTCTGAGTGCTTCTGCCCCCTCGCTCATTAACTCTCGAGTATTCGTCCCCTCCGGATCTGGTGATGCCAAGGCTTGATTATCGCAGAGAGTCTCCTCAGATCCTGGCAGAGATGAAAGGTTACACCTGTTACACAGGACAACATCAAAGGGACTTTGCTACTTCTCTGCTCTCAATGCGATTTGACTCTCCTATTGTGCCTGCTAATCCCCCAATTCTGAAGATGTCCGCTAACAATGGAGGCTGGGGAGCCTTTTGAAGTTTCAATTGAGGCAGTCTGAAGTGTTTGAGGGGAAACAGGAACCAGAGAGTCGAGCTTCCACAAATCACTGAGATTTTGTTGACGTTGACTGCATGCTTGCACGGGACACTGTTTGGCAGGTTGTATGGAACTGTAGGTCCCCAACAAATAAGCCTCTTAGCCAGTCAAACGAGACGATAGGGTTGTGTGTCAGGTATAAGGATGACAGATAGGAGAGCTGACAGACAGACAGAGGAGCAGATGGACTGACAGATATGGACAGATGGACAGCATGCAGGCAGGCATGGCTGGCAGGCAGACAGACAGATAGGTAAGGGAGGCAGGCAGGCAGGCTGGCAAGGGCACAGACAGGTTGGGTATTTTTAGTCAGTATCCTTGGCTGGTATGTACTGTAGTAGCTCGTCTCATTAATACCTCTATCTGCTAGTTACACACCGGGCCTGGCAGACGTGTTGGCTGTCCACCCCTCTAAAGGGCTATGTACACAACCTCTCCTTCACCTGACAGAGAGACAGAGAGAGAGAGAGAGAGAGAGAGAGAGAGAGAGAAAGAGAGAGAGAGATAGAGAGAGAGGGGGGGGGGGGGTGCAATGTCGTGTAGACCATGTAAGAAAAACCACAGTTTCCACACCCTCGGTAGATTAAGGTATAAATGGAACATGCAGTTGGTTCTCTGTCTCTGATCGAACACGTTTCCTGTGGCACAGTCAAAATGGACGTGTTGCTTGTTGTTAGCATAATTGGAACAAATGTGAGATTGTTTGAATAAAAAAAACTTGCTTTTTGAAAAGTCTGTTTAGTCACAGTCAACTTCATATATTAGATATTATGTTGGGTCATTTGAATGTGAAGATTTTTGGTATTGAATTCTGTGTCACTACTTCTGTTTGAGGTTCTGAGCCAAGACGAAGGGCTTTCAACCAGCCCCAAGAGGGCACACACTACAGAGAGGAGACGGCCAGGGCTGAATGAAGAAAGGGAGAGAGACATGGGGAGAAAGAAGGAGAGGGAGAGATGAGTGAGTGTGTGCATCTTTTTTTAGAGCAGAACAGTTTTGTGTGTATATGTGTGTTTGTGCGAAGAGGACAGAGGGAGAAAAAGGATAGAGAGGGGGAGGAAGAAATAGGATAACATTGCCCAGGTTGGGTTACGTTATTAATGACAGACCACCTGGACACCTGGCTGACCTTAACAACCCCACACTGTTATTGACCCTACCTCTACATTCCCATCATCCTCGCTCTCTCATCCACCACTGTCCTGCTCACAGAGTCACTGGGCTGCTCTCCTAAACACCAGTACCCCCTGCCCCAAGGTAATTGGTCCTGTGTAAACAGTAACAGCAGCCTTCCTCATCTTGCCCCCTCCCCTTCTCCCTCTGCCCAGCCCAGTCCTTATCTCCCTCCCTCCCTGCTCATTCTCTCATTTTCTCTCAGTCAGCCTAGCTTGGCTTCATACCTCTTTCCTTCTCTCTTTCCTCCCTTCTTCTCTCTCCCCCCCCACCCCCCCAACCCCCAGGCTGCCGTAGGGGTGGTAGGTGAGTAGTAATTGGCCAGGTTTCCATTGGAATGAGAAGCTCTGGGTGTTGTGCTTGTGTGCCCGTGTGAGACTGTTCACCCACCCCTCCCTCCTTCGCTCCTTCTCCCCAGAGCGCAGACACAGCGTGCTGGCTTTTCCCTCTCAGCAGCTTCCTGGAACAGTGGAACCCCAGTGCACACACACGCACGCACACGCTTGCACCCTCTCACCAAGTATTTACGAGACCAATCTGCGGAAAGGAGATTTCAGCATGGCGCCTTCCAAGTCTGACGAAGGGGTTTCTGTAAATTATGGCTTTTTCCCGGAACTTTTTAGGTCAGCATACATCACAGAAAATCGTTTGCTTCACGCAATGCTGAGGAACGCCTGATTCATTAGCCAACAAAGACAGATGCTCTAATTCACTAATTGCTTGTGCTGCTCATCAAATACACTGCCACTCTTTTTGTGATTATTTTTCTTTATTGCTTTGAAATCCATATTCTCAGACAATATATCTCACACAAGTGATATATCACTGCTACACATCACACAGAAAAAACTAACAGAGCTAAATTGTCTCAATCGTATTGGACAACCCCAATCGCACGGTCTGTTGGGGATGCTTTACAATGCATACACTAATTAGACCCCGGATGGTAATTTATAACGTACAATTTTGATCCGTTAATTATTGTTGTTAAATGAATTCTGCAACAGTCTCTTCTCTATTGTTCAACAATGGCGATGTGCTAGCTGCACAAAACGATAATGTGACTTCAACACATCTCTGAGCGTTTTGTTGACAAACTTTTAGATCAAATGCTGCTTAAAGTGATATGCTGGGGGTGGCCAAAGGTTCAATATGTCTTTGAAAATGTGTCTTTCAGTCAATATCCTACTTTTTAAAAAGATGTGAGTCCCACATGCTACTGATGTGCTTTCTTACTAGCCCTTACTCTAACAACGGTCATGTCTTTGTGTTAAGGTTAAAGTACCCCACCTTAACCGTGAATCACCAACTGTAACCACATTTGAAATGCACACATTACATTTCTAGCTAATGGTTTGTTTGATTGTGATGTATTTTGTATAGACAAACAACCTATTTAGAATGAGCAGGGCTTTTTAAATAGGAATGTTTTTTTGCAGTCTGAACTCAACAGACCATGAGAACAGTTCCTTTACCCACAGAAAGAAAAGCTTCAAGTTTGTGCTTGTGTGTACACTGGCATGGGTGTGCCTGTTAAGTAAGCAGGCACACCATTAGAATCTTTCTGTCTTAGTAATGAATTCTCAGGAACATGAGTAATGTATGGATTTGTCTGGCAAAGGGCTACAACTACTCTGTCTCCTTTAGCTACATACGCACGCACACACATACACACACACACACACACACACACAATGAAGAGCTGGCAGATTAAACACCCATGTTGTCTGGCCCATTTCCAGAACCCCGTCCGTGTGCATGTGCGTGCATGTGGGAGTTAAATCGAAGGATCCATTCAGTTCCTGGTTTTTCTTGTTCCCATGATCAATTCTGTCAATGTCAACAAAAACAATCAAGGGGAAATCCCAGTCTTACTGCCTTGTTTTCATGACCAGTTTTCACCTGGGTCTGGGACCAGCCAAGGGCACTTGTCAGTTTGCATCCCCCCATGTCCAGCTTCAGCCTGGCTGTGTGGGACTGGTACTGGGGCTAAGCCTGGCCTAGAGGAGACTGTGATCTCATCATTACCTTCACAACAAGCCCCCTTTGGGAGCCCCATAGATCCACATCCGAGTCAGAATATCAGGTCTGACCACTGACCATGGTTTGATGAGAATATACAGAGTGATTGTGAGTGTGACTGTGGGTCTCAGTGTGTTATTTTACCAGTGTTTATGTCAGTGTACAGTTTGTGTACGTCTTCTGTGTATGTGTGTGGAGTACAGTACAGTTAGGACACACAGGGTATACACATTACACGATGATGACTCACACCTTGTTCACTAATCCAAACATGCCCATTCAATTCTTTTGTTGATCATGATTACCAGTGTGTGTGTGTGTTCACTATGCCCTGGATAATGCCATTGTTTTTGTACGGCTGCATGCTATGTTGTTAGAGAGCATGATAGACTGTAATTCCCATGGTGTGAGGTGTTTGATAGTGACAAGACTAAGCCTCTCCTCATTACTGTGTTCGGTTGATAGCTTGTGTCCACAAGAGTGCAAACGATTTGGAACCAGTCCCAGGGAGAGAAAAACACTCCCACATGATACAAATTCTGAAAATCCGAAGTCCAAGGTCAAACTATTTGGCTTTGGATGAGGTCATAGCTTGACAACTTAGGGTTCAGCAAACAAAGTGTCAGTTATTTTTAGAAAACGACTGCGGGTCACAAGTGGTAACTGTGTGTCCATCATGATATGGTAGAAGTGTTGAGATCAGCCTGAATTCCTCACCCTGGGGAGATGCCCTGAGCACTGATCTTGTACCCTGTCACTACAGCAACAGCCGCCACAATTAGCCTGCACTTAATTACACAGCAGTCAGCCCTGATGTCCCTAACAAACACACTCAAACACACTTGCGAACACACATGCGTGTGCACACATACACACAAACATACACACATTCCTATTCTTCTGGCATTTGGGGCTGATGGATGGACAGACAAGTTATGCCCATCAACAGGGCGAGGAACATTAGGCGAGTCATGAACGGAGCATCACACACACACAAACACACACACACACACACACACGCACACATGCACACACTGCGGCAGCCTAGATCCCTGAGTCTATTTACAGCTGAGCCTCTGCTGGTATATTTGAGCAAAAGGCCATAATTAACAGGTCCTTCTGATTGGAAGCAGCAAACAAAAGGGGAAAGGAGAGAAGGCTGAGGAGAGGACAAGAGAGAAGAGAGGAGGTGGGAAAAAGAGCAGATCAGAGCAGAGCAGAGGAGAGAGGCGGAGAAAGAGAAGAGAGGAGTGAGGAGAGCAGAGCAGAGGAAAGGATAGAATGTACCTTATGGCCATATGCGTGTTGACGGGACTGGTATTGAAAGGGAGGTGGTAGCATCAACACCAGAGTCTAATTCAATAAAAGATGAAACCACATCACATGAAGACGTTCAAACACTTCATTAGATGATGATGGACGTGTACTGCATATGTGTGTGTATGATTGAAAGAGAAACTGTGAGTATATGCTCACAGGTATACCTTATTTGGTGATGAAGGTGTGAGTGTGTGCGTGTCAACAGTATCAAAGCACACACACAGTAATGATCACACTTGCTGATACATAAGTTATAAGTCCTATGCATTCATTTTGATAGTGATTTTTTCATTTATTTCATTTTCATCTATTTGAAGGTTCTGATAAAAAAAAGCAGAACTTAAGAAGGCTCACACATAGCTGGTTGACTTTGAATTAACTTTTTTTTCATGCATTTTAGAAAACCAAATGAGTCATATGTACTGAAGCAACCTAGAATTGATATACCATGGCAACAACTCATCAAAATATGAGATGTACTGGAGGAGATCCGAAATGGTCTGAAATTTACAGTGTTTAAATCACCTAGGAAGAGCATTTTTGGCTCTGTGTGTGCTGTTATTATAAATGAGTAATTGCGTGGCATTTGCCACAGACTCAGTATACAGTATGTAGTTGGCTCTTGTGTACCTTTTCATCAAACATCAAACCTGCTACAATAATGAGTCCAGAGGAAGACGTCGACACATGGGTTGGGGATAATGACACTGCTGCTAGGCCTTATTCAAACATCCGAGCATGCAGATGACAAGGCATGCACAAAGGCTCTTACTTACACTCACCTGCCCACGCATTCACATATTTACGCACACGCTTTACGCAAGCATGCACACATTTATAACCTTCACTCCCACTGGATATTGATTGGGTTTGCACAAAGAAAATGTATGGGGAAGTGATGGTGACATACCGAGATAACATTCAAAGATAAAGTATTGATTCTCAGTCTTAGTCTCAGTATTAGGTGATGTTGTGAATTATTGAGTAAAATGAAATGACGAATCATATGCTACTCATCCGTGAAAGTTGTGCTTCATATTGAAAAACACGAGTGAAAACAATATCAAGCCATAACAAAAAACTAAAATCAAAACACAAAGGCTTTCCAGAGATGCATGATGTTTACTTACATAAGTGACATGGATGGTCTCAGTCAGTTTCACACTGGCATGGCAGGTTCTACTTTATCTCAGACCTGTTTCTTTATTACAATCTAGATAATGTACATAATTCTTTAACTGTACAGCTATACGATTATTGCTCCCCTCCTGTGAAATTCCTAACATTCTCAAAAAAACGGAAAACATTTTTATGCAATCCCCTGCTCAGCTTCATTTGAATATTTATATCTTCCATCTCAACAGCCTTTGCGGATACAGAGCAGTTGCCGCACATTATTCAGAGAGGATGCCCAAGGTCTCAACGTACCTATTTGCTATTCTCCTCACATTCCAATGCAACGACGAGGTGCAGTGTTGCCAAATGAAATTTACACAAGGTAATCAATGGTTTATTCCTGTTGAAAAGGCCTGACGCAGCCTCATGCTCAATGGGGGGTGGACAAAAGGAGCTGAAAAATAAGGAAGGCAAGTAAAAGGAGTAGGCTACACTTGTATAATATACTGTGGTAAAAACAAACAGTAAATACATTTTCCCCATTGAGGTACCTTCTCACTTGAGGTAGAGTTAGGAGGAGTAAGACCAAAACTATTCTGTTTTAATTATCTTTAAAAAAAAAAAAAAAATACTACTCCTTACTGTATCTTGTTGAGTACATGCACAGTATAGTAGTGACACACTAACTTAGCAGCAATGTCAGAAAAATTTGAGTTCCCTGGTAACTGCCCTGTTTATGCCATGAAATATTCCATCTGAACTGGATGTATTTTCTTGCACCCAATAGTTGATGCCACTCTCATTCTGGAACCAACCCGCCTCTTGAAAACCAACAAAAAGATCGATGATTATCATACAAATTATTGACAAAGAGGTTTGTCTCTTTTAATGAACTCGTTCCAGCCTTTATATTCAATCAGAGACCAATGAACATTGTGGATTTTTATTATCTGGTTCGCTGACTCCTAAACTAAACTACATGAAATAGCTTCCATTCATCATTCATTGTCTGTGCCAGTTGGCATTACGCTCAAGGCCAAAACACAATAGGTCCTGGTATCTACAAATGAGTTGCTTTGTGAGGGAGAGATTGAGGAATTTTGGTCAAAATAGGTTATGGAGGAATTGGTTGTTTGGAAGAGTGCTGTCCCTTTTTCCAGAGTGTTTTGGAAAACAGAACAGTTTTTCTTTCAGTAATAATTGACAACCTTAAGAAGTGCACTGACTTAAAATATTGCATGAAGTTGACCCTGAGAGTGATAATCAATTAATGTAGCTCACTTGATTACCTTGTATAAAGTGGCTCACTGACCAGTACAGGGAATATTGAAAATGTACACTAAGCCTATGATATCGGACAATTTGATGCGGTTTACTAGCGAATGTGGCTTCACTGTTGGCCATGTAACGGGGAAAAAATCTCTATAGCCTACGTTAGGGGGGACAATTACATAACATTTTCTCAAGAGCAATTTCTGAAGGGGAACACCAAAAGTAATGCTGTAAATGAACTACAGTAGGTGCTAGCAGCTAGCTAATTGGTAATGTTTGCGGCCTAGATCATTCCATCGGCAAATTCAGCTTTTGTGTGTGAATCCTAGCCTGACGTTGTCATACTCATAATTCTAGTCAGAATATGAGTCTGAAACCGTTCCGTTGGGCTGTGAGTATGGGGCGTGTTTCAACCGAACCCGGAAAGAAATGAATCTTCGCTCAATTGGATAGACCTACAACCAATCAGAGCAACGTAATATGTTATTTGTTGAAAACGAATTCAACCCAAGCGCTCTTTGGTGACGTGGTTGATTATGTTACTGTTTATCATCTGTCCATCATCGTATAAAGCCTGCCCTGACAATTTGATTGGTCCGAACAGCTCCTGTTCGGACATACCTTTTCCCAAAACTAGCGATCCCAGACCCAACTTCCCGAGAATTATTTTTTGTGTAAGTTGGGCTGGCTATGTGAACCCTGCAAAAACATAATTAAATCGCTATGGTGATATTGACTGGGTTAACCTAATGTTAGCTAGCCTAGGCTACGTGCTTTGAGTACATTTCCGTAGACACAAACACTCGTCACCTTGCCAGCTAAAGAACACTAGCCTACACCATATTGATAGTTTCTCTCATTGACTCAAATTCTAACCCTAACATGAAGAGGACCTGTCATTCTCAACGAAAATTAAGACTGGTGATGATTAGAAATGTGTTTTTCGTGTATTGAGTGGTAGAAATAAAGACATTTGTAAGACATTTCAGCCACCAATGACACTGCCAGAAAAAAAGTGCTTTTTCATTTCAAATTACATAGTTGTGTTAACAATGATATATTGGGGATTACAATCGTATTGTGACTAGGATTGGGTCATGTGACGGGACATGTGACAGGTCACGGGAGTCAGATGGCTGAGTGGTGAGGGAGTCGGGCTAGTAATCAGAAGGTTGCCAGATCGATTCCCCGCCGTGCCAAATGACGTTGTGTCCTTGGGCAAGGCACTTCACCCTAATTGCTTCGGGGGGAATGTCCCTGTATTTACTGTAAGTCGCTCTGGATAAGAGCGTCTGCTAAATGACTAAATGTAAATGTAAATGTAATGTCATGTCCACCAATGATCGGTAATGAGTGGCTAAACGTAGTTCATATAAACTGTACAATTACAAAATATTAAATCAAACATAGCATCAGTAGAGCTACTGTAACAGATAAAAGTAGCTTCGAACATGTCAAACAGGGTTTGCACATATGCTAATAGTTAGTGATTAGCTTGACGCTAGGCTAAATTAATTAATTCAACGCTAACAAGGCACAATGTTGTCAACATTCTCTTGTTTTTCCGGCAGGGTGTTTCCAGCAGTGAACACTCAACACAAGTAAAAGAAGAGGCAGAGAAGTAGTAAAAAAAAGAAAAGTGTCTTAGGATTTCCATTTGTACTCCAGCACCAAATCTCTTAAATCATGCATAGCAAATGGATTGTGCATCCAGGGGAGTGTGTCTTCCACCTAGGGGCACGGCAAGCCTCCAGTACGCATCAGCAGCAGACACAGCAGCCCTCTCAAACACAAGCGCATTAGCAGCCTGCTTAACCCACCCTCCGCCACACACACTGCAACTCACACACACACACGCACACACACACGCATACTGTGACTCTACTCACGGCACACACACACACACATCCATTCATAGACGCTCTCTCTCACTCACACCCGGAGAGACATACTTACACTCACTGCTTCTCATTTACATACAAACATGCCCTCGCTCTCTTACACGCACACGACTCTCCAGTCACATTGTGGGGCCTGCTGCCACCCATGCAGGATTGCGGGTAAAAGGCGTGATATACGCCCACCATGCATATCCCAGCGCCAGGATCCAGACTTGCTCGGCTCGACTGTTTGTACATTTGCTGATGATTCTCCACATGTGAAGGTTTAGGGTGATGATGACACAAGATGGCTGGCAGCTACTGGATTATCTAGAGCAGTATTTCATAACTTTTTTACATAACTGTGATTTACTGCCTGGCTGTTAACCCTAGGTCTCCTAAACAGCAATGAAACACATCAGCCATTAGACCAAGATTCATTAGACACTAGTCAGACACTGTCGAAGTATGACAAATTCTGCTGGTTTGGGTGACATTTGCCTAGCACCCACTCTCGGGGAACTTGTCACATCACTGTCCTACCCTCTCTGCCCCACAGCTGTGTCAGAGCAGCGTGGCGTGACAGCAAAACGCACGCGTCCAGAATGGAACACACTTTGAGGACTACGGCCATGGCTGCCCTCTACTTCAGTAACGTGGCGGGCTAAGGGCACTTGTCTTATCCCTTCCCCTCCCTTCCAGTCCCTGGTATCATTGTAAGGGCACTGAATGTCAGGGAGAGTTGGCTTTAGCTGAAGTCTGGCTAGGTTGAAGGGGGGGGGGGGGGGGGGGGGGGGGGGGGGGGCACCATGTGAGGTCAGGTTGGGCCGGGCAGAGATGGTGTATTGTGGTGTAGTGGTGGATGTGTTTCTGAGAGTGCAGCTGGCCTATCAACATCCGTGAGACAAAAACATATCGATAGATCACATGCAGTCACCGCACAGACGCACAGACACACAGACACACATGTCTTCCCTCATGCCGAGAGAGACATACATTAGCCTTCCATCCCAGCGTACCCCTTCACCCCTTCGTGTGGTAAACTCATCCCAGAGACAACAGGCTTCGCCTGGGGACTACATAATGACACTGTCCCCTGTCACAAGCTTCTGTCCCCATCACTATGAGTCACCCTGGTTGGAAAAGGGTGGGTCATGGAAAGGAAGGGAAGGGAGAGGCAGAGAAAGAAAGAGTGAAAAAAAGAGAGAGGGAGTAGAGGGAGGGATACATTGAGATAAGAATGAAAAGTAAAGAGAGAGGGGAGAGGCAATTAAGGGTCGAAAGAGGAAATATTTGGGGAAATGAAAGACAGAGAGAGGAAGAGAGAGGAAGAGATAGGTATATATATATGTAGGTTTGTATATCACAGACCTACGCCTCTTCCTCAGTTCATTGTGTATCATGTATAGAATATATAATGTAATTAAAGTATTCTGAATGAAACATCTTTGACACCTTTATTGAAATTAGACACTGTCCTCCTTTGGGAAGGGAGTTTCATAGAGGTATCTGTAGCCAATGTGCTGTTTATGAAAGGTAATCACTTCCAAATGAGACATATTGAATCTACTTAAACCTCTTGGGAAGTATTCATCCCAAATATTTAATTCTCAACGTTTTAGTGAAATACTGCAAACAAAACAATTCTTGTTTATTTATATATTTTATTTTAATATTACTAAATTAGGAAGTTATTTACAAATGACATCAAATATCTAGGTCTGTGAAGGTGTGTAGTAAGAACTGCAGCATCACTTTACTGAAAACCTTCAAAAGCTTGTTTAAATAAGGTATTTGTGTGTGTGTGTGTGTGTGTACATTTATGTGTGTGCTTGAGTGGGTGCATATTCTAAATGACACTCTTCAACTTACCAGAGTTGGAGCAAATCATAACAAAAGGGAGAAAAATTAGATTGGAAAAAGTTTATGAGCCTGGGAAATAAAAGCATTAATCTTCATCAACCTCCCTCAGGAAATCACAGAAGAATGGCCTGCCATTACAGTTGATTGCAGCATTGTGTGTCACCTAAAAAATGTGTTTCGTGTGCACTGTGCATGCATGTGTAAATGACAGTGTGTGTGAAAATTAGGTGAGCTACACATCTTCATAGTACATTGTTGCTTGTCCTGTGGGTTTGATTCAGAATTTGCTTATCAAAATATAATTTTTGCCTTTGACTTCAAAATAGGACTGATCCCAGAAGAAAATAATTATTCTCAATCCAAAAGTCACAGAAGACAAACCATGTCTGCCACTGCAAAAGAAATAGCACTGAAAACTTGGGATTGCTGAGGTGATGATTATGGAGTAGACTGCTCTGGGCTTCTGAGGCATTGGGATTTTGGTCAATTCATCTCATCTTCTCCCTGAGGAGACTCCTCAACTGCTTCTCCTCCGTGAACAAGGCAAGAAAAGGAAAGAGAAGGAATTTCCGAAGAACAATTTCCCCTCTCAGAAGGCCTGAGCTCTTTATCTGTCTGCAGCGCACTCACCTGGCTGCCTTTGATCCACAGATCCATCGCCGAAATTAAAAGAAGAAAAAAAAAAAAAAACATTAATAATATTAGTGCACTTGTATCAAGGGGGGATGAAGGAGAAGGGAAAAATAAATATGCAAAAGAGGGAATAAAACCCCCTCTTAAATCTATTTGGTTCTATTATTATTATTATTTTAAGAGCCCTTTGTCCCAGACTGGGGAGGAATACTAAAGTGGCCTCTGGCTTCAGCTTATCCTAAACGCAGCCTTTGCTTTCGACTCTGGAGTGACTCCACGGTAGTAGAGCCAGAATTAGACAACGTCTCGCCAGGCCTGCTGACCTTCTGTAATGGCAAGGCAACATGATGAGTTTAGCACAGTGTCGTTGCACACAAAGTGACTCAGAATGTGACACTCGCTCTGTGTATTAGGAATGCAGTGACACAGGAAGTTGTTTCTTCCCACGAGGGGTATTAGTCAAACATGTAAATGGGTGATAAGAAGGTAAGACCCTGGATACTGCAGTGCAGCTGGAGTCTTTGTGTGTGCATTTGGATTCAGTTTCATGACCAGTGTATAGTGTGCACACACAAGGTGTGTGTGTGTGTGTTTGTGAGGATCTGTTTCTCATACAGCCTCCACAAACACACGAAAAAACACAACTATCTCGCTGGAGACTAATTTACCATGAGAAACAGTCCTGAAATTCACCTCATTCATTCTAGTGCATTCTGCTGACATACCATGAGGGATTGCACTAAAACAAGTGTGCTCTCTCTCTATAGGGCAACCAAGGGTAAAAGGCATTAGTTTCTGATTGAATCAAGGGGTCTGACTGTAAAATGCTCGTGGTTGACTAATGGAGAAAGCAGGGTGACCAGGCAGCTCTATGTATTCTGTGTATTCTTCCTAACACCATTTATTTAATGTAATAGGAGATTAGAATGTAAGAAATATGTTTAAGATATGTTTACAACTTCAACACAGCATCTGTACACAATTCTCGAACAGCACAATACACCAATTTACAGAAGCGTTCCATCTATTTAGGCTTGAGTAAATATTGTTTGTCCCCACAAAACCAAAAGTACAGCTACTAATTGCTTGAAAATGCATTACCAAGAGTGTGCAGTGACGTGGCAGACAGATGTGTCTGCTTGTTGCAGCAATGCTGTAACATGGAGGCGAGACAGACACCTTCTCCATCAATTCACATCCGACTGGGGAGCTGGCCAAAAAGCCAAACATTAAAAAGAGAGGCACTTCAATGAAATTAGCAAAACCCTGCTTTTGATAATCAGCGTAATGAAAACATTGTTGGGGATAGTGTGTCTTAAAAGCAGTGGGATCCAAAGGCCTTCGACATCCGTGATGAAGTGCCCAGTCAGACCACTTCACAGGTTCAGAGCCCCCTCCCCCCCCCCCCCCACTGCTAATGACTCTACACCTCACCTTTTGTCAGTGCCTACATGAAGAGATAGAACAAGCGATGGAGGGAGAGAGGGAAACCAAAAAATATATATAGAGAGACAGACAGCAACAGAGAGAGAGAGAGAGAGAGACAGACAAACATGTCGTTCAAGGTTATTCTAAGCACTGAGCGTGAGTGCAGAGGAAGCGCTCAGCGGGAGGTGGATTAGCATGGAGGAGAGGAGCTGTGAGATTGTCTTCCTCCTTCCTGATCCCCGTCCAGCCCCCCTTTAGACTGTCCCTCTGGGACGTACACCACGGGCCGCCGAGCGTAGGCAGAGGCCTGTTTTGCGGGAGCCGTATATGCATAATGAATTAGGAACAAAGTGAGGGCTAGCCAAAAGCCAACAGATGACACGACGGTAGGATCAAACCCGCTGACGGGTGGTGCTGGTCCTGGGGCGACAGGACCAGAGCAAGCATTATCTCTCCTAGAGAGACAGGCAGACAGGCAGGCAGGCAAGCAGCCAGGCAGATCATAGGGTAGACAGACAGACAGACAGACAGACAGACACAGACTGACTGACTGACAGACAGACTGAATGAAGGACAGAAGAACATAAACAAAATAGCTTCTGAAATTATTCTGTGAATACACAGAGTGGATGTGGTAAATGCTCCATGTCTCCAATCACTCAAGGCGGCACCAGAACAAAAGCAGTCCAGAATTCAGTAAACTTGGGAACGTTACTCAGATTAAACACAGTACACCCGCAACCCTTCAGACTGTATTATACCTAAACAGAGGACGCTGCCATTCTACCCAACCTGTGCCTGTCTATTTGTATGACAGACCCATTAATCTTTTTCAAAGGGAAAAATCAAAAGACGAGTCTCACTTTAAGCCTGACTGTAGGAGAGAGCCGTGGGGTTGGGGAGGACCTAAAACGCTGTCTCGTCCCCTTGGAACTGTTCTAATGTATTCAGGTCCTTCATTAAACACTGTGTAGGGCTCATGAATATGGCTGGGGGGCGGAGGTCGAACCCCCTGACAGTTGATAATTATAGTGATACTCCCGAGGCACCCAGGACCTTTCCAGAAGAAGGGGGCATTACTGGAGCACCTTTACTCTTCAAACCTGCCTCTGTGGGCTGGCACCGGGAGTCTGCATGTTTGAGGAGGCGGTCTAATAATGACTAATATACATATACACAGGTTAAAGAAGTGGCAGCAGGCTAAATTATGGGGCTGACAAACCATGGGTTTTGCTGATGATGTCATCATTGTGCGTCTGGGGGATAGAGAGTGCCATGTGGTGGGATAACCTTCATCAGATTGTTTGGGAACAATGGTTTTCTCAACCAGAACACAACATTAAACTACAGTGTAGTTGATGGCTAAGGTGTACCTTTGTAAGTTTACCATTGTAATTAATTGATACAATTACTGATCAATTACTGATTACCTTGTGATTGACATATTTCGAGGCTTTCAAGAGCAAACTTTAAGAATTTGAGATTTTATACTACCATAGAAAACATACTATGAGACTCAGTATCTCAGTAACACTGTTTAGATTGTTTACACTGTTTATCAACAGGATGCTGTGGTGCTATTCATTAATGGTAAAATGTGTCATTTTTCTGTACTGATGCACACCAGCAGGCTTTTGCTGTGCTCAAGTGCATGGAAAGAGGGGAAGGAGGAGGGAGGAAGAGTTTTTAATCCCTATTCCAGTTTTTAATCTGTGCTGCGGTGTTGTGGACGCTCCTGAAGGATTTGCAGGCTGAGTGGAGCTCTGACTCCATCCTGCCAGTTAGCTAACCAGCTGCTGACTGTCTTTCTTTATACAGCCTCTCTGTCTTTCTCCCTGTCTCGTCTTCTTTGAACAGAGCACATGGCACACGCTAATGAACAACACGTCCCACTCTGTGCAAATGACTAGCCACACAGCCACAACAAAACCCCAAAATGAACAAAGAAAAGCCTGATGTAAACTCTGTACGTGCTTTCCTGTATATGTAAATACAGTGTAGTAGTATCTATGTGCCGTGTGTCTGTGTGTGTGTATTTGTGTGTGTATGGGGTGTAGGGGAGGATTAATAGGTGATCTTCATCTGTTATTTAAATATGCCTTGACTTTATTTATTCGACCAGGCCAACAATGGAGCGGCCTATGACTCATGCAGCAGTACTAAAATAAGACGGTGTCTCCTATCAATGCTGATACTCTGCCACATCCTTACAAATGCTTTCCCTCCCAGGCCTCCCCTCCCTCCCTCCCTCCCTCCCTCCCTCCCTCCCTCCCTCCCTCCCTCCCTCCCTCCCTCCCTCCCTCCCTCCCTCCCTCCCTCACCGGATACCTCCCTCCCTCTTTTCACTCCCTCCTCTTTGCTTGACTGCCCATGCCTCTCTGTCCCTTCTATCTTCCCTCACTTCCCTCCCTCTCCACCGTTCTCATCCCTCCTCTTATCTTCCCTTTCTCCACTCAATTTAAATATTTTGTCTTCAACTCTTCCCTCCCTCCTCATATTGCTCTGTTTTGCCTCTGCTTCAACCCTCTGTCACGCAAACCCTTTAACTATAATCACCCTCTCTCTCTCTATCTCTCTCTCTCTCTCTCTCTCATTTTATCAGTTTGTTTTCTCCCTCCTTGCGAACGGTGTTAGTACCGCTGCAACTCTGGATACACATGACACTTGAGCATTAATTTGATCAATGTTTTAATCCACTGTGACCAGGCACAGCACTGTGACTAGGCACAGGGCTACAGAGGAAGCAAGTCCCCCTGACGCTATTCATCACTCCACCGTCCACGGGAGACGTTATTGGGTGCACAGTCCACGTTGCCCTTTCTGTCCAGCACACACCAGTCACCTCCCAAGTGTGGTGTACTCAGTCCCTGCCCATGCCATGGGCTGGGCTTCGAAAGGTGCTCTCTGTGTTTCCTAACAGTCAGCTGTGTCAACTGGCTGTTGTTATCACAGCTAAATATCACACTATGTCTGTAGAATCACTTGTATGACCATCACTTGTATGACCCCATTAGCAGGAAAAAATATGAGGTATTTGGATGTTTAGCTTTGGAAGAATGTTTTCAAAGTAATGAATGCCTAGTTTAATATTTTTGGTGGGACAAAGCTGTTTTGTGGACCACAATTGAAGGCAGACTTCATGTATGAATGTATGACTCAACAGTTCTGACAAAGTCCTGACACAATTAGACTTGTTACAATGGCACATTTATCACTAATAATAGGTTTCCCGTATAGCAGAGCAGGGAACAGGAAAATAAATGTATATCTATTGGGATCCACTGCTTCAGTCCACCAGCTATTGATTGGTCCCTGAGTGGCTCAGCTGACAGTAAGCAATGTGGTGTTGATGGGAGCAGTTCTGGGTCAACACATCCAGAAAATCCAATGCCTTTACAGAGTGATTTCTCCAGACATGTTAGGGGACAGGTTGAATAGGAGGAAAGAGCAGAAAAATATGAACATTTTGAGAAAAAGGTATAATCTCACATTCAATCAGAGACAGGTTGCATAGCAGATATGTAGCCAGGTACCTAAGGAAGAAGACTGTTGTTGTGACTAGCCATGACCTTGATGTGCTGACTATACTGTACCTATCGCAGCTCTGGGATCATATACTGTAGGACTAATGGAGGACATTAGGTAACAAACAGGGGTTTGTTACCTAAGGTTGTGTTCCCAGTAGCTAGCCATGTTGTTGCTGTTAAAGCTAATGTTCCTTGAACTACTGACATGCTGGCGTTGGCTTGTGGGAGCTCCTACATGAAAGTGTACAAACACCTGAGGACAAAACCGGAGCCACAGCGAGATGCTATAGGTACCCTTCAGGTCGCTGAGGCACGTTAGGATGTTTAATGATTTGAAACCAAACTCCATGAGGTTTTAACCCTGGGTTTTCAAGCTAATCTACAGTGACAGGACAGTATTTTCTCTCTTCACTTCTCTTCTCTTCTATTCAGTTCTTTCATGTATGCTCTCTGCCTCTTCTCAATTCCCATGTCTCCATCTCCACCACACGATAGAGGATAGCCTCTATAAACTGTCACGGTTGAGGGAGATTAACCGGCAGATCAGAGGGGAAATAAAAATATACATAGCGTGGAAACAGGGGAGGACTGTCTGTGGGTTTTTGGGCACAGTATGTGTGTGTTTTGTTTGTGTACATGTGTGTGTTTTGTTTGTGTGTGTGTTGGAAAGAGTTTTCTAAGCCCCCAGATTTCCCCTGAGGAAAACGAATGAATGAATATTTGATGTGTATTTTCCATGACAGGGGAGGGTCTTTCATACAAAATTCATACCGCAGGAAATAAACAATGATATACTGCTGTAATGAAGAGTCTGATAGATGCTGGGGGAGAGACTGAGGCTGCAGTCCCAGAAGAGCCCTCACCAGCTGTCTCTGTCTGTCTCCCGCAGAACAATACTCATCTGGCTACTGTGCATTAACGCTGACCAGTCTCAAAGGAGTATTTGGAAATTGATGAACACTGATAGACTTAGGTGCAGTAGATAAATCTACTGTACGCCTTAATTGAGGTTATGTCGTGAAATTGCTTTGTGATGCACTTTTGCTGTTGAAACGGGGCTATCTGGATTAAATAGACATCAGGTACATTTGCACTGGTGAAATGGATCTGATGAAAATAAAACAAAATGTGCCATGCCCCTGCACTCCAAACTCCCAGTATTTCAAAGGATTTCCCAAACTAATTGATGCAGGTGTGCTGTGGTGCCAGTGCAGAACATAACACTTCCTATTGTAAGAGATCTACGGTCAAGAGACTATCCGCAGAGCAGATAGACTTTCCAAATACGGTGCCGTTCCTCCCCACATTGTGTGAATAATTGAAGTTGATTTAATTTAGAGTGGGGCAAGCAGACTTCAGAGTTATTCCGATTGCCACAAAGACGGTTTCCTTTTTTTTTGGCATTAATTTGAATTCAGTGCTTTGAATGGAACTCATACTCATTCCATGTTGATGAAAGCTTTAATGAGCTGAGTGTTGGGGGAGGTGGGTGGTGGCAGGGTGCAAATTACGGGTGGGTTTGGGGGGGTCTGACCCCCCTAATTAAGACTTGGACCCCCCCAAAAGAGGTAAAAACAACAGCTCGGGGGGGGGGGGGGGGGGGGGGGGGGGGTCGATACACGCCCTGGAGAAGAAGTTGACCCCCCAGATTGTCATTGTATAATTTGCACTGACCCTTGTCAAGCTTCATCTGACCCTTAAGCCCCCCTCTCCTGCAGCACCACCAGTCTTGTCCCCTCCACGCTGACACAAATGATCGTTATTCAGAAAGAACAGACAGGAGGGGAGACAGAAGGATTGTGTTGTGAATGCTCTCTGCATTTCATTTAAAGGATTACCTGACCAACCTACAGTAACTAATTTCTAGCCCCAACAGAGGAAGAGATTATTTAAAAAGCAATAGCTTCGGCCTTGAGAATTAATCAGGGGAAATAAAATAAAATAAAAAAAGATGCTTACCAGTACTGATTTACAGACTGATCCACTTACTAAAATGTACTTACTAAAAGCCCATATATATGTTAGCCTCAAGTTTTAAACGAAGCATCCTTTATGTATCTAGGTATAGAGATTTATTGCACGACATTTAGAAGGTATTGATTGTTAGCAACTGCTTCTAGTAGACTATAACAAGTAGGTGCTTTCAGATAAACGTACGGGGGGAGGGAGGGGGGGCATGAGAACGGTGGGGTAGGGGGGGAGTGGCCATATATCTACTAACTGACCTTGGCTGCATTTTCCGAAAGTATCGTAAGCCTAAATTGATCGTAGAATCCATCGTACAACGAATCTTAGTTTTACGGGCCGTTCCCAAAAACATCGTAGCTAAAGTGTCTCTTGAAAATTCGTAGCTCTTGAAAGCGCATAGATTAGCCTACTCCTTACGAGCATGTTTAGGAAATGCACGAAAGAAATAGTCTTCTAGCCTTACCCCAACTATGAGGTTACCACCAACTGAACGATAGAAAAATATTTGGATCAAGCAAGTAGTTGGAAAACTATTTGAATTGAGGAAACGGTGAAGCTCATTTAAACTGACATGTGCTGTTGACACCTGAATACATTGTTCTTTAGTTCACCGATTCATTCTAATTGATTGATTCTGCAGACAAACATAGCAGCACTGGACTGACACTATGATACATCCAGGGATTCTGTCTCCTTAAGTTACTGACTCATTAACTGAGACAGTAATGAGCAAGACACAAGCCATGCTGCTGCCGTGCCTCTGTCCGGGTGGCAAGCCTGGATTGGCAGAGAGAACTTTGAATCAGATCTTGACACCAATCGTCCTATTCAACTTCGCAGGTGGTCCCATCGCACCTCGCCGTACAGGCGTTTAACCGTCTCCATGGAGACGCCTACGTGTGAAGCGTTGAGTGAATAAATTAAACTGAAGTGTTAAAGCGCTCCCTAAGCAATGTTACTGTGAAATGCAGAAGGGCTGTTACTCATCGGATGCAGTGGATCTTCAAGGACTGTTCATAAAACCGCCATGTGTGAGTTCTGGGGCACTGGATGGAGGGGCTTTGTTGTTAAAACTGCATATTTTCCGTCACCCATCAATTCACACTTTAAAAAACATACATTGTAGGACAAGACTCTGATTAACAATCAGTAAATACATTAATTAGAAAGTACAATACAAAGACAGGGGCACTTACGAGAGAAAGAGACATATGAATTGTACTGTCCACAACCAAATGGTGAACTGTATTTTCGTGTAAAGGAGCTGCACAAGACAAGCTTCAGAGTTACTGTGTGAGAAGAAGAACGCACTGGGAAACGAGGTTCCGAGACATTGATGAGACACACAGATACGGGACCATCTCCAGAGGCCTACCTGTCATCCTCTTTTGCTACTCAGAAAAATCAACATCCCGAACACCATTAGTTTAAGCGTGACCAACTAATTTGTGCGTGAAAGCTTGGAGCATATTTGATCGAGAAGCAAATCCCAGAATACAAACATCTTGAGGTGTATTTTAGGAAAGCCTTGCCCCGGGCATCAGGGGAGGTTCTACACTGGGGGCTACGGGGGCCAGTGCCCCTGTAGAAATGCCCCTGGCCCTTCTTATTCTAGTAGTCATCATGAAACGAGGAAGGGATATTGCAGCCATTTTTGCCCCAGTAAATAAAAAGTGAGAGAAACATATCAAGGTATTGAGAAAGCTGAGGTGCTGGAAGAGCCACAGCCATTTTTGTATGAATTTAATGTAAAGCCAAATTAAATTATTTAATGGTTAAATATCATTTGTTTCCGTTTTTTAATGTGCCCCTCTGATTAAACACTGGCCCCCCCTTGGCACCCCCTGTACAATTTGTCTAGAACTGCCACTGCAGGGCATACAACTTACCAGAGAGTTAATTGAGTAGATAAGTCAAGAAGTCTGGGCAGCAGATGGGTATCTCAACTCCTATTGTATCTGGACTGTGGATATCTCTCAAAGAACAAAATTGTCTTTATGTGAGCACTTGTTGCTCGTGGATATTTTAGGTGTCAGTCAAATCTAGAACTGAAAGGTCAGCATGTGAGCACAGTGTTTGACATGTGAATTTGACCTCCGGCTGCGGGAGTCAGATGATCGCAATCTGCAACGCTGTCTTTCCTGTGGCCTCTGAAGTGAGTTGGAGACTCCACGTTCACAGTGGCAGCTCCGCTGTACAGAAGTATAAAAGCATTGACAAGGAGAGGTGTGAACTGTCGAGAGACATCCCAGAAATCTCTCCAACAAGCTGAGCTTCTTCTAAATCTCTTTTTCAGCTTCTTAACTCCCCCGTCCTCCCCCTCCTTGTGCGTCAGAAGAGAGAGAGAGAGAGACAGAGAGGGGGAGCAAGGCAAGGGGAGGGGATAGGTAACTCAAAGGTGAGGGCTAGCCTCCACCCGGACATTCCGGAGCCAGCTCAGAGGATCTCCCTCTCTTTCATCCACGCTGTCTTTCTTTTCTACCCACTGTCTCTCTTTCACACCTTCATTCCATCTCCAGGCACTGAAGCATTTTCCTTTTCCTCAGCCAGGCAGGGCTTAATAGACCTCATTCCTCCGGCCTCTCTGCTAAAGTCAAATTATACACATATATTCTGACACTCCGGCTTGCTGACACAGCAGAAAGACAGGAAAGAAGTTAAAGGGGGGAGGTTCTGCAGGGGAGAGAAATGCTTCTGTCGCCCTGCCACAATATCAAACTCCATCCATTATTCATCTGACTCCATTTCAGCATGTCACTGGCAGAGAGGAGGGATGGAGGGAGGAGAAAGGACAGGAAAGATAAGCATGGGGGGGGGGGATTGCCACACCAGCTATTTGCCTGGACTAAATCCCAGGTAGTTATGGCGAGGAGAGATCTGGGGATATGCTGCCGTGGGACCTTGCTTTTTTGTGTGGTTATTTGGGGTGTTTGTTTCATAAGTTGTAGTTTCCTCCTGAGAGCCTGTGATTATGGGAGTGAGATTAACATTTGAAGGCATTATTCCTTGCTTAATTGTGATTGTAGGGGGGAGAAGAAGAGTCAGATAAGATGCTATGGAGCGGAAAATTACAGGCTTTCTCTTCACTGTAAAAGCAACCTAGCACTCTGAGTGCATTTAAAGGTGTTAGCATAGATCAGCCGTATTTGTGTATTTATGCTCGCGCCAGTAAAATTAATTGCGTTTCTTGCCAATGAAAGAGAAGAAAAGACAAATATAACTTTTTCCAGTCGTGTCTGCAGTGCCAGAGACGCTGCTTTAAGCAAGGAAACCTTCGCTGCCTTCCATAAGACCAACATGGGCCTTCTATTGGTTAACGGCCTCACAATGATGAATTGTACCTGAGTGCAGAGGTTACCATGGTAACACTTTATCCTCATTACGGGTGGAGAAAGGGCAAAGAGAGAGAAAGAGAGTCAGGGATATCTAGGGAGAGAGAGAGAGAGAGAGAGAGACAGGGAGATATAGAAACAGGGAGAGAGAGACAAGGAGATATGGGAAGAGAGAGAGACAGGGAGATATAGAAACGGAGAGAGAGACAAGGATATATGGGGAGAGAGAGAGACAAGGAGATAAAGAAACAGGGAGAGAGACAAGGAGATATGGGGAGAAAGAGAGGGAGAGAGAGGGAGAGAGAGGGAGAGAGAGAGTGAGTGAGAGAGGGAGAAGGAGAGAGATATGGAAACAGTGAGATGAGAGAGGGACAGAGAAAAAACGTGGGCGACATGACAGTGTAATCCCGCCAGTCACGAAGCAAGCTATACATTTCATACAGCGTCGTAACACCATGGGCTTGAACTCTTCATCTGTGAAAATGCCCTCACCCAGGTATGAACTATGCATGCCTACATTCAACAAGAACATTACGCTAAATATATATTGTATATATAATTAGGTGCTAAAAATATGCTAATTCGTATTCCCATGTTGATCTCAAAATGTGAACTTCCAAATCAGCAGCTGAAAGACATACAAAGGAGACAGGAACAAGGAGAGCCCTCTGCCAAGACATACAGTACATAGTGTTCAGCTCAGCTTCCCATTAATCAAACACCTCTTTACCATGCCTCCACACCCACACTTAGGAATCTTTCTCTTCCCTCACTCTCTATCAAACTTGCTCTCATATCTTGACTCTCTCTCCCCTTTCTGTCAGTGCATTCTCTGTCTTTTCCCCTCCTTATCTCATTTTCCATCTTACTCTCCACACATTGGGCCACCTCTCTCCACGTCTTTACTATTTTATGATTAAAGAGGGAGTCACAGGAAAAGGATTGGATTAAACCAAATTCAATGGCAGTTTACGCATGGAAAGTTTGGATTAAACTTTGACCCTCTTTCCAGAACAAAAGGAGGAGGGAGAGAAAAGGCTTGAGGACAGAGGTGAGGAGAGAGCTGTGTGAGGGTGAGTAGAGTCAGAGGAGCAGTTTGTCGAATAGACGCTCCTCCCTTTATGTTCTTCCACCCACTCTGGCCGTCCTTAGATTTTTTGGGAGGAAGGGTGGGGGGTGTGGGTTAAAGGATGATCAGTCTGAGTGTTCACACACCATCTTGATCTTGATCAGTTAGACGCAAACCTGCGCCTCAACACTCGAGTGCAAATGCACTGAGACACGGAGGAAGACATACACTGTAGGCAAACAAATAGACTGAGATAAACAGAAACATCCTTTTAAACACACACACACATACACACACACACACAAACAGACAGACATATGCACACTGACACGACAGTTTTACTATTCAGGGTACTTCAGGGCACACACAATGCATCTTCCTTTGGACACCAGGTGCAAAGGCAATACAACAACTGCTGGTTTATTCACCATCCATCATAGCTTGAAATTTCTTTAAAACAAGCTTGTAGTATCAAGTTGGGAGAATCAAATATCATTTATAAAACACATTTCACACAGAGAAAAGGAAAAAAAGACTTGAGTAGAAAGTTATTTGGTTAGGATTTAAGGTACCAACTAAAGTTGGATATATTTTGAAACACCAAGCTGCATCAGTTTATACAAGAAAGAAACCCGGGAGAGCTGAGAGAGAAGTTCATTGATTTGTACAAGACCTAACTCACAAACACAGCTGGACAGACAGTCTGTAGGACTGACACATCTCGTTCTTTGATTTGGGGAAATTACGAAGGGTATTCATTAAAACACTCCATCAAGGAAAGCTTTATTGGACGAATGCTTTAATCAAACCAAATTAAAAGTGGAACACGAAAAACGGTAACAGTACATTATTAAAAAAAAAGTGTAGCAGCACAGATGTTATGAACAACAAAATGACCCCTTAACTCTAATTACAGCAATCACTAAAGATTGAGCCAAAGCACAAATGAATATGAAGAGACACATCGAATGGCCATTGGATGATGCACACGTGAGCACACATCCATAAACATACACATGCACAAACCCACGCACAAATGTGTTCTTACACACACACACGCACACACACACACACACGCACGCACGCACGCACACACACACACACACACACACACACACACACACACACACACACACACACACACACACACACACACACACCAGCTGTATCCTTTGGGCATGGCAAAAGCATTTTATAACCTTGCTACCTATAAAGCCAACATCATGAAGTCATAAACATTTAGGTTATGTCTTTCGAAAATAAACATTTCATTACACGTAAAACTATATTGCGTGACAACATAACATGCGCGATGTGTAAGAACATGGCGGGACCGTGTGAAAGGGGCAACATGTGGATGGCGACACTTACAGTATAAACCCCATTTACGTAAGAACCAAGCTGCTTCTTTAAAGTGAAAGTGTGTGTTTCTGTAAAGATCTGTTTGTTTTGATCTTTTGCGTTCACCTGCTTACACCAACTGGGCCACAAAAAGATAGCCATTGAGACCTGCAGCATAAGATGGTCACTCCACATTCAAAAATATTGTAGCAATAGGAAGTTTATGTGCATTTATGCGCAATGTATCAATTCATAAGTTTGTGAATTGATACATTGTGTTAAAATGTCTAGGGCAGGTGTTGGTGACCATTCGGAGCCTATCTCTCGTCTGGGGTCTCCTGACTCCTTACGAGCAGATGATTTCCTGATCCTTTCAGGTTTAAGGACACACTGACTCCCCTCCCCTTACCTTACCTTACCTTACCTCTCCTCTCATTTCTCCTCCCTCTTACCTTAGTTCTTCTCCTTCTCACTATGCCCCGCGCACCGCTGGGAGAAATGGAGAACTCGCGGTTCACTGTGTCCTCAATCCTTCTGCTTTCTGATCATCCATCTCTGGTTTGCTGGACGGCGCTTGAGCCTGGTCCCCTGCCAAGAACCTAAGGATCATCCGAACCTGGGAACACTGCTCTGCTACCCCCTGAGCTCAGCACCGTCTCCTGGGACCGCCAGGGAGGAGAAGAGGGGCCAGAGAGGAGGGAAGAAGAGGAGTGGAATGAGCGAGGATGAGAGAAAGAGAGAGACATAGTTAGAGAAGGAGGGAGAGAGAAGGAGGGGGGGGGAGGGAGTGAGTTATAGAAGGAGGGAGAGAGGGGGGGAGAGAGTGAGAGAGAGTGAGAGATATAGGGAGGTCGAGGGGGGCGAGAGAGAGATAGGGAGGTCGAGGGGGGCGAGAGAGAGTGAGAGAGTGAGAGAGAGATAGGGAGGTAGGGGGGACGAGAGAGAGATAGGGAGGTAGAGGGGGGCAAGAGAGACAGAGAGAAAGAGCGCGCCCGCAAGAGAGAGAGAGAAAGAGAGAGAGAGGGAGAAAGGAGCTTTTCACTCTCTGTCCCCTAGCTACTTCTCAGCTTTGTCATCTCAGGGACCAGCTGGAGCAGAGCAGCAGGGATGAGAGGATGAGAGGGGCTATCCTCCTATCCTCCTTCTTCTTCCCTCTCTCCTCCCTCCTCCCCATTTCGTGTCTCATCACTTAAGACCTTTTTCTCCATCAAATCCAATTACTGAGCCGTTCACCCCAGTCATCCGCCTGTACAGAAGGACTTCAAAGGGATGGATGGATGGAGTTTGAGAAAGAGAAAAGAATGCAAGGTTGTCTGAAGAATCTCTTCCTCTCCTGACTTATGAATCCTCTTCTCTCTCTTTCTTTACTTGATGAAAGGTGACAAATTCTGTGTGGTAGGTGTAAATTAAAGGCTGTGTGAGTGTGTTCGAAGTTCTAAAGTTTCTTCTAAGGTCATTTAAATGTACTGTACTGCAGCTCAATCCAAAGACTAGTGTATAAAATATAAACCCTCGCAGTCAATATTTGGTTCCCTTCACCATCACCCTCTCACCCACCTAGATACTGGTCTGCCAGCATGGCGGTGGGGTTGGTAGGTGATTTATAACACGCTTGGAAAGCATGTTCTAAGTGTGTACAAAACTGTACGTCTGACTCTGAAAGCAAGTTAGCCAAATTGTAGAAAACTTTTTGCCACAAATTGCCTTGTTTTGCAGGCTCTAAGTAGTTTGGGGTAATTCTTTGGCAAAATGTAGTGGCCAAGTAAGTTTTGTTCAAAGTAACCGTTAATTACCTTTCTGGACAACAACAAGCCATCTCTGTCTAGCACAAAGCACAGAGGAAACAAAATAGCAGGAGAGATAGACACAGAGAACAGGAGGGCTTTAGATAGAAAGTACAAGAGAATAAAAGAAGGGAAGCCTAGTGAGTCTTGGCCTGATCTCTCCATGTCCTTCCTCTGATGACGATGCTGGCCGACCCACATAGCCCTCATCTCTTCCAGGTTGTATCTCCCTCCTCCTCCCCCTCCTCCCCCTCCCCTTCCTGGCCCTGACTCTGGCCACGCTCCAGCAGCACGTGGGGGTGTCAGATCCTGCGGGGAGGAGAGGCTGCAGATAAGAGGCAACCCCCACCAGGAACAGCATCCCCACAGGGACCAGACCACTGGAGACCGATAGGAGAGTGTGTGTGTGTGTGTGTGTGTGTGGGGGGGGGTCTGCAAACTGGGAACCAACCATCGTAGAGAGCCTGGGATGGGGGGATGGCAGAGGGAGAGCGGTACTCTGTGGGGTGCAGCACCCTGAAGAGAGAAGAGGAGCTTTTCAACAGGGGTTCTGCTGAGCTGCCCAGTGTGGGAATTATAGATGAAGGGAGATTGTAGGAAAGTGCTCGAGGGAGATGTTGATGGATGGATGAATAGATGGATGGATGGAAGGAGAGTCAGCTGGTCCCCAAAGCTTGACGTGAAAAACCCCAAAGGAAGCTGAGAGGAACCCAGTGCACCAGAAGTGAATTGATGACTGCACACTTCTGCTGAACCTTTGAGGGTTGGAGGACCTGAAGATTGGGATTAGCCAGTTGTCGCAAGTCTCTCAGTTGGAGGGCCCAGATTCGATTCTAACCTTTGTGACACAGTGTGTAGAGAGCTTGCCTCTCTTCCCATTCTCCATTTTTTAATCTTAGCCACAGAGATCCCACTTTCCAGCGTAAGCAGAAAGATTACAATCGCCATGATCAGGTCCTGTTGTTTTCAGGCCTGAGTATCTTTAAGTCTTTCCATTTGTTGTCAGGTCAGCGAAGGTGGAGACAGCAGGGTGGCTGACTAACAGTGAGCTATTCCTCCTGTTCCCTCAAGGATCACCACTCCTAGAAAAAAAAACTAACCTAACAAGTGAACCTTACCGATGGAGGGGAGTAGTGTGATGAATCTTTCTGTCTACAGCAGGGTATTGACTTGACTGTACTGTATCGTACTTTTCAATTAGAACTTGAACGCATGCACTTGTCTACCCAAATAGAGGTAGCTCTCTTATTCATACACTGATGTGTAATCTGCAGTAGCATGAACTGGGCAACAGAATGACGCAACATAATTCATTACATTGACAATCAAGAAATTGCTCTGAAATGTGGTGAGGCGAATGCAGTGTGCCTCCAATCTCAGAAGTGAAGTGATATTTTAATAGATTTGTTGCAGCATTTGTTGCAACAGTTTTACCTTGTCAAATCATACAAAACAGCTTTGAAGTCAAAACGCGTCTGACACAAACTTTGATTTCAGAGCAGACTGTCCCTTTAACTAGTCTGGCTTCAAAGACAGTTTGAGGTCTCAGTTGAAGAAAACGCATTTTTCTATCGAGAGGAGGAGAGACACTAAAAATGAGTGGTGCTGGGCTGCTACTCTAATTTTGCATTCTGGGGCAGTTCCTTAACTGAGACACTGAAAACAGCATGGTAAAGAGGCCAGGGGCATCGTCACAGTTCTGAAGGAGTCGGCAGCACCAACTGCAGCAGATTGAACAGAACACCCTCATGCTAATTCTGTGTCCATACCAGGGCGTTACTTTGTACATTTTGAATTATTTAAATATTGTAAATGCCTAATGAATAAACATAGTCTCTATTTTAGTGGGATTTGAACCTACAACCTTGGCATTGCAAGAACCTTGCTACACTAAACACCACTACTAGTTTTTCATTACAGTAATACAGCAATCATACATGCTGTAGAATTTGATTCAAGCACAGTGATAGTTCAAGCAAGAAGCTGAATAAAAAATGTACAAAGATCTGACCCAACCTGTTACACTGTACGGCACTGCTTGCTGTTTCAGAGCTGAGCTTACAGAAAGGCTCCAACCACTATGCCAGATGGGTAAATACCACACTGATGGCTGTATAACACAGCCTTCATTAACATAATAGACAATGTAATGGCAGATTTACCGTTTTGTGCAATGGACTGCTTTAGACCAAGCTTTAACGGTCGCCAGTAATGTTCAGCATAACGCCTGCTGAAAAGCCTGCTTATTGGATGAGGGGCATTGTTTGACGGAATGCTTCAGGGGAGGGGGAGGGACTGTGGAGAACGTGTCGGAAACTCGGTTCCTGACAAAGCAGCATTTTACAGCGACATACGGAGACAGGATAAACAGAGAGAGAGAGAGAGAAAGAGGGAGAGCGAGAGAGAGATAGAAGGGGTACGTAAATAGTGATAAAGAGAGATAAATAGGGAGAGGCAGGATGTGTAAGTGTTAGCGTGCATGAGAGAGGGAAAGAGAGAGGGAGAGCGAGCAAGAAAGACACTCAGAGACGGTACACGTGACAGCCCTACTTTAATTGTAGCTACTTGTTAGCAGGATGATCCATTGGTCCTCTGCAGTACAGCACACGCAGTCCTGGCTCACAGAAACAAGACAGCTGCTCCTCCTGCCCTGGATGAAGCCGTGGTGTTGGAGTGGAGTTACATCAGGAGACCACTAGAGGGCACTTTAGTCAAACCGACTAATGAACCAGCCGTCTGTGGAGCTTAACAGAGGCCGTGTGCCTGTGACACAACATACACTGGCTGTTTGCCATCGCTCAGCAAAGTTCCTTCATCATAACAGGTGTATGTAATTGCTGTGTGTAATGCCTTTTGCCAGCAGAGTGGAATCTGCTCTCCAATGCTCCCCTCAGCTGTCGGACCGAAACAGAAATCAATGGGGGTGCCCCCAAAACACGTTCTATTTCAATTCTGCTCGCAGGGAGGGAGGGACGGAGGAAATTAAAACCGCTTGACATGATGAACGTTCAGCCCCGGTGATGATAATGGCGGCGGGGAGACATTCAATGGAAACGTTGCAATGTGACCATTTTCCCACAGATGGACAGAGATGGGGCCAGGGCAAGGGAGGGCGTTGGCATTGGAGACCGGGGGCCAGGACAAGTGATGTGACGAACCCACAGGTTTGGCTTCCAAAGTACAACACAATTACCAAGACAACAGTCTAGCCCTTACTGTACACACATCCTGTGACTCACTGGCCTACTCCACTGACTGCAGACATTTAATATTTATATGGAGATGATATGGTAGCAGTTCACTTAAGTGGGTCGAAGGCCGCCGTGAAGACTTATACACATGAACGAGTCTGAGAGAGTTCTGGATGAGGGTCACCCGACTGCTGACTGCGTGGCTATTCATGCTTAAGTGTTTACAGGTCAGAAACATACGAGGGGGGAGAGCTCAAACTGTCACATCACACTCACGTCCGGGATCGAGGGGGGGCGGGGGGGGAACAGCAGGGGATTCCGATCATTTCCTAAAACGGCTATTTACATCTCATCCTTTTGAGAATTGCAAAGAACATCTGGTGTTGAGGAAGATGATGTGTTGCTACAATTAGGTGGACTGACGTAGCACATTTACATTAACATTTTATTCATTAATGAAATGCTCTGATTTAGTTGGGTTAGGCTTGCAATGTGTCTGTAGAGCAGGGGATAAGGGTGTTATCCCTTTTTAACCATTCCACCATGTGGTTACCAACCATTTCATTAGTCCCAGAGCCCATGCTAAACCAACATTATACATCTCTTTATATCAACTCAATGAATTATTCATTACGCATAACCTAATACACGCATACACTTCTGGCCTATCCAATGTTTAAAGCGTTTATAAAAGACAACACATTCATGCTCTTGCCATGGAGGGCTTGGTGTTTGAACACTAAGATACAGAGAGCAAAAGACACAGAACGGCAGTGAGTGCAGAGGCCTGTGTCGATTCTAAGAACTGTGCACAACATGCACATGGCACATTTTCCGGCTTTTACCATCAAATTGCTACGTAAAACTCTGTCCAGTGACTCCTGTCCCCTCTCTCCCTCTACTTTTTCATTACAATACCACACAGTACAGCAACTCTATCCAATGAAATGAAAATGTAAATGTAATGTAACTCTATACACTAACACTGGGCTGCCTCCCTCCTCTCCCCTACCCTTTATAGTCCCTCATTTTAATACTGGGGCTGTGGCTCAATGGTCTCTAGAGATCTGCACATAAAGTGTTTTGCTGCAGTGGAAAAGCAACATAATGTACTAGTCAGAATTTAATTAAGCTTAGCGAGGGTCAGTATACATGCACCCTAGAGTACGGAGGCCCACCCAAAATACCTGATGAAAAAAGGAACTGCATTAAGGTGTTCCAGATAAAAATGTCTGGCGTTTTTCCTGCACTGTCTGAGCCATCAAGCCCCCCCTTAATCAGAGATGATCAACTCAAAATCAAACAAATGACAGAACAATGGAGGGTGCCGTATGTTCCAGTTCCTGTCAGTGAATCTCTCGAGTGTCAGTCTCAAGCATGTTCAGAAGCACACGGTGGCACATGGACATCCAGAGGCTTCTAAGTCACCCACCCACCGACCACCTCAAACCTCTGCTGACTGATTGACTCTTGGGGTCAAAGCGGCATTTAATCAACTGATTGCACAGTCCAACGCATAATAGCCCCCATCTTTATAGATAATGGCTTGAAGGAAGGGGGGGGAGAGGAGGAGAGAAGGGATGAGAGAGGGTGAGGAGAGAGTGACAGAGAGTCAGGAGGCCCATGGCAAAGTATGAGTCAGAAAGAGATGGATGGAGAGGCGGGAACAGATTAAGTGCGTCTAATGAATGGTGTTTCAGTACGTAACACAGTAAAAAAAACAGAGATGAGACCGAGTGTGTTGTTTGCAAATGATTCCTTTAGACAATCTATGGTACACACTGACTCACTTGTTGTTCCACTCTGCAAATATGTGTTTTGGGGAATATTAACGTAGCACTGTTTAATTTCTTGAATGGGCAATGTTAGATTGTTTTTAGGAGAGAGAGGTTTCAAGATGAACAATGAATTCAATGACTTCTGGCCGTCATCGACAGGCCTGGAAAAACAATAGCTCCAAGAAATTGGAGGAAAGGCGCTGTGCAAAACACAATCATTCAGACAATATCTAAGGTGAGCAAAAGCAATACCTATGAAATATAGATGTTACCTTTTCAGCGGTGGAAGGATCAGAGCAAAAAGACTTTATATGATATTGTTTCACTCCTCTGCCCGACCCTGTAACATTCTTTTCTCATCTCAACGTCAGCCTCTGGGTCCATAACTGACCAATATTGAACCATAAATATAATGTCGTCTTTCATTTCTCTAGGTGACACTGTGTCTGAAAAAAGGACAGCTTCGTGAGGTTGCCGCAAATGATAAAACATAAGAGGCTGACGAGAAAATGCAGAGTCGGTGACATGAGAAAAATGGTGCTCCCTTCTTTCTGCTATTAGCGGTGCCCTTCAGGAGTATTTAAGCTAGGGCCTGTTGATAAGCTGTCATGAATCAGGTGGGAGATTTCTCTAAGGTTGGAGTTGTATGGTCAAGATTGATGTCTGACTGCCTACCTTTCTTTTGCTTGCTCTCTCTCTTTCTCTCTCTCTCTCTCTCTCTCTCTCTCTCTCTCTCTCTCTCTCTCTCTCTCTCTCTCTCTCTCTCTCTCTCGCTCTCGCTCTCTCTCTGTTTGAGTACAGAGGGACAAAAGTGGTGCTCACCTCTCAGTTTAACAAAGCGGTTGCCATGGAGTTTCATAAAAAGGAGAGTACACTTAAGTATGGTTTCCCTCTCACCATTTATTTCAACAGCTTGGATAAAAAATATTGAAAACAAGGGCTTCCAAATTAAAACCCGAACCTGGTTTTCTAGCCCCTCCTTGAGTCACCACCTTACCGCGGTGGAGGGGTTTGCGTGTCCTAGTGATCCTGGAAGCTATGTTGTCGGGGGCTTCATGCCCCTGGTAGGGTCACCCAAGGCAAACAGGTTCCAGGTGAAAGACCAGACAAAGAGTGGCTCAAAAAAAAACAACCATGAAGAAATACAACAATGGTTCTCAGTTGCCCCTGCCCGGAAGCGGGTCACCGGGGCCCCCCCCTGGAGCCAGGCCCGGGGGTGGGGCTCGATGGCGAGCGCCTGGTGGCCGGGCCTTTTCCCATGGGGCCCGGTCGGGCACAGCCCGAAGAGACAACGTGGGACCCTCTTCCAGTGGGCTCACCATCCGCAGGAGGGGTCATGGGGGTCGGGTGCAGTGTGAGACGGGCGGCGGCCGAAGGCGGGGGCCTTGGCGGTCCGATCCTCGGCTGCAAAAGTTAGCTTTAGGGACGTGGAACGTCACCTCGCTGGCGGGAAAGGAGCCTGAGCTGGTGCGCGAGGTAGAGAGTTTCCGGCTAGATATAGTCGGCCTCGCCTCGACGCACAGCGTGGGCTCCGGAACCAGTCTCCTTGAGAGGGGCTGGACTCTCTTCCACTCTGGAGTTGCCCTTGGTGAGAGGCGTCGAGCTGGGGTGGGAATACTGGTTTCCCCTCGGTTCGGCGCCTGTACATTGGGGTTCACCCCGGTGGACGAGAGGGTAGCCTCCCTCCGCCTTCGGGTGGGGGGACGGGTCCTCACTGTCGTTTGTGCTTATGCACCAAACGGCAGCTCAGAGTACCCACCCTTTTTGGAGTCTCTGGGGGGGGTGCTGGAAAGCGCTCCTCCTGGGGATTCCCTCGTCCTCCTGGGGGACTTCAATGCTCATGTGGGCAATGACAGTGAGACCTGGAGGGGCGTGATTGGGAGGAACGGCCCCCCCGATCTGAACCCGAGTGGTGTTTTGTTGTTGGACTTCTGTGCTAGACACGGTTTGTCCATAACGAACACCATGTTCAAGCATAAGGGTGTCCATATGTGCACCTGGCACCAGGACACCCGAGGTCTCAGTTCGATGATCGACTTTGTAGTCGTGTCATCGGACTTGGGGCCGCATGTCTTGGACACTCGGGTGAGGAGAGGGGCGGAGCTGTCAACTGATCACCACCTGGTGGTGAGTTGGCTTCGATGGTGGGGGAGGACGCCGGTCAGGCCTGGCAGGCCCAAACGTAATGTGAGGGTCTGCTGGGAACGTCTGGCGGAACCCTCTGTCAGAAGGAGCTTCAACTCCCACCTCCGGGAGAGCTTCGATCATGTCTCGGGGGGGGCCGGGGACATTGAGTCCGAATGGGCCATGTTCCGGGCCTCCATTGTTGAAGCGGCTGACCGGAGCTGCGGCCGCAGGGCGGTCGGTGCATGTCGCGGCGGTAACCCTCGGACCCGGTGGTGGACTCCGGAGGTGAGGGATGCCGTCAAGCTGAAGAAGGAGGCCTATCGGACTTTATTGGCTGGTAGGACTCCAGAGGCAGCTGATGTGTACCGGCAGGCCAAGCGGAACGCGGCTTTGGCGGTCGCGGAGGCAAAAACCCGGGCATGGGAGGAGTTCGGCGAGGCCATGGAGAATGACTTCCGAACGGCTTCAAAAAGGTTCTGGACCGCCATCCGGCGGCTCAGGAGGGGGAAGCAGTGCTCTGTCAACACTGTATACGGTGGGGATGGTGCGCTGCTGACCTCGACGGGGGACGTCCTGGATCGGTGGAAGGAATACTTCGAAGACCTCCTTAATTCCACCAACACGCTTTCCGACGTGGAGGCAGAGTCTGGGGACATCGGGGGGGGCCCTTCTATCTCTGGGGCTGAGGTCGCCGAGGTGGTTGAAAAGCTCCGCGGTGGCAGGGCCCCTGGGGTGGATGAGGTCCGCCCGGAGTTCCTTAAGGCTCTGGATGTTGTAGGGCTGTCTTGGTTGACACGACTCTGCAACATCGCGTGGACATCGGGGACAGTGCCTCTGGACTGGCAGACCGGGGTGGTGGTTCCCCTCTTTAAAAAGGGGGACCGGAGGGTGTGCTCCAACTTTAGGGGGATCACACTCCTCAGCCTCCCTGGGAAAGTCTATTCAGGGGTCCTGGAGAGGAGGGTCCGTCGGATTGTCGAACCTCGGATTCAGGAGGAGCAATGTGGTTTTCGTCCTGGCCGTGGAACAGTGGACCAGCTTTATACCCTCCGCGGAGTCCTGGAGGGTACATGGGAGTTCGCCCAACCAGTCTACACATGTTTTGTGGATTTGGAAAAGGCGTTCGACCGTGTCCCTCGGGGGCTCATGTGGGGGGTGCTCCGAGAGTACGGGGTACCGGATTTCCTGATCGGGGCTGTCCGGTCCCTGTACGACCGGTGCCAGAGTTTGGTCCGCATTGCCGGTAGTAAGTCGAACTTGTTTCCGGTGAGGGTTGGACTCCGCCAGGGCTGCCCTATGTCACCGATTCTGTTCATTACCTATATGGACAGAATTTCTAGGCGCAGCCAGGGTGTTGAGGGGGTCCGGTTTGGTGACCTCAGGATCGGGTCGCTGCTTTTTGCGGATGATGTGGTCCTGTTGGCTTCATCGGGCCGTGACCTTCAGCTCTCACTGGAGCGGTTCGCAACCGAATGTGAAGCGGCTGGGATGCGAATCAGCACCTACAAATCTGAGGCCATGGTAATCGACCGGAAAAGGGTGGAGTGCCATCTCCGGGTCGGGGAGGAGATCCTGAACCAAGCGGAGGAGTTCAAGTATCTCGGGGTCTTGTTCACGAGTGAGGGAAGAATGGAGCGCGAGGTCGACAGGCGGATCGGTGCGGCGTCCGCAGTGATGCGGGCTCTGCATCGGTCCGTCGTGGTGAAGAAGGAGCTGAGTCGAAAGGCGAAGCTCTCTATTTACCAGTCGATCTACGTTCCTACCCTCACCTATGGTCACGAACTATGGGTAGTGACCGAAAGAACGAGATCGCGAATACAAGCGGCCGAAATGAGCTTTCTCCGTAGGGTGTCCGGGCTCTCCCTTAGAGATAGGGTGAGAAGCTCGGTCATCCGGGAGGGGCTCAGAGTAGAACCGCTGCTCCTCCGCGTCGAGAGGAGCCAGCTGAGGTGGCTCGGGCATCTGATTAGGATGCCTCCTGGACGCCTCCCTGGTGAGGTGTTCCGGGCACGTCCCACTGGGAAGAGGCCCCGGGGAAGACCCAGGACACGCTGGAGGGACTATGTCTCTCAGCTGGCCTGGGAACGCCTTGGGGTCCCCCAGGAAGAGCTGGCGGAAGTGGCCGGGGGGAGGGAAGTCTGGGCCTCCCTGCTTAGGTCGCTGCCCCCGCGACCCGATCCCCGGACAAGCGGCAGATGACGACGACGACGACGACGACGACGACGACGACGACGACGACGACCTGGTTTAATGCATGAAAGCACAATCGGTAAATGGGAACATTTCCATGACAGTGCCAAAACTCATTACAAAGAGTGCAATACATAAAGATATCAGTATCATGTATCACAGAATGAATGATTTCTCTGCATTAAAACAAAACTATAATTAGTCTTCAAAGAAGGCATTATTAGGAAGCATAACTCTTTGAAGTGGTCCGATGTAACAGGGTTTAGACTCTCTTATTTTTGCGAGCAGGTAATTGGGAAGTCATTTGCCATGGACAATGATTAAGTTGGAGCTTTCAGCAACTGTCTCTTGAAAAGAGATCTTGGAGCCTGGTGGTTCATTTAATGAGAGGTAAAAGTTTTGAAAAGAATCATTATAGTGAGACCACTCAGTGAGGCTGATCCAAGTCTTCAACTGAATATTCTGCTATCTACACTTGTCAACAGAATATATCCTCACTTCCTTCACACCCATTGTCGAGCAAGCCGATCAGATAAGCTCGTTTTAATTACCGATGATATCATCTCTTTCCTGAATAATTTGTTGGCATGCTTTAAGGAGTAAAAAGATGATTGCTTGGTGAATTTTCCTAAGGAAACTTTTGCCTTTATCGGTGTTGGTGCAGGGATGGGGCAGGGCATAGGCCTAGTGGCAATTTTTCTTCTGCTTAATAATTTGCCATATGCTTTCGCTTTGATAAAGGCAGGGCTTTTGCATACAATTAATTATATATTTGGCAGTCACTTTTAATCATTATGTACAGGAAGACAGTGTGTCTAGGCTGTTCCTTGTGGTAACAATGACAGGAAAGGAAACACAAAGTCAACCTTGGCAGGAGCTGATTGGCTGTCAAGATCTGTGAGGTCTCTCGTCCAATCATCTTTCATCCTGCGGAGTTATAGATGGGCGAACATGTTTATCTTCTTATGACTCTCTAATTAATTTCTCTGCCGGCTATGGCTTTGCTGAAAAATATAGTTTAATCTTTTATCAAGCCCTTGTCATGTGTGGAATACTGATAGGTAGTATTCATATACAGCAAAGATCAATGATCCCTCTCCCTGTCTCTTTCTATCTTTTTCAGTTGGAGAAGTCAGGAGATACACATGCTTGTTGTTGAGTACAAAGACAAAAAACGGACACAATTTCAAACGTTGGTACCAAATCAATCTAAGAGGTCTGATGAGGCACTAACTACACCTTTTCTCTCAGTTCACGTCTTAGTTTAACGATCCTGAGGCTTCTCAAATGCTTCTCTTCCCAGATCCACATACTGGACTACATGTGTGAGAAGGGGCAGTGAAACGTCAGTGTCATGTTGTGATTAACAAATGCAGCGCAACAATGATTGTACCCCATGGATCAGGTTTTAGGCTCTGCTATGTCAGGATACACATAGATGGGGTTTGCAGTCTGAGGGAGGTGATAGGTGAAGCCATCGACTGATTTTGATGGATTTCTTCTTTGGGGAATTGGTATTACCACCCAAGAGGGGGTGCAGACTGACACTTATCAATGATCTTATCTGTCAGCTCGTAATGACAATGTAGAACTGCCTGACCTAGAGGCAGCAAAGCAGGGAGCCCGCCCCCACACTGACCCCTTCATGACCCCATGTCTGTCCACACACACACTCATTCAGTCACACAGTCACAAGCATACACGTGTACACACACACACACTCATTGGCTGTCACATGACACTCGTTTGATAGACACCTTTCGTCTTGTCCATCTCAATGCCGTTCACTTACCATTTCGTCATCATAGGAGAACGTTTATACTACAGAGAGTACATTCTACTAGGAAATACAAACCATGATTCTCACTGCTTTTCTTCAAAACTACAAATTTTTCTGGTCATGTACTGGTTCTACCGGTACATCGTTATGTTACTAAATCTTGACTTTGGGAGAATACAGTGTGTCACAGCATGAGATAAAACAGTATAAAGGGCGTAGACGTAATCGCCAATTAATCGATTGCAGGAAATAATATACGTACTTTAGTGAGTAAGTGAAAGCATTGGGCAATCTAGATTGAAACAAATTAAGTTTAAGACTATATTCGTTTTTGCTTGATGATGTTACAAACCATCTAATTAAAAATTTTCTTTACTGTACATATCTCATGAAATATTCCAATATCCGGCACAGGTCATTTGTTTACCAACATTTTAAAAACATTAACAGTTATGAGTAAGAAACATATTTTTTAACTGGATGTTTAGACAGTGTTAACACAAAACACAGCATAAGGTCACCTTTCCCATTGAATCTGTCAGTTGTGTGAAACCTACAAACCATTTCTAACATAATATTGTTACAAACAGAGTTCTTTTAGGAAAACTCTGTGAACATCGTCACCTATCCTCTTTCTCTGCTATTGCTAATTTACAACCGCAGTCTATCTTGTTGGGCAATTAAATACGTAATTAGCCAGCTCCATTTCAGCTTGAAGAAACACTTTCAAGAACAAACAGCACCCTTAATCAATTGCCTCTCAGGTGTCTGAAAACAAACTGTCTACTTGGGTGTGTATTCTCAGTTATTTAACTATAGATTGCTAAAATGTTGAAATACAGGTGCATTCTCATGTATTTTCTTTTAACACATTTGTTTCCTTGATGTTCCTTGTGACACACTGTATCAAACCTCCAGTTCCCTCTGCCAGTCAATGCTCCCCAGGTAATGCTCTTAGAATAGTGGCCTGGCTCGCACAAAGAAACCAGGCTGCTACTGAAGCCTGGGTTACAGAGGACCCAGCGCAATAGAAGCCCTTTGTATGCAGAGTCTGTTTACACTTGTGTTATGTTTGTCCCACACACACGCATACATTCACATTCTCTCTCTCTCTCTACAAACATTCACAAACACAGTGTTTAAATAGACAGTTATCCGTTCTTCTGAGGGATGGAGGTGCTTGAAAATACAGGAAGTTCCTCTCCTCCCTCAACCCCCCTCCCTGGTGTTCCTCTGCATTCCCAGTGTTCACAGTGAGTCAGGTTGAGTGTGGAGGATAGCTGAGGGGCAAGTCATAAAAAGAAAGTTATAAATAACCCGAGCATCAGGACAAGGGAACACACAAATCATTAGCATTGAGGATGCAGCCCTGGCAGAGGCAGACAGAGACTATGCACATGAATGGATGTGTAAGAGCTGTGAGGGGAGGGACGCGATGGACGGTGCTTTGGAGTGAACAGGCCCCATCTCCACGACAGCAGACGAGCAGGAGCAGGAGAGTGGCAGAGTGGAAGGCTTCGAGCGGAGCATCTGAGTGTGTGCAGGGCTACACCTCCCATCCTCCGCATCCCGTCAGACGCACACCGGCACACGCTTACACAAACACGTTTGCACACACACACACACACAAGCATGTGGATGGACACGAACCTCCCTTGCAGACATGAAGACAAACCCACTCGCTCGCGGTTAACCTCTTTGTCACTCTGTCTCTCACACACACACGCACACACAGACAGACATGCAAACACACATACAGAGGCACACAGATACTCACTCACCACCAAGCTGCACCCTATCATATCCATTAATGCCTAATGATGACAAAATGGCATGCCACTTATCAGAATAGTAGGAACAGATGCCTTTATATTTAAAAACTTAGAAGTACATGTTATCTTTCAGCCTTCAGCTGACATTAACTGCTCCTCTATCTTTCTGTCATTCCTATTTCAGTTGTAGCTCAGAGAAAATGGTCCACGACAAGCAAGTAAAAGAAGAGCAAGATTTCTTGTGGTCCGACCGAGATCAGCGTGCACACACATTTACATGTCAGGGAGACATGTTCTCATGTTATTCTTTTTTTTCAAGACTTGACATGTTGCAAACTCTCAAATTTCTAAAATGGAGGCATTGAAGGACATGTTGAATGATGCTACAACAGTGAATAGGTGAGGATGGAACGTGCAGAATAAATGTGCACCGCTTTTCTGCAGCTTTTCTGCGTTTGTCTCACACACTTTTATCCATAGAATCCTGTACAGTATGTAGTTGCTTCACCCATGCTTGCGTCTATTCCCAAACAGAAACATGGAAAAGGTCATTCTATTTTCCTTCAATCTCATGAACACGTTATCACTGCTTTTCATCAAGGCAGCGCCAAGCAAACATGATTCACCGTCTAAAGCTTTCACGTTTCTCATTTTGTCCCTCCGTAAATCAGATGTGCACCCAATTAAATTGAAATGGCACATTTAGCTGAGAACTACCTGAGACACAATCTGAAAAAAATAGGGTTGAGACCCAAGTTTGATTACTTTTAGTTGGTGGATTAAATCTCAAATGGAACAAGTGTTTGTTGAATGTTTCCCAAGGTCCACTTCACGCCAAAATGGCCTGCCTTGGGTGAAATTATTTTCGAGAAGGAGCAGTCCCATGTTTTCTCTGCCACATGGCAACACGCTGCATGCACAGGTCAAACTTTCAACACAGAGATAAGCAGGTGGTACATGCATCACTATGTAGTGTGAATGGTTAGCAACTTTCACCTTGTGTAACAACAAATTACGTTTGTTGACATACGCAGAGGCAAGGTAGCAAAAGACTACAAACAAACAGACAGTCAAACCCACCACTTGAGCAGAGGGTGTTCTCCTCCACAAGAACTCAGTAGCTCTGTGCAAAGTGGTGCGATGCTGATGTGCGCGTGCTTCTGAAATACTGCCCCAATATGGTTAATATGAGCAGAGGACTGCCAGGGCCGTCCCTGTGGTTACGACCTCTTAACGACCTGTCGTAATTCAAGCCCAAGACTGTTTGCGGCTCTTTGACACTCCATTAAGCCTAAGAGAGAGAAAGAGAACAGGGACCAACTACAATGAAAAATGTTCAGCTTATATTTACTCTCAGAAGTCCTCCATGTGGCGACAGTACCAAGATACTTTTAATAAATTATAAGCAGTCATAATATATAGCCTACCGAGGATGATATCACACTGCGTGGAGTATAGCATTCATATTCCTTTCACACTATCTTCTTACACTCTAGCAGTACAGCACTTCAGCATGCATAAAGTATTGAAAGCAACTAAATTTTTTAAGATTTCATCTCTGGTCGTGGCTTCATTCACGGTGTCATGTCTAAATCATTTGATGTTTCAGTTGAGCAAAGACCATGTAGAGAGAAAGAAAAGCTTCAATTTGATGTTATAGTTTGTTCATCTACAAGTTGTTCCTGTCGTCCCCCCCCCCCCCCCACACACACACACACACACAGGCTCCTGTAAAGACAGACCCAGAATGTAATTGACAGCATACACCAGACTTAAGACTCACAACTCACACAGCTCATCTGTCATTCTAGCTGTAGTAGATAGGCTGTCTACTTGATTTATCAAATGCTAATTGTGTTTGCACATGTGATCTGCACTACTGCTCATGCGTATCCGTAATCCACACTGGGAACTGGAGTCCCAAGGTTACAGTAATAAATAAACCGACAAATTTCAGAAGAAATTTGAGAATTTCCAAACTAGTTACACTTGCCTCTCATATGTGCAATACTTGAACCGTGCCCTGACAATAAACGAAGAACAATACATGTTTTTTGAGGATGACTGGATCTTACAGACCATTGTATATGGTATATGCATTCATAGTACATTAGTTATTATTTCAAGTGGCTATTAGTCCAATGGATTCCTACTGCCATATTTTTACTCTGTATTATGACTCCTGTATCCTTCCGCACTGCTGTTTACACTATGCTAACAGACACGATGACAGCACTGTATTTTTGTTCTTTTGAGTGCAACTGACAGCTAATCTGATATTTCCCATGTAGGAACCCTGTTTTCAAGGTTTCAGTCTTCAGTGTTGGTCAGATTAAAGACACAGAGCTGCTGTTGACTGGCAGATCTTGGGCACGGAAATCCTGGACTGAGCTAAGGATTTTTCTTCCAGGGGATGTGGGCCAGTTCAACGCTAAGCCTTTCATTGACGTGGCACTTTGAGTAGAACTGAGAGCTGCTGGGCAGAGAGAAAGAGATATTTACCATCCCTCACTTAATCGCATTGACAGAGCGTGGCTTGTGTGTGATGGATGTACATCACGTGTGTGTGTCACTGTACAGTCTGTGTGCTTGGAACAAATGAGTTTTGAATACAGCATTAATATTCAATTCATTGTCCACATTCATAAATCGTGGTCTCATTTGGCACAGATAATATTGCTAAAAGTCTCCGGTCTAGTTTTGGATGTAATTCTTTCCACTCATAACTTGGAGTTGTTCCCCTGATAGTTAGCAGAGGTGAGCTGGGATGATTTGCCATTTCTCTTTTTGTCTGTCTCTTTCCCTCACTCTCTTCCTCCTAAAGACCTTTGGAAGTCTCTAAGAAGGACAGACCCAGGCCATATCCACCTCTCTGTTTGTTGGGTTGTGTCTGCTGAGAGAATACAGACTTCGGATAGAATTTGCTCTCGGACCACTGCTCGACTCTGTGAGACTGTCCCAACTGCCTGGGAACTCATTTGGGCTCCCTCTTCTCATCTCACCTTGAGTTCAAACGAGGGAAGGAATGACAACCTCTCTCTTGTGGGTGTTGAAAGCTTCAACTGGTACATTTTTCCACTTTTCATACCCTTATAAACAACATTGCCCATTTGTCCCCAAATGCTTTCAATTCTTGTGACTGACCACATGGAATGCTGACACTGACACTTTCAAGATTCAGCATTTCACATTTTAGGGAAAGACTTACACTAGCATGTTATCGGGCATCTTGTAAACTGGTTTTAAAAATTGAGAAACCATTATGTGAAACATTTGATACATTGACAGATTTTTCACCTGAACACAATTTAACAAAATGTCCATATTTGGACAATGGAGAGCCACAATGTAGATTGGGATGACCATTTCAAGTCCCTTGCAACATCCCAGTCATTCATTTCCCTGCCCAAGTTTTACCAGCATGCTGGTAAATTTTGCTTTATAGCCAAATAGTTAATTTTATGGAGACTTTGAATTACTGATGTTCAGGGAACTAAGGGTTGTTCAGAAGGGTAGAGATTGCATTCTCATTGGCTCGTTTGCTACCAGGGAAGAAGGTGTGCTTTTCTTCTCTCTACTTTTATATAAATTGTGTCACTGTCCAAATACCGATGGACTGCACTGTGTATGGAAAAAAAACATTGCCTGGTTCCACTTATATATACTGTATATAGTATATATAATCCATTACTAATGTAAAAGAACATTGTGTTGCGCATTGTGTTGCCTTCTGGTATGAAATGTGCTTTATAAATAAAGTTTGAGTGATTGATTGATCGAACAATACAAACTCTGTCAATATGTCACCTCTATAGGAGGTGTTCTGCCTCTGCCCCTCTCCTCTGTCTAAGGTGGCAGAGGGAAGCATCATTCTGTTCTCCTGGAGAGTGGGTTTTAAAAGCAGTGAGAGGGTGGGTGTTCATTCAGAGTGTGAACAGAGACTGCGTCAGTGGCTGGGAGAAGCCTCTGCGAGGCCATTCTCATGGCAACGAACGAGGACGTTCTGGTGTAACCTCCACTGCACCCACACCTATTTGTTGTAGCAAAGTGAAATGGAAAGATTTTACATACTTTACATCTCCTTGTCCTTATTTCACATTTTTTCCTGGTATCAAAACGAAATGTAGTCTATGCTTATAAACACACTCCTACACTTTCTATCATAACTTTCTTTTCTTGGTGAATATCGTACACCAGGGAAAGGGAGACATTGTGCTGGACAGCCTTGGGAGTCACATCATGAGACGTATGAGGTTCTATTCACAGCTCAGGTACGGCAGAAGTAATTCAGACCAGAAGCATTGAAGTTCTAAACGAGTGAGACCTGGGCTTTTGTGATGGACTCTGCACAATTATCCCCTCTCGAGTTCAAACTGATGTTGTTGCTCAAACTATCTCTCTTTCTCCCTTTTCTTTCTCTCCCTTTTCTCTCTCTCCCTTTTCTCTCTCTCCCTTTTCTCTCTCTCTCTCTCTCTCTCTCTCTCTCTCTCTCTCCCTTTTCTATCTCTCTCTCTCCCTTCTCTCTCTTTCTCTCTCTCTTTCTCTCTCTCTTTCTTCAAGCTTTTTCATAAGAATAAAAGGTAGTAAAGTAACAATGGGCAGTGTAAAGGTCACATCAAGAGGTGAGATAAAGTATCTGTCAGATGGATTTTCTCTCTCTCTCTCTCTCTCTCTCTCTCTCTCTCTCTCTCTCTCTCTCTCTCTCTCTCTCCCTCCTTATCTCTCTCTATCGCTCTCTCTCTCCTGGTTTCTCTCTGTACAATGTTCTCTGTAGGACACCCTGAACCACCTACACTCTCTCTCCATTTTTCACCTTCTTTTCTCTGGCCATCTCCAAGGTAATCCCACAACCAATCACAGTACAACAAGTCCTGGCTGAGACCACCATCTCAAAAACACATCCCAAAGGAGCTCTTTTTCCAGCTCCTCCAAGGATAAACTTACATTTTCCATTATTGATTGGTGCTCTATAACCTTCTGGATATGCCTCAGACTGGAGATTGAATGAAATGATCTGCCTCAGACACATTTATATCATATATATTTGTGTTTGAAGCACTCCAGAAAATATACAAACACACCCTGTTAGTTATCTGACACCAAAAGGATGGGATTTCAAAATATATCAACTTTTATGGAGTGGAGTATATAAAATGTTTTACTAGGCCCTTCTGCTAAATGTTCTGTCCTTTTTCTTAATGCTCAGGATCAGGCAGCACACACTTACGAAGGAAACTAAAAACATATCACAGTGTACATAGAGGGGTTCTCCTGCACAACATGTCCGTTTGATTCGACCATGAAGCAAGGGAGCAAAGCTCCAAAGTAAAGTTAAGGTGTGGTGATTTACAGCAAAACTTTCTGAAATCATGACAAGAGTGCTACGCATCTGTTGAACTACAGGTTCATCCTTCTGGCCATTTCAGTAATTTTCCTTAAGCATTTATTCTCTGAATCCCTCTAATCATTAAATATTTGTAAGCAATTGATAAGACTCTTTTACTTATTTGTTAGGTTGGATTAGAAAAATGACCCCCTCGGCCTGCTATTCAGCTAACTCTGCGCTACGTTAATTACCTAATAGATCTTCCTGGGCATAAAGTGTATTAATCAAACTGGGAGTTAAGTTACATTATCCAGTGCTGCAATCTATTGAAAGCCAACCTTGCTGCAGTTTAACTGACTTGCAACAATGATAGTTAAAAAGGAAAGTGTAGAGTCTCTGTGTGAGTGTTTACAAGTGTGTGTGTGCAAATGTGTGTGAGTGTGTGTGTGCGAGTGTGTGTGAGAGTGTGTGTGTGTGTGTTGGCACAGAGCAGAGGTCTTTATTGTTCAATACCAAAGACGCTGTTACTCCCCAGAGTCCTTTTTCTCTCAGCCTGGGGATGAAAGCCAACACTCACACACATTTTACAATGGCGCTCTGTACTTCTGCTCCCATTTACCCTCACATGTAACACACACACACACGCTTGCACACACACACGCGCTTGCACACATAGGCACACACTTTCATAGGCACCCCTACTCCAACCCCCCCTCTAACCCCACTCACACACACGCACACACACACGCACACACAAACACACACTAACACACACTGACATGGTCTTGAGACATTGACAACCTTTATGAATGTAACCGAAGGTCCTTCTTGACACAGAAAGGCCCAGTAACACCGATTTTTGCCCAGCGCTTCAATTTGTCACTGTTGCTTCCACGTCAGGAGGGGGGGGGGGGGGGGGGGGGGGGGGGGAAACAAGCAGTCCCCTTGTTTGTTAAGAGGTTACAGTAAGAATGTGCTCATTTACGTATTTGTTCCATTATCTACAAACTGTAAACCCAGAACCCAAAAAATGACTGCTTCCTGCACAACCTAATGAAAACTTGTCTTCTGTATCATTGTGGCAACATTATCTCCAACAATGCTGTCAGGGCCAACGATAAATTGTGTGCAGGTACACATGCTTATGTTTGACAAAATGTCTTGGTGTTGCGATCAATGCGTTCTCTCATTTGTAGTTTCATCAGGGTACTCCAGACCACGTGCTTGCCCACACATCACAATCAATGACACAGTTTTACGTGGGGGTGACGGCGTTTTGGTAGGGGTCACCTTCCAACAGAGGTGGATGACATTACCAATAATATTATTATGGCCTAGTCTGGGGCCAGTTGACTTAATTCCAGCTGACTCTTGGAAAACATTTAAATCCCTTGAAACGTTATTTGGGCATTTTTATCAGTTGAAAATGAAATGATTCTCAATGTCTGGATCTCAATGTCTGAATGTGGACTGACTTACGTAAACTGACTTGTTGATGTGAAACTGGGAAAAATGTTGACATCTATTTGTAGGAAGTTTGTATGCAGCTACATTGAACAGCGAAGTGAAGTTTCAGAACACAATAAGCTTTGCGGTGATAGAGAGCAAACATTTGTGCATACTCTGTAAAGGGAAGGAAAGCGTATGATATCTGAGATGGTATTCAGTGTACGGTTACACAGCAAACAGCACAGGAGTGATGACATAAGCACAATAACAGCCTTTGTAAGCCTTTGACTCAGACTTGGATGTTGAGCAGAGATAAGCAAAAATAAAAGGCTGGATCTCGCTTCTCAGGGTGCTTTGCTGCTACGAGAAAGTCAGTATGGAGGCGGGAGGAAGAAAAGGAAAAACACCCCTGAGATTGCTAAGGCTGCCAGGCCGACAATGGTTTAGGTATAAACTGCTAGCCGTGTTATCATTTAAATGATCTACCGTCAGGCCCTGCGTCAGTGGGTCCTCACAGGGTATTCCCTGGTGGCCTTGGGCCTGCTAGGCATAGCTAGCATCGGCTTCCTGGTGGGCAGGGGGGGATCTCTAGTTTTCACTGCCCAGGGAGAGAAGCCTCCTGACAGGCTGTCAGGGACACACAATACAGCCCCAGTGGACCCTGAGAACGAGAGTTGAATGTAGCTGCTATGGCAAAAGCTAAAGGCTCGTTGTGCAGACCTAGTCAGTGTGTAGAGAGTGGAAGGCAGACCCCACACTGAGCCTGATTGTCATGTCACTTACTGTCTGTGTAAGGGACCTTTTGTCACACTTTGATGAGAGTCCTTCCCTTGCAGCAACAAAATGTTCAGAAGCAGAAATAGGGTGAATTTGAATTAGTTTATTCCAGGCTTGGGGTTTACATTAAAAAAAGAGAATTTGAAAATAAATAAATTCAATCTTTAAATAATAAGATAAAGGGTATGGTAAGTATCCACTTGAGTAAATGGTGGCAGCACAGCAAGACATAGATGTAAGACGCTGTTGCCTTCAATCAACCACTTTTTCATTGCTTCTCTCTGCAAGTTTATTTGATCCTAACCAGTTGAGATAAGTGCAATGAACATGTTTCTTAACTGTTCATTACACAGTACTCCCCTCCATAGGCACAGTAATTCAATTCAGCTATCTCTATCTTGAATGCAAAATGTGACTGTAATTCAAGCGATGTAGTTTGGGTTGCTCTTGAGGAAAGGATGAGGTGTCTCTTGTGTGGGAGGACACTTTTCTATGGCAGCCAGGGATGGAGCTTCAAGGTCCAGCCTGTATTGATACAAAGGGTGCCGATAAGAGATAGAAGAAAATACAGAGTGACAGAGCGAGAGTAAGAGGAGGAGTGGGAGGGAGAGAGAGAGAGAGAAGAGAAGACCCAGCAGAGAAAGAAAAAGCGAGAGAAACAGAAAAACAGAGATAGAGAAATAGTTAGAGACAGAGAGAGCGAAGGAGGGACAGTGAAAGAGAGAGTTAGAGACAGAGAGAGCGAAACAGGGAGAGAGGAAGAGAAAGTTAGGGACAGAGAGAGTGAACGAGGGAGAAAGTGAGAGAAATAATGCGGGGGCAGGGAGAAGAGGTGGAGGCAAACACGTCATTCCTCCACAGTGGAACCGAGTGGCTCTGAGTCACAGCTCTGAGGAAACCTCCTCATTAAGCCTGCAAGCTGTCTTGCCAGAGAAGCTACATTGTTGCTGGCTTCGACATCCAGAAAAAATAATTTAATTTCTATTTATTTTTTATCTGGTTGTTTAGTCCAGTCGAAAGCAGCATTCTGAAATTCCACACGATGTAATTGCTCCCTTTTTTTATGTACAGTATGGGACAAGCTGAATTGATTAAATCTATCAAATGTTTTCTTTATTTTGTGCCTCAAAAGCACCTTTTGCTGTGGGCTGTGTCCTTAAAACTGACTAATTTAGCTTTTGAAGATCATCATTTTTTCAAACTGGACTGTAATGTTAACCCATTCTGGGGTTTACTTAGGATCTTCTGGAACATGCAACAAACTAAAACATGTCGCTCAATGTGAAGGTTGTATAGCCTCAGGTAGGCATCTGATTTATGCTAACCCAATTCTGCCTGCCTTCATTGCAGCTAACTCTGTCTGACTCAGAGAAAATGTATTCATCCAACATCATCTGTATGCCCAAGCCACCATGTTACAATGGAGGAAATGTTAACAACACCCAAGTCTAAATTCCATTACAAACTAGCTTGCAGAGCAATGCGACCTGGGGTAGAATCTTGTGGAGAATTCATCAACATCCACAAACTTCTTTTTCTACAAAAAAAAAAATTCTACAACAAACAACTCAGAAGACAGGAAGATAAGCGAAGTATGTGGGATTAGCCTTCTGATTGCAGTGAGAAATGCATTAATCAATTGAATAATGCAATCAATTGGTATGGTATAAATAAAAAAAACGGGTGGATGCAATTATCTTGATGTTCTGCCAAAAGGGATTTAAAGCATGGGAACACAGATAAAGCATCGATTTCCCCCCTTTTCTCATCTCTCTTCTCTCCTTGTGCTTCCTGCACTCTTTCCTCTGTCTCTCTCTTTCTCTTTCCCTCCATTCCTATCCACTCTTGCCTTGTCTGGCTCAGGTTCTTTTGTAAGTTCTCTGTCTTTTTTCTTCTTCAGATAACTGTTCTTTATAGACTGATGTATCCCGGTTATCCATTTGATGTAGAATCCAGTGTTCAGTATCTAGTGTCTGTATTTGGACAAGCACTATTTATAACTGCACTAATAATGAACATGCTTACTCAAAAGGAACATTGTACAGTCTTGGAACCAAAACATGTACCATAAATGCAATTCCATAAAAAGGTCAATCACATTATTTCTATCCAATCTGCGTACGAGGAAAGGGGTTGTTCTTTATCCTTTGCATGGTTGAAAAGCATGCCGTTTAAAGGTCCAAGCCTACGTGATTGTTACCATCACGCCAACTAACCTGTGCGGAAAGAAAAGACAACAAAAAGCAAAGCTTTCATGAACAGTTAATTAACTCTTATGCCTGTGTGAGTCCTGTGGGATGCGGACTCATCTGGAAGACTAATGTTTCCCTCACAGAGTGTCCTCTCATGCAAAGATTATGGGAAAATATTTTAATTTTATTAGCTTGGTCTCGCACCACCGACATAAAACTCCATTGTAGGACGCACTGCTGTCCCTTGCTGTAGCTCACTTACAGTAAACTTGGCATACTTGAATCTGTATGACCCCTGTGGTGGAAATTAAAATGTGCAGTATTATGTTGTTTTATGTCTGCCGAGAGTGAATCTGTAGACTCAAAACGGATTAATGCCGTCTTTACATGCACTGTATGGTTTCTCGTGCCCGAGCTAAAATACATTTTGCGTTATATAATAAGTTACTTGTCGAAACATGGCCTAGTTTGTGGATTTGAATTGAATCAAAGAGTCGATTGAAACAGGTCAAGGTCTTCTTTCATGTTTTATTCGATGGAATCTCCCGATGCTCTCATTTCCTTGTTAGTTGTATTAATCTGTGAAAAAACTGTGGATGGACGAGGGTGGAGGGGAGTGGATGGAGGAAGGTGGAGGGGAGTGGGTGGAGGGTGAGGCAGGAGGACCTAGGCACCTGGGCAGCATAGTGAGTGACCCAACACCAAGAAGACAAGGATGGAGAGGGATGAGAGGATTGTTGGATCTAATGGTGGCGATGTAGAAAGAGTGGAGAAGATGGAGGAGGAGAAGGAGGTGGATTAGGAAAAGGAGGAGAAGGAGGAAGAGTAGAAGGAATAGGAGGAAAAGGAATGCACAGAAAATGCAACGACATGCACTAAACTTTGGTATATGAGAAGTACAGTGGTATAATATATTTTCTTTATGACACTACATCAAAAGCCTGTCACTTAATGAGATTGTGTATTACTAATCACTAAAACCAGTGTTTAATCTGGGATTAGAGTTGATCTTTTCACGAAACAAGTCCATTATTGTTCTTTAATGACAGACATGAGACAGTCAACAATTCACTAAGGATGAAGTCAGTGACCTAACACAGATGTCCTGGCATGCCTGGCTCCAAGGATTTATTTCAAAAACAGACAAAGACTTCTCTCACTTTGACCTCCAAATCAATTTGAGAATCCAGACTTTTAACTTAGTTCTTCAAACATCACAAGAGTCACAATTTCTATTTTTTGCTGAAGAGTCTTAACTTTCATCTTTTTATCTCCTCATCCCCCTTTTACATTTCTTCTGTACTATCTGTGGCACATGGCATGTAGCTTAGGGACTGCCTGCATTGTTCTTTGATACTTTGTGCACAGCGCTCTTCACAGGGGTCTCTGGTTGTGTGATCAGACACAGTGAGACCCCATAGGACACCTCCTACACACAAACAAAGGCAGGCTCTCACACAAACACATACACACACACACACACACAGACATACACACTCTCTCACACACACACACACACACACACACACACACACACACACACACACACACACACACACACACACACACAGACATACACATTCACACACACACACACACACACTCACACAGACATACACACTCTCTCACACATACACACACACACACACACACAGACATACACACTCTCTCACACACACACACACACACACACACACACACACACACACACGGACATACACACTCTCTCACACACACACACACACACACACAGACATACACATTCACACACACACACTCACACACACTGGCTAAAATGTGATTAACCGTTGTTGAGCCCAGACCAACTCTACACCCACAAGATCATCCATCTGCCATCCCAGGTCCACCCCCACCTGGTCTCCAGTCAACCCTAAATTCATGTTGAACCGGCCTGCCTCGCTTTCACTTTGTCTAAGGTAACACTTCTATCATCCCCAATCCTTTGAATCACCTCACCCTGCAGGCTTCTCATTGAATACCAAGGTTCTGCTCTTTTATTAAGAAAGGAGTGAAGAAGAGGAGCATGCTAGGGATAGAGATAAGACTGGAGATTTGACTGGCATTTGCCCAGGCTGTGTGCCCTCACTCACTCTTTAGCCTACATACTGACATTAGCATATTCCCACCTGCTGAGCGCTTGCACCTCAGTGAATCTGGGGGAGAAGCGAAAAGATCTCCATCTGAATAGGAGGAGGCAGGGGGGAAGGATGACAGGAGGGGGGGGGGGGGGGGGTGAGATGAGGACCCTTTACAAGCTGCTGAATTTGTGACAATGTTGAGCAGAGAAAGAGAGAGACAGAGTGAAAGAGAAATTGAACTACGAAGGTTTTCCAACGCTACCAGAGACACTTCACCAGCAACAGAGACACATGTAAGAGTAAGTAAACATGCAAAAGAGGAATCGATTTTCGTTCAATCCAATCTACAGTTTTAAATGTACAGGATTTAAATGATTTTAGTTTTGAATCTTAATCAAAGGAGATAAGCTTCAGTATACATGCAGTATACATATTGTGGGCATTTCTCTCTGTCTGTCATTAAATAGTAATTACAGATCCATGTGTGTGGGTAGGCACAGACATGAGTGCATGTTTTGCATGCCTGTACAGATATGTTTGGTGTACACATGCAGGTCAAATCACAGCCAGCCCACACTAAGGATGATGAACACTGTGTTCTGCTGGAAAAACATCAGTGTTGCTTTCAGTGTTGTCAATGTCTGAGCAAACAAAATCTGCAACAACATAATTGTCTTCAAGCTTTTTCATAAGAATAAAAGGTAATAAAGTAACAATGGGCAGTGTAAAGGTCACATCAAGAGGTGAGATAAAGTATCTGTCAGACGGATTTGTTCTCTCTCTCTTTTTCTCTCTTTCTCTCTCTTTCTCGCTCTTTCACATTCCCCTCCATTCCTGGCCTGCTTCCTTCATTTCTGTGTCAGTGGTTTTAAAATAACCGTCTCTTAAGGTGGATGAACTACATCTGAGCTCTCAAGCCCTTTGACAATCAGTTAGAAATGGCATCATTGCATAGCATTCCCTTTTCTTGTCACAGCATATTGCAGACACGGTAATTTGACCACATTGTGGTGACACCACAGAAAGAGAAGATTATTATGTAGTCCCATCCATGTTTCAGTTACCTACAGTGCCCTCCAAAAGTATTGGAACAGTGAGGCCAATTCCTTTATTTTTGCTGTAGACTGAAAACATTTGGGCTTGACATCAAACGATGAATGTGAAACCAGAGATCAACGTTTCAGCTTTTATTTCCAGGTATTTACATCAGGATCTGATGCACAAATTAGAAAATATCACCTTTTTGTTCGAACCCACCCATTTGTCACGTGAGCAAAAGTATTGGAACATATGACTGACAGGTGTGTTTTGTTGCCCAGGTGTGTCCTATTACATACATTATTCAATCAATAAATACCACTGAATGTCTACACTCAGGTTCAGATTGGGTAAGATAGGTTTTGTCTATGCAGACTGTATTCAGAGGTGAAAACAACATGAAAACCGGAGCGCTGTCTTTGGGTGAAAAACAAGCAATTGTGAGTCTTAGAGAAGATGGAAAATCAATCAGAGCCATTGCAGAAACATTGGCCATAGCCAGTACAACCATTTGGAATGTCCTGAAGAAGAAGAAAACTACTGGTGTACTAAGTAACAGACGTCGAACAGGTAGACCAAGGAAAACATCAGCAGTTGATGACAGAAACATTGTGAGAGCTGTAAAGAAAGACCCTAAAACAACTGTTAGTGAGATCAGCAACAACCTCCAGATGGCAGGAGTGAAGGTATCACTATCTACTGTTCGCAGAAGACTTCATGAACAAAAGTACAAGGGCTACACCAGAAGATGCAAACCACTCATTAGCAAGAAGAATAGGAAGGCCAGGCTGGAATTTGCCAAAAAGTACAGAGATGAACCTCAAAAATTCTGGGACAAAGTTTTATGGACTGATGAGACAAAGATTAACTTTTACCAAAGTGATGGAAAGGCTAAAGTTTGGAGAAAGAAAGGAACTGCTCATGATCCCAAACACACAAGCTCATCTGTGAAACACGGTGGAGGTAATGTCATGGCTTGGGCTTGCATGGCTTCTTCTAGGACGGGCTCATTAATCTTCATTGAGGATGTAACACATGATGGCAGCAGCAAAATGAACTCGGAAGTCTACAGAAACATTTTGTCTGCCAATTTAAGGAAAGATGCAACCAAACTGATTGGCAGAGCCTTCATCATGCAGCAAGATAACGACCCAAAACACACTGCCAAAACAACAAAGGAGTTCATCAGGGGCAAGAAATGGAAGGTATTAGACTGGCCAAGTCAATCTCCAGACTTAAACCCTATAGAGCATGCATTTTACCTGCTTAAGAGGAGACTGAAGGGAGGAACCCCACAAAACAAACAACAACTGAAAGAGGCTGCAGTGAAAGCCTGGGAAAGCATCAAAAAGAAAGAATGCAAAAGTTTGGTGACGTCAATGGGTCACAGACTTGCTGCAGTTATTGAAAGCAAAGGATTTGCAACTAAATATTAAGCCTTATTCACTTAAATATGTTTTAAGTATATCTGTTCCAATACTTTTGCTCACATGACAAATGGGTGGATTCAAACAAAATGTGATATTTTCTTAGTTGTGCATCAGATCCTGATGTAAATACCTGGAAATAAAAGCTGAAACGTTGATCTCTGGTCTCACGTTCATTATTTGATGTCAAGCCCAAATGTTTTCAGTCTACAGCAAAAATAAAGGAATTCGCCTCACTGTTCCAATACTTTTGGAGGGCACTGTATGTTTGTTTTTGATGGGGGGAGGGGGGCTAAAATATGTATGATGAATCAATGTGACACTTCCTGAGGGATTCAACATGACAACAGTGAATTTGTCAATTGTTCATAGGATGTGATTTTGCAAGAGCTTGGTTATGCATGGTCACAGTCTGAACTCACCAAAAAGGTAATAAGATAGCACCGTGTTTGACTGTTGGGAACATGTTTGGGTCAGCCCTGAAACGTTGTTCTGCAACCACCGCTGGAATACCCCCCTGTTCTTTCCAATCAATGACTGACAGTTGACTGATATAACCATTTAAACCATCCTTATCTCTTTGGCAGTGACAGAGACAGGGTTGTGAAGGGACAATGCACCCATTATCTTTGTCCAGTCATGTCACACACACACACACATACCCACACACACACACACACACATACCCACACACACACATGCACAGATGTAGGGCCTAGGCCCAGGGCCAGGTCCTTGGGGCTCATGAATGGCTGTGTGCTGCGATCTTTGTTACTCCTCTCCTCACTATCTACAGCATGCCTTATAATCTGCAATCTGATATAATTTTATTCTATGTATCTGATGATGATCAGTGCAATATATATGGTATTAATTCTCTCTACTGCATGTTTTCCATTTAAAGGATACTTTCTTGGTTGCATATTTGTTTCAGCAGGAAGTGAACATTGTTGTTGGTCTGTGTGGGTTAGGGAGAGTCATGCAACATTTGCTGCATCATATGGAATTTAAATGGGTACATTTGCTGTAAAAAAAAAATAATGTAAACAAAAAACATCACTTTACCTTCTAGCAAAAAAAAAGATTCTCCAAAATGATGCTTATTTAGTTAGTACATACAGCAAGATAGACACATCATTGCGTGTTGCACCTGGAGGTTTTAACAGAGATAAAGTTCAAATGAAATAAATATCTTCCTCACAGACGAGCCTCTGGCTCAGGTGGTAACACCATGGATTTACGTTGGGATTGCATTCAGTCTCGGATCTCTGTTGCACCGGTCGTTCCTTCTCAATGTTTAGCAACTGTATCATCATTTCACAGTGTAATGTTTGGGGCACTAATACAAAACTGAGGACGGCCTGAGGTCACCATTGATCAAGGTTGAATGCAGCCCAAGCTAAATGCTAAATGTTTGTTATTCCAAACTAAGCTTTTCCTGTATAATACAGAAAAAAACGCAGTGACACACAATGCACCGATGCACAGACAAGCAAGCAGGGGGAAAATCACCAAAAAAACGAACAAAAATACACATAAACATTGAAGCACACAGAATCACACACAAACATTTGAGTGGCTGCAACGGGACTGTGCTCTTTTGGATTGGATAACATGTTTGTTGTTTTCCCTCCAATTCCCCAGTGTGAGGAAGCTGGCCCTGTCCTGATGTCGACACTGTTTGAATCAGTTACACTACGCTGAGTACCTGCCTACTGAAAGTGTTTGCTACCCCATGGTTGGATGAAGAGGATTCGATTGAACAAGAAACACTGAATCTCAGTGTCCTACAGCTGGGATGAATCTACAGAGAGAAATGCTTTTCTCTGAAGCCGACATGTGATGAGAGTTAACTGAGGTCAAAGGAAACCACGTGAACAAAACATGTTCATGAACAGAGATGCTGCATTAGTAATGTTTTGCAGGAAAGTTAATTACACACTGGACTTGTCCCACCTGAGTTTGGTTTCTTCTCTCTTCCTTGTATGCTTCTCGAATTTCTGCTTCAATGCAGGCACATGGAGCACTGGGGAGATTCTCTAAATGGTTTGTTAAGCTGGCTATCAATCAAAATCAAGGTGTTGGAGAGAAAATGGGAGACTGTGGTAGATTTCTTAATCAAGAGAGCACCTGTCCATCTGTTACTGTCATAGAGAGAGAGACAGAGGGAGACAGAGAGAGAGACAGAGAGAGAGAGAATGAAAGAACGAGAGAAAGAGAACGAGAGAGGTGGTGATTTCCAGGCAGGGGAGATTGCGGGGGAAATTGCCCTTGTCTGGGCAGAGGATGGGAGGGGAGGCAGGTACGGGAAGGGGCACTGAAGCACCCTATCTGTGGGACAGAGTCATTATGAAGATTGGCACCGGGCCTTTAGTGGAACTCACACTGAGTGGTCTCTACTTACACACCTCACAACTCTCTTTCTCTTTCACCTCTTTCTGTTGCTTTCCTCTTACTACGACCCCTCTCTCTTTTTCTTTCTTCTCTAATTCTCACATTGCCTTTTTTCTGCTCTTCTGTCTCTCTGTGTTACTATTTGTCTTTTTCATTCCCACTCCCTTCCTCCTACTTTCTCTCTCTCTCTCTCTCTCTCTCTCTCTCTCTCTCTCTCTCTCTCTCTCTCTCTCTCTCTCTCTCTCTCTCTCTCTCTCTCTCTCTTTCTCCCAGTCTCTCTCTCTCTCTTCCAGTCTCTCTCTCTCCCTATAACCTTCGTCAACTTATCCTTCTCTCCCATCCCCCTCCCTCTCCCTTTTCTTTCTGGACCATTTGTCTCAGAATCTTCCTCCGCTTGACTGAAGAAACTACCACCAGTATTTCAGGAGACAGCTTTTAAAATATTTGGATAGCTGAAATAATATATCATGCAGATCGCTCATGTTTCAGACTATTTTGCGCGAGTCATTATTTTATAACTAGACAACACAATTGATTTTTTGCTAAACGTAGTTTTATTTAAACCGTGTATACATGCTGTATTAGGGCCCTATCAGTGGGACGATTTGATTGAAATGGAAGTAATTTGCGTGTCTTCATTATAATGCAAAACACTATCCTTATCGTTGTTGTGCAACGAAACATCCCCAGTAGCACCTCAATGCCTCAGTAATATCACAATAGACAGAACAAAGCGGACACACAAATAATGAACAATTTCTTTGTTACAAATGTGTCAAACAGTAAATAGAAAATAATTTGTAGTGAAAAGAGCAGGCCAGGAAACAATTGCTTACAAACGCTTATTGCAATCTAGGAATCTATAAACCTGTAACTATGCACGCTTACAAACGTACTTCTGATTCTCATCTGTACCCAAAGGCACCACAAAATTGATTTCCTGTGTTGCTCTGGTCTACTTAGTATTCAACACCCTAGTTTGAGGGCGTGTTTGAGGAAGACAACAAGTAAAGGGAGATGTTAATTAAATTCAAGATGTGCATTTTGGCAGTTGCAATAGGGCTCCTGTTGCATTTGTGAGTGCTTAACAAAACATTAAATTCCATACGAAAACAATTCCATATGACAACTCTTTCACTCTCTCTCTCTCTGACGTGTCCAAGCAGGAGTCAAACATAAAATGAATCCAAAATCCCTTAGGAATAAGGATTAGGAAACATCCGACTTGTACAGCCAAGATGAATAGCTCCTTATAATTTAAGGAGGAGCTCTTAGAAGATACCTTTTCTCCTAAACCAAAGACAAAATAAAAGGCTAAGCTAGAGCCTAAATGGTGGTCACCCATTTACAGTTCTGGGTTACCAATAAGGCAACACAGAACTGCCAATATAACACTTGTAATTTATTCAGTTCACGAGAATAAATAACCAAATGATGAACATGAACATAAACATCACTGTGTGATGAGTGTGAGAGAAGCCAATGTCTTCCAGAGATTATGCTCTAAAGAAGGCTTTATGTTTCACTCCTCAGATCATCAAACAATTAAGCGACTTAGATCCTCTTCATGGTTTGGTGAGGTGGGATTTAGAAGTTTGGATGGAAATTCAGATAAAAAGAAACTTCAATAATTACCTACAGTATGTCCCCCCCACACAGAGAAACACATGCACAAAATGTCAAAATCAAGACTTTTAAATTAAACCACCTCAAGAAAGAAAAAAGAAGGTTGTAACAGTCATGTGTGGGGCACCAAACATTTCCACACATCTTCTCTATAGCGCAGTCTTTTGTCATTAAGACCAACAGCTCATGTGATATAAATACAAAAAAGAAACATAATTAGGCCTAATCCTAAAACAACAACTACATAAACATATCCATTCTCTCTGCTGTGCTGCAGCTGCTGCCAAATGAGGAGCCTTGTTCTTGGGCGAGAGCCATAACTACCCCACAGGGGCGAGCGCACGTAACCTGTTTCCCCATAAACCACAGGACAATGCTCCAGCTCAATCAAACACATTGCCTCCATTGGGACGGTCCCCGGAATTTTTTTTTTCTCTCTTCACCACGTTTTTATCTCTGTTTAATGAAGCTACGGGGCTGGATACGTGTGTCCCTATTGTGAGGAGAGGACAGGCCCATCTGCTACGGAGACATCTGCAGTGCCCCAGCCCCAGGGCAGGACACACCTTTACCCCTTGGGAATCAGGCACAAAGGCAGGGGTAGGGGAACAGAGATTTTCTGCTTCAGGGTGGTTCTCCAAGTTGCCAGGTTATTGGGATGCCTTGGCTTTGCTCTGTGGATGAGTTATGGACGCAGCTGTGAATTCCTGCTTATGTTTGCGAGATAACTTTTGGGTTGCTGTCAGTGTACTCAGAAGGGATCCTGCCTTTTGTAAGACCGTGAAGATATGATTGTCGTCCAATTGCAATGAATACACTTACGGTAATCAAGTCTTTAGAAGGATAGTTTAAAACCCCTTCTGCTGTGCCAGATGCTGGTAATGCCAACCCATGTTTGAAATGTACCTCAGGAAGTTATCTCAGGCAGCTGCTGTCAGCCCTGCCGGACATTTTCATAAATTAAAAGTGTTGAAAGTCAAAACAATATGCAGTGTTTCTGCCTCACAAGTGAAGGTATTAGGAAGTGATTCCAATACAATCCTCAGCTCTATCATGGGTTGGGGAAGTAATTGTCACGTCAAAAATATTTATGATGCTGACTTATGTATTTTAGTTGGTCACATGTGTGACCAAATGCTGAAACCTATTCATCAGAATACTACAACGTTGTACTTATAATGGGATTCATAAAGCTAGCCAGTATCGGTTGTATGATGTATAATGCAGAAAACATTCCTGTCAATGACAAATAGTAGACCACAGAGTGCAGAATTCTCTCTATTGTTGGAACACTCAGACTGTTTAATTTGAATAACATTAAAATATTTAGAAACTAATTTGGAAAACCTTTGAAATGTTTCACTGTAATTGATCTGCTATTTGGGTGGTACAAACTTTGGGTGAGTTGGTGTGCAACTAACAACATTCAAAATATGCTTTCCTGACTTCATATTACTGTGTAATACATACAGCACTACAATAGGAATAAAGGAGTAGTCATTAAATATGCATAAGAAAGGAGCATTTTAAGATAGAGCACTGTGTAACAAAATACAACAAGTAAAAATTGTTATATATTTTATTTTTTTCATGTATTTTATGGAATTTATGGTAATATCAAATTCTGACTTTACTTCATAAGAATAACATAAAAGCAGACAAGCAAAAAACAACTTAAACAAACGGATTGAAAATTAATTAGAGGGCGACATTTTGAAAGAGTATATTTACATGTAGTGAAATAGGAGCATATCTGACAAGTATACTTTTGGGTTTCATGTGGGTGTGTATAGTGTATGGACATGACTGCCCCATGACTGCCCCCTGAACCCCATCTTCCCTTGCTCATGCCCCTGTGATTGAGATCGTCACAAGAGTTATAGGACCGGAGAGTACCTTGGCCCGCTACTCATCAAGGCAGCTCAGTCCATGCCACAGCCCCGAGGTGAGAGGAGTGATGGTAGTGTGCGGCTCAGCTTTCAGAGGTGGCATTCTGTTAAAGTGGAGGGGCCGCTGAAGCTCCAGACGCTTCATTTTCTGCTGAGGAAGCCATCACCACCACCTATCTGTCAGCGGCCGTGATGGAACTGATGCAGATCTACACTTTTTCCAAACTTGCCTTTTTGCCCACATGCAGACAACTTTTACTCCCTTTACTTTACTTCTTTATTCCCCTGGTCCCTGTCCGATACCACCCTTTTAGATTTGATTAGATTGATTAGATTGATTAGATTTATTTTATTAGATTTTTATTAGATTTAGTCTCCTTTGAAATGCTCCATGTTTACGGACAATTGACAGTAATAAGTGCTTGGTTGTCTTCCCTTAAAGGATCTTTAGCCTCAAACCCTAAAAAATGACAATGCCTTGCAACATCAGAACACTGACATTGCTATAGTAAGTGGATACATATTGTTCTTTCCTGTTTTGGGACAGTTTGGGCAACAAAAGTTAAAAAAAGAAAATAGTAAAAAAAATGTTGTCTGTTTATTTTCCTCTCTACTGTTTGGTTTGAGAATAACTGCATTTTATTTTCTCTCTGTTTCTTCTCCCATCTGCCGTTGTTTTTTGAAGCTTTGCTGGAGTTCACTGGCCTTTTTCTCTTTCTCACTCTCTCACAATTTGTATTTAGTCAGTGAAAATGTTCAGCAGCAGTCTACCATTTATTTTCAAAACTTTATCATTAAGATGTTATCAGGAGAAGATTGCCAAGGTACCGCTGAATGCAAACTCGGTGCATTTCCATGCACACTGACAGAAAGGAAACCAGTAAAAAAACACAGAGAGCCTCCCAAAGTGGGAGGGGGTGCTGAGAGGACTTGGAAGGGGGGGGGGGAAACACCTTTAATATTTAGTAATGGATGGACATATTGTAGCCCTGACCGTCCTTCCCAGTAGGATGCACAGCAGTGAAACACCAACCCCAGCACTTTTAGTAAACAGAGGTCATGTTCCACTGGGTTATTACAGCAGAGGCACTTCCTTGTTTCTCTCCTCTCCAGTGCTGCAGTCCCCTGCCGCAGCATCAATCACAGCCTCATACGGCTCCTCTTGTCCTGACCTGGTGCTTTCTGAAATAACGACAGATTTACTCATGACACGAAACCCCCAGCAAAGGAGAGGGGCAGCACTTTCTTTCTCTTTTTCTTTCTCTTGTTCTTTCTTTCTTTCTTTCTTTCTTTCTTTCTTTCTTTCTTCTTCTCATTGGTTTTAAAACTGCAAGGGATTAACACGTAAATGTATCTTGTGCAGTGATGCGGCCCTCTTCTGTTGGGTTTCTATTTAGGCTGAGGGCGCTGCAATCTGTTTCATGGATATTCTGTTCTTCTTTAGATTTTGTGACAATTTGGCTGTTGTTGAGAGGATTGGGGGGTGTGGGGTGTGTGTGTGGGGGGGGTCTCCGCTGCTTCAGTCAACATTTTGTCAGACACAGCAGTCTTTCTCTGCAGGTCCATCATAAAACAATATGTAGTTGCTTCATTAAATTATCTTGGTAACCGAAGGGGTTTCTTTTTCCATGACCACTCGTTTCTGTGCTCTTGAGCTTGTCGTTCCTGTGGTTTCATTGGTTTCTTTATCAGATAACACCCCAGTTTTACTGAACCTCGCAGTGAATATATGCTTACAAGCTGCAGCTGAACAGTAGTAGGACACATATAGTGTCACCATAGACCAAATGCTTTCACAAGGTGTATTTTGGGGGTTTATTTATGGAACACATTTGTGCTCTGAACTGGAAAATGAATAGATAACCAAACAGGGACACTATCCGCCCATTGGCAAGTCCTCACCTTCCAGCTGAAGTGATTTTGAGCAGCCATACCCAACATCTTCCTCCCATCAATTTGGGTTCTCAGAAGGTCTCATCATTCCACACAGTATTCCTTTCATAAGGAATACACAATATTCCTTGCCTTTCAATAAAGGCAAGGAATATAACTTCACCCTGGGACTGGGAGTTCTTCCTCCCTTTTTTGACTACTCTCTTCTTCATCATCGTTTCACCTCATCTGTATTGGCTGCCTCCTCTCGTCTCGGCATACTCTGTCTAATTTACCAGAATGTTCCCCCTGCTAGTCTGTCAGGGTTTGACACATTTTATAAACATCTACTAAAAGGTTCTGTCAAGGCCCATCCAACCGGCAGCAGTTCATGCTAATTCACCTCAAATGGAGAAAGGCTTTTATCCCTTTCATGAAGGCCTGGGAAGGGGGTATCTGTTAGCACCTTGCCTCATAGTGTAACAGGACATTGGCTTTCCACAAACTGGTATTGGGATGGTGTTGCTATAATAGATTGAGTGTTATATGGATAAAAAAAGGAAAACCTTGCTTTTACTGTCAACCCAATTGTTTATTAATCTAAGTTACGATGAGCCCTTCATCTTTTTATTGAGGATTGTGAATAGCCATCAGCTCAATACTGGGTTCAGAAAAAAGACATGTCATTGGAAACTGGCAACCAACCTGATAGAAAATCATATTGAATTAAATAATCCCTATTTTGCTTCCTAAAAAAACTGCATTAATATGGTTTTAGCTTAATTGTTGCAGGTACGATTTTTCTAAGAATGGAAGACATGGACAATATGTCCTTTCTGCTTTCAGTACCTGAAAGGGAAGATCTTGGCATGACTTGTCCAGGTGGTATTACTCTATGATGCAGAGAGTGAGACCACTGAGCCTGCCTCTATCTCCCAGAGATACAAGAGCCCACTGGATCTCTCCTGATCAGGGCCTTATTATTGGACTGGCATCACTGCAGTCTCCCAGCTGAGCGTTAGGTGTGGGTATTCACACACACACACACACACATGTGCACACGCACCATCTCTTCTTCTCTTGCTGCACACACTCAGAATAGAGAAAGGCACTTCTTCTTCAGTCCCTCATACAATATTAAACAGCAATTAGAGTCTTTGAGCTGACCTGAGGCTAGTCCTGTGTGTGTGACTGTTTGTGTGTGTGTATGATATGTCTACTGACATACTTTAAACACACCTACTGTAAATGTATATACAGTATAACTGTATACACACTGTATGTATAGAAAGGGAGAAAGAGGCAGAGAGAGAGAAAGACAAAGAGAGAGAGAGACAGAAACAAAGAGAGAGAGTGAACTCAGAGCGAAGGTGGGATTTGGAGTCAGGCCTCTATAAACTCCTCATTTATCAACTCAGCTCAGGAAGTCAATGTCCAGCTATAAAAGAGTGCAGGGCCCATGCATGCATAAGCTCACCTCATTTCACCTTTACACCTCCGCTGGTTGTTCATCCACTTGTTATTCACTCCCCCATTCCTTAACCTGCTGTGTTGATCTCTCTCGAGGTCATAAATATATTCGATAATCACAGTCTTTCGTTCTGATTACTTGACCCTTTCCTCAAATACTCTTTGCTCTTCGCTTGAAATCACTCAAGCCCCGGAATGGTGTTTTTCTACAGTTACTGAACGCCATCATGAGCGTACTCGTAAAATGACAGCGGTACTGAAGAGGAACTTGATTGTTCAGTGATGGAAGGAGTAAGAGAAATATAGAGAGACAGAGACGGTGTATGTGTGTGTGAAAAGGGGGGAAGGAAATTGATGTTTTTATGGTGCCTAGGGTTGTCTACAGCATCACTTGTAGGCAACAAGCACCTTTTCTGCATGACAGAGAAATCACAGAGTAACTTGCAGCAATCTTGTTTGGTGAGTCAACAACATTCCAACTTTTAAGGATTGGTGGAAAAAGCTCGCATAAGCAGATTTTTTTAAGGGTGAAGTTCCTTCAGGCAGAACACATTTGCTGACCAAGAAGTGGGCATCAACCTGTAGCAATTTTCGTTTTTGTTTGGTTTATGTCAAGTGAATGCACACACACACACCAATAACCACGAACACACAAGTCTTACTCAAAGTAATGTTTTTAGTTGAATAGTGCAAAGAGCAGTCCCACCATTTTCAAGTATACTTTAACATTTGAGCAGCGTTTGTTTCCTACTAAACATTCTTGCATTATTTCATACTTTTTGACCAGATTAAGGCCACAATATAAAGCCAGGTGTGCAACGCAAAGGTTATTGGCAATACCAGTGTTCTTGTTCAATGAATACTGACTTCTTATATTTCTGGAAATGTATTCCATAACTTTTTCTTACCAAAACATGCTTTTGTTGATACAACTGCACCCGTTATTGTGTCTTGGCAGGAAATGCACCCCCTGCTAACTCTGACTAGGAAAGTGCCACATGCATTAAACTTACTCTGGTTACTCATACTAGCTCCCCCCGCAATGTACAGTAAGAATCATTTGATGCTGGGATATACAAAACAGAAGTTACATGGGGGGTGCATTTCAGGGCAGGGCTGAAATGCAGGGCTGTTATTGTGTATTGCCAGGAATAGCACCCCGAGCATTTCAAATATGTGTATGTGAGTTTTCAGTAGTATGAATGTGTGTGAACGTTTCATATGTGAATGTGTGTGTGTTTCACATGTGTTTGTGTAAGGACAGTCTGAGTCATTTACTAACCGGCCTCTCATACATCTCGGACCTGTCTGTCCCTCATCTCTCTGATCAAGCATGTGAAACCTTGGAGTGATTTATCAATTGAATGTTAAATCTCCATAATACTTTCCATGGCTGACGGAGATAGAAGACGTGGATTCCTTGCTTTTGAAGTATTTAGCAGGTTTTTACTCGGATATGGTGCTGCGGTATCATCATTTAACTTTGTAAGTATTACATAGTGAATCTTTACTATGCACACAAGGAGATCTCATCAACCAAGCTCGATGGAGAATGAGCTAGGGAAACCTGGCTAGTTATGTGAGAGTGACAGAAAATACTTTCCCAATGTGTGTGTGTGTGTATATGTGTGTATGTGTGTGTGCATGTGTGAAGAGACCAGTGGATTAGGAAAAGGACTTCATTTTGATGTTCCTTGGCTTAGATCCACACCGCATTAATCTCAAGGCATCCAGAGACAATTATCTGTTCAGCCAATGGCACAACAGCTCTGTGCTAATTAACAAACGTATTCCTTCAACAAATGTTTGGGCTTCAAAATGATGTCAAGATATCTAATTAAAACAAGGAGGTAAATGCAATTCAGCCTTATTAATGAGAGTGACTTAATTCCCTGTCAAGACCATAACAAATGTTTCGCATGTGGCCTTCAAAAACCAGTCCTTTCTCTTTCAACTGCTAACAACTTCATACTCGTTCACCTCAGGAGGAATGTCATCCCCTTGGCCTCCCCTTCCCCCTACCAACCCCCATCTCCATTCATCATCTCTCCGCACACTATAACTGGTTACCTGGAGTCCCCCTGTCACTATTTTAGCCTTTCACCTGCAGCTAATTGTGGGGATACCCACCTCAATCCCCCTGTGACTGGTTTCCCTCAACCCCCACTACCACTAACTAGAGCCTCTGTTGAAATCCCTGCAGGCCAGCTGATCCTTCGGCTTGGCACGCAGCGGGCCTGCTGGGGCCGTGGAGCTTCCACAGCTGGCAGTGGTGCCATGCAGCTCATCATTGTCTGCCAATAAGCTGGTAGCCAAAGGCCATAGCCAGCCTTTAGCCCTACGGACACTTTCCCTAAGGTCGGCTACTTAAGCTATTAGAGAAGAAATTATGGGGATATTTAGATATGTGAGATGGCGATGACGGTTTCTTGGCGAGGTTCGGTACAGTGATTGTTAGAGCTTTGCTTTGCTGGGATAGTGTGATGTCATTATGGGTGGTGCTTGTTGGGTCGAACAAGCAATTTTCATACGTGGAATTCTAGGTCTAAATTGGAATTAAACTGTTACCAAGAAAAATATGTATTTACCCTTTGGAATGAGTTTGGTATTACTGCTGCTTGCTCGTAAAGTGCCCCAAATTGAGGATGTCTCTGAGACATTAGATGTGTGGTTAGGTTAGCTTTGGGTTACTCAAAGTACACAAGTTGCTGGGATAGTATCAGGGTTAGGTTTTACTTTTGTCGTAAAGGTTACAGTTCTGTAACATAATTTTCTAGCACAACTAAAACACGTAGATATATTAGCTAGGACCTTGAGAATCTTGGACTATGTAGGCTACTGCGTTTCTGGGTCGTTACTCCACTTTTCGTTTTTTGAAAGTGCATCCAATGACCAGTCGAACCATAAGAGCGTCTGCTAAATGACTAGATGTATGGTAGTTCTACACAATACCACACATGAGAGCCCACCCACCTCCTCCAGAAAAATCATTGGCTGATCAGTTGTTCTTTTATTGATTTGCTGTCTCAACCTAATCCAGACCACTGGGCAAAACACAAGCAAAAGCCTTAATCAAGTAATTAGACCTATTGAATTTAAAAGAACGTAAGGCTGTTTTGTCCATCTTGTTAAACTTTCAGTACTCAATTTTTTACTTAAGGGCATAAATACTGGGAAACATGATAGATCAATCAGTTGTTTAGGCCTAATAAAGGATGCAACTTCACCCTTGAGACTAAATTGGGGACTTAGCTAGCCAAGGGCAAGCTCTTGGCCTGCCTTATTCACTGATGCTATATAACCGTTGCTCGTTGAGTATTTATGTGGTGCTGTAGCGTGTGGCTTCTGTCTACTCCATCAGGGTAAGTAGTTGCACATACAGGCAGCATAGGGACTCAGTGTGAAGGGGAAAGTGTGGTTGGATGGTGTCCATTACCCTGAAAGCCTCTTTCCCCTGATTCACAGTTACTCTAATGATATTTAACCGTGGGCCATTTTGAAAATGGGCAGGGGCGATATAAATCCCTGATGTATCACACACTCACACACACATTCAGAAGACATGGTTTCATAAACATATGATAAGACAAAAATGCACTCACACATGCAAGCAGCCACACACACACAATCATATTACGCTCCCCTTCACTGGGAGAATTGACTGTACTCTCCTTGTGAGCGGTGAAAGCCTTTCACCATCTCTTAGCAATAAGGCAAACGGTTAATGACCATAATTGCAGGGGTTGTATTTCTTTGTCCCGCACACACAGGGCAGGATTGATCCAAAGCCAGCCCAAAGTCAAACCCTGTCAGAGCAGTTCACGGCTCTTTACAGACAGGCTGACAAAGTGAATTGACGAGATGTCGACTCCCAGTCTATTATTTAAACAAACAATGTTTTTCTCCTTCCCCTGTCTGTCAGTTGGTCTGTCGGCCTTTGTCTCCATCTTTCTTTTCCATTCTCCCTCTCTCTAATCTACAGTATCTTCTTCTCCCTCCTATTACACCCCCCTCTCCTGTTTCACTCTCTCTCTGTCTCTCTTTTACTCAATCTTTCTTTTCTCTCCTCCCCCTATCCCTCCCTCCCTCTCTCTCCTTCTTCTGAATGACAGTCTTTAATGATGGTATGGTCTGAAGAGGAATTGGGAGCACAGGTCACCTTGGGCAGACTGCTTATCGAGTGGATGATGGCAAGAAAGTATTGGCTATTGCTGCGTCCTGTTCAATCTTAGAGGTGAAACAGGCGTGCCATGCTATAGAGTGACTGTACAAAAAATGCCACAGACACTCAGGTAGTAAGACGCTTACAACCTTCAATGCATTAGGCTGTGGTTTCAACAGTGACATTTTGCAGGCCCTTGTCTAAGGCAGCCCTCTACTGGGTTACGGACTGGGCATTTAATCTTTTTCATGCCAACCAAGGCATGTTTGCATAGATTCTGCAAAGTTTGCCATGGCGTTTGGCGTAGGTGTTGCAGGTTTATTGGTGTGTCAGAAGGCGGTGGTTGTATGAGATAAGAGAGGTGTGTCACACATGCCTGCTGTAGGCCTATGCAATTGTTCAGCACATTACTCTTTTATGAAATTTGCAACTAAACAAAGCAAAGCTCTGGACCGGTCACTGACAGGAGACAGTGATTTTCCAAAAAAGACCTGGCTCATCCAGCCATACTGTTGATGGAGAGTTAAATAAGAAAACAAGGGGATTTTGCCCACAGCATGGGTAAATATGCAACTTTTTGTTGAAATGCTATTTATACTTGGAAAGTTATGCCATAAAAGTCATGGTCAGAAATGCACTATAGGCACTACATCAGAGATCGACTATAGGTTTCACATTGACAGAAGTTTTGCAATTCTGGAAGTACGTACAGTGCATACCTGAGGTGCTCGACTTTCCAAGCCATCATCCCTACAAACTTCAAAGTCTTTCAACCTGGCTTTGCGATGTTAAGGTGTTCTTGAGACCTAAGACTAAGAAGCACTGACAGCCACTGTTAAATCCTTGCCAGTGGTTCTAGATTCAACCATTTTGGGGGGGGGGATGTTGAGCGCTTCCATAAATAATTTATTTTTTAATCTCTACATCTGAGAACTTCCATCTCAGCTCCCATTTAGGCTGTATTGAATTCTGCATGGTTACTCTTTCACATACTTTATATTTTCACAAAACCTTTTGTACTGAAGACGTCTTACTAGATATATCAGACACCTGACTGGTCATGGGTTCTTTGCTCTTTGCCTTTTACCACAGTGAGGCTGATTGTTCTCGTCACAAACAAAGTACTTCAATAGTTAATGGTTAAATTCAACATTTCAACATGGTCACAATAGACGACTCAGTGTCATTAAAGTGTATTACGTAATTTACGTAGTCAACAATTTCTAATGTGATGAATAAATAATCACAATTGACCCTTCACAACACCAGGTATCAAAGGGATGTGTTTTATATAAAGTTAGGCCTGGGATTAGTGGTGGATTAAGTTGTAATAAGGGCCAGATAGGCAGCTAGCAGATCCCTTACAGATGGAATGCTATAAGCCTTTCAAATCAGACAGTGTAAACACTGCTCAGGTGGGGTGTGTATGGGTGTGTATGTGTGTGTATGTGTGTGGGTGTGTGTTTGGGAGTGGAGGAGGGATGTTGTTGGGGATTGGGAGGGTTGACTACAGAAGGTACTGTGGCATGGGCAGCGCTAGGGAGGGGCTAGCAGGTGTTTCAGCACCCCCAAGAAACACCAAAGCACCCCGATAGCACACCCAAAAATATTGCAAATTTATTAATAGTATTTATATATTATATATATATATAATATATATATAAATATATAATTGCGCAGCTCCCCCTGTCAATGATCTAACACCCCTCAGCACCTGCATTACAAATTCTCTGGCGCCGCCCCTGTACTGTAGTGTTGATGACAGATAACTCATGGCCTGATTTTCGATTGGATTAAGTTTGGGGCTTTGATTCAAACACTTGGCCTAAATGCAGAATGAATAATTTGGTTAAAATATACAACACAAATCTCTACATCAGTTATCCCTCTGCCCTGATTCCCTGGCTCCACCACTGTAACACAAACATATCTCACATGGCTCAATTAGTAGTAGAGAAAGTGTGGGTGGGGGAGTCACTGTCGGACTTTTTGTGCTTCCCAGCTGTTAAGTAGAGCTCTTGTTGACCTGGAGTTATGCTGCGATGAGGAGAACATGTTCTTTGAGAGGCACCAGGGGAGGGAGGGCTCTGCCACTACTAATTAACACAGCATCTGCTCTCTGCGGCCGCGTGGCGTGGCAGGACTTCTCGGCCTCTCCTTTGGGTCCAGGGCTCTAGAGATGTACTTACTCGAATGGTCAGCAGAGGCAGCACACAGATTTACACATGCAGCTGTTTTAAGGGAAATAATTACAAGAACATTGGTGACAACGGGGAGTAAATCTATTCGGATGCTGTGTGGACTTGACTCAAGTCTTTCTGGAGCTGGTGTTGCATTCTCATTGTTCAAATAAATGCAGCGAGGAAAACTGATGCTGCAAGAAAGGCTAAAAACACTGACTGAAGTTAAATGTCCATGTCCATTCCAGATTATACATTCTACTTTGATGGTGAGTCTATTCCACTGATCTCTTTCAATGCAGGCTCAAAACAGTTGTGCGTGCGTAAAATGACAATTCCCACATTTGTGAAACATGTTAAATGGTGGGCAGAGCAGCACTTATGAAGAATGTGTTGTTACCTATTGTGACACGTCTGCTCCAGGCACCTAACCAACTCATAGTGTAGTCAGACACCAGTTCTGATGTCATTTTTAGAGGTGAGTTCTAATAGACCTTATATCAGAGTCCATGCACAATGAGTCACACAAACCTTCTCTTATTGTTCGACTTCGACGCCTCAGGACAAGGGAGTAGAGTTAAGATGACGGCTTCCATTGCAATTTCACCTTTCCAATCAATTTCCTCTAACACATGCAGGAACACTAGCACAGAGAGCTGAAAGTGTTTGAAAACAAATCGAGTGTTGAAAGGAGCCCCTGGCCTAAACATCAACTGTTGCTGCTTCAGAAAGCAATTTGAGAAATTGAATAAATTGGAAATAAACTAATTTACAGCCATATCTTGACGGTTCATGACTTATATTTGTGCAAAGTGCTCTTGGCCAAATTATTGTGTCATAAAATTTATAATTTGGCATTATCAATCCATCAGAATTCACAACTCAAGATAGTCAAAAACAACTTGGGACTTGAGCATCTAAATATACTGTATATGCAATGCAATTGCATATTTACATGGGGTTGTGAGTACTGTGATAATATTAAATATCTTATTTCAGTATCTTGCTTTTGCTTTTGACAATTGTTTCTTCTACATATTTTCTGTATTATGATTAATACTTAGCCAAGAAACAAGAACAAACTCCACAATTGATGTCCACTTACTAGATCTGATGACAACATTGTAAAGGAGGTCAGATTACGGAATTTTGTAGACTCAATTAAATCTCATCATATATTACATGTAGTTTGGTGATGCCAAAGTACACTTTCACCATGAAATAAACGGCAAAATAAATTCCTGTTCAGAACTATGTTTGCATATCTCACATTATTTAAACCATGTGTAAAATTGTCGAGTAATAATCTTCTCAAATTGTCGTGTGACATGAACTTCAATCAATATCTCTATATTCACAGAATAAATAAATCAATTATCATGACATTTTGTGGGCAACAATCATTTAGAGTGTGTTAAATATTCACAGAATATGACAGATTGATGCATGTAGCCTTCTACATCTCGTAAACTCTGGATGAATTCCTGAATGAGAGATATATTAGACACACTGCATTATAAATATTTCTCAGTATTTCTAAAAAAAATTGGGTTTATGAGGAATATATTATATCACTTTTTCCCTTTTGCATCAGTGTTCCCCCTCTTTTTCGCCTTCACGGTCTCTCACCCTCATTAGCAGCTGTGCTGTTAAAGAGTGTGCATCGTGGACAGCCGAGGGTTCTTTTATCAAAGAACCAAGATGTCAGTTGTTCGTATCTCTGCCTCGTCTCTCATCCACCTCACTCTCGCCTTTGCTTAGAATGCTGGATCAAGGAGGAGAGGAACCTTTGTAATTGGGTGCAAGCACCGCTACTTCAACACTATAGGTCTGTTTGGGACTCAGAGCTACTATACGGGTGGTTAAAAGAGAACACAATGAGAGGGCTTAATGAGGTGTATTGGTTACTCTAAGGAACACATAGGTACACCTGGATGTAACATTTAATGAAAGGTTTGAGTACAATATGAACTTAGTGGGAGATTGTGAGATCCCTTGTCATGTAATGTTTATTTAACTGTACTAAAGTTGTTAACATCTGTGGCCATGGAGTCTAGGCAGTGTTTTAGCAGGAATTCCAAATGGCATTAAACATGAAAAAACTACAGCATGCACAACGATTAAAAAAGTAAAAAATAAAAATTATGATATGGATGTATATGGAGTTTTAACAACAATATATCATATTCTATATACAAATAATATGATTACATAGCTTTATTTATAGTGACACCGTAGGCATTATTGCACATACAACTAGCAACAGGAGACCCAAATGAGAGGCATGCTAATGGCTGTGCTCAAAAATGGATCATTAGATTGACTACGTGTCATCATTTGTATGACGTTAATTAAATATAAAAAAGGAAATAATAATGTAATTGTGTGCATTTGGAACAATGGGGTCTAAATTGTAGTTACATTAGTTACTCAGAAAGGTTCCACATTATTAAAAATGTATTTAAAATGCCATCTGTGCAGAAACTGTATTTCATTTTGAATCTGTAAGGTTAAAAACTTCAGCATACTTTTTCCAATAAAACTTTCTTGCACATACAAAATGCTTACTCTGTATTACAGTATGATGAATTCAGTCAGTGTCACAGCTAGTGTTGTAATCCAGCCAAGAGCAATCAAACTGGATTGATTCCTGAAGAGAATAGATGAGGTGCATCTGAAAAGTCTCCTCTGCTCTTCTTTAGACTGGCTCATAAATCAAAGTACTGTCTAAGGCTCATTTGAAATCTATGTAGCATCTCAGTAGTGTAAGTTCCCAAGAGAGATACTGTCTCATATGAAACATAAAGTACTCAGAGCACCATACAGAAGGACATGTCACACCAGTACACTCGTTACGATGTTCGGGCCCTGAGAATCTCTAGTGTGTCTTTACTACCGTGTACGATGCGAGCAATGTGCTCTGGAAAATATTTCACAATGAGGCATACACCTTTATTATAATGGAACACGTTTCACTATGAGCTGTCGTATATCCTGGTCACACAATATGTAATTTCACAGGTTTAGCCATGTTCATTGACATGAATAGACAGTGCTACTCAAGAGGTGGCTTGAAACATTGAATCAGACACTCCTGCAAATTAGACGTATTTATGCCACACTAAAAACGCATTATGCCACACTAGCAGCCACAGAATAACGATGAAACTTGCCTTTTTTACGGCCATGTTGACAAAATACTTTGCATTTAAAAACTTGTTTGGCATTAATGGTGATAATGTGGTAAGTACCTGTGTCACAGTGTTTTTGGTGCAATTCTTTTACTGAGTATGTTTTTTCACAGAACAAGCATCCTCTGGTCCAGTATTTATGATTCTCTTGTCTAGTCAGATAGTTGGGGTTCTGTTAGAAAGGTGAAGATGTGTCAGAGAGCTTTCTCAATGTGAGGGATGCAGTCATGCAATTAAATAGTAGGAAGGGTGTTACTCATTGATCATTGAAGCTTCTGTCTGGACAAAACTGTTGAGAGGCACTGTCTAAGTTACCGTGAAGGTGAACTGGATGGGAGAGGATGTGTATGTGTGTGATAGTATCTGTCTATATGTCTGTGTGTGGGGGTGTTTGTGTGTGGGCTATGTATTCTGGTCTTTACTGAGGTTGAGTCTCCATGTCCCATTCACTTTGTAGATCCTATAAGAGGCTTTTTCCTTTCTCTTTGTTTGAGATGAAAGGCTGGGTGAATCCTAGCCTGACGTTGTCATACTCATAATTCTAGTCAGAATATGAGTCTGAAACCGCTCCGTTGGGCTGTGAGTATGGGGCGTGTTTCAACCGAACCCGGAAAAAAATGCCTCTTCGCTCAATTGGATAGACCTACAACCAATCAGAGCAACGTAATATGTTGTTTGTTTAAAACAAATTCAACCCAAGCGCTCTTTGGTGACGTGGTTGATTACGTTACTGTTGATCATCTGTCCATCATCCCATAAGCCCGCCATGACAATATGATTGGTCCGAACAGCTCCTGTTCGGACATACTTTTTCCCAAAACTAGCGATCCCAGACCCAACTTCCCGACCATTCTTTTGTGGGCGGGGCTAAATTGGGCTGGCAGCCAGGCTAGGTGAATCCACCTTTTCCCTTCTCCACTCCACCAAAGATATTGTGACCAAATGTCTGCACTTCTCTAGAGTAGAATAAACGCTTGAGGCTTTCTTCAATTTCTCCAACACTTTCCCCCAATTCTACTTTGCATCCTTAAACAACAATCTTATTTGATAACTGATACAAATATTTCATGTAATCAAATATCACATAACATGCCTGCCCCATTCAATTGAACACAGTCATTTTTACGTCAACACCCAAAAAATGTGTCAGCATCAGTTTGTATGTCTTTATCATGACAAAGGTTGCAACACTATTCCCTCCAGCATCTCATTATTTAATTTGCTTTTATTAGTGGACATTCATTCTGACATTATTTTGATGGATATGTACTATCCTTCCTCTGGTATTTGTATGTGTGGGTTAGTTAAATGTCCTGAGGGCATCCTCGTATCTCTCTCTGATAATGTTTTACAATGCTAGACAGAGCAGTTAACTCCAATGACCTGCTCAGAAGGGCAAAGCCGGCACTTTCATCAACCTCAGCTGTAGACAACGCCCCAGGCGCAATCTCAAAGGGAATTAATGTGCAACCACGATGACTATCGATTGGAGAATGTATACTATGTACTACATCAACACTTTCCCTTACTAATGAGGCATTGTTACTACTGCACATTTCAGAAGCACACATCCAGTATGGTAGTACGGTAGATTTGTAATGAGTATGAATTTGACAGAGAGTAAATTCATTCAAGATGTATACTTCACACAATAGTTAAAACAGTTTTGCAACAACGATTTAGCGAATCTACTCTAGTTTCCCAGAGACACATGATGGACTCAAACACCCACACACACACACACACACGCACACACACAAACTCTTTCTAAGCCTCTCTCTCTTTCTCTGTTTCTTTCTCTATCCCAAAGGTAGCATTGTGCTGCATAAATTATGAGAACATAAGGTTGCAAATCAAGTCGTTATTTGGTGGAGGTTTTTGTGGAAGTCCCAGACCAACTAGAGTGCGTCATAATTATTGAGTCTAGTCATTCTGACTGATACTCAGTCATTTATCCTGCCTGATTGCTGTCTCCTTTGTGAATGTGTGTGTGTTTGGTTGTCACCATCTACCTTCCCTTCAGGCAAGTCCCAGCTCTGGCAATTGGCTGGCTTAGGAGCACAAAGGCTTATTGAGCGGAAGTACGCAGCAGGGCAGAGCCAGGCTAACAGAGGCTAGCTAGCTAACACAACTGTTGCTTGGATGTTTCACCAAAATGATCATAATATGTGTTCATTAAATACTTGATTAATATGGTCAATGTATAGAGATTTGAAGGTAAATATCACACCAAAGACTGAACACAGAGAGGTTTACTGAATTACATTTTATCTTATAAATTTGCTATTCCATAAAGCTCTACCTATTTTTCTGTAAACTGACAAAACTGATAATGATCATTCATAAATAAGACATGAATGAAGGGATGAATGAGTGGTTGATGCAATACATGTTGAAAAGAGAGAAAATTGACCCCTGCTGGGGGCATGAACGTGACAAGTAGATCAGGTGTGGCTTTATGTGTGGAATTACTGTACATTACATTTTACATGCAGTCATTTGGCAGACGCTCTTATCCAGAGCGACTTAAAGTAAGTACAGGGACATTCCCCCCGAGGCAAGTAGGGTGAAGTGCCTTACCCAAGGACACAACGTAATTTGCACAGCCGGGAATTGAACCAGCAACCTTCGGATTAATAGCCTGACTCCCTAACCGCTCAGCCATCTGACTCTGTACATCCGACCCAACTTCAATAACCCAGACGTGTACCAAGTTATATATGTTCCTGTTACGGCCCCAGTGGCTCTAACGGCCTAGGGTAGGTGGCATAGAGACCCGTAACATTAATCTCATGCGGTTTGGGTGCAGTGTAAGGCACAGTGAGGGACAACCAACGACACAGACAACTAAAGCCACCGTCAAACGTAAATGTTTAATAAAAACACACGGTAAAGGGGTTAGGGAGAAGGGGCTGAGCAGGACCCAAGAAATGAAAGAATAACAACAACAAAAACACCCCTGACTGACCTTGCCTGCCTCAATTTCTCTAGGCCAACTGAAACTAACCAAGAAATACAGAGGGTGGTCCGCTCAGTTCTCTCTGGTGTACATAGACAGATATTCCTCTACGGGTGGTGTATGCCCATGGGCGGCTGACTAGGAAACCCCCCCTTCTCCCAGGGACATAGGGATCTACAAAACACAGGTACACAAAGATTTAAACAGAAAACATCACAGCAGTACATACTCACATGAAACTCAAATGAAACTGTTTTATGTATGTGTTAACAAAAACGAGGTGCATGCAAGTATGTTCGACGTGGTGCGGTGTGTCAGGTGGGAAAACAAAAGAGCCTCTGTTATGGATCCAACCGGCTGCGCTAATATACCAGGAGGCGCCCGCTGATTGGTTCCTCCACGGACAGGCAAGGCGGGAACCAAGGAGCGCAATCAGTCGCATAGGGAGCACCTGGCAGTGGGAGAAACCACGAACGCATACAGGGGAGACCTACATGCGTAACAGTTCCAATCACGAATTCCCCTGCAATGTTAAATGCTACCTCCATAATATCAAAGAAAAACTTTTCAATGCTCAAATTAAGTAAACTACCCTACAACATGTACGAGGGTTGAAGACCTAGTTCAGACCAGTGCTTGGCTGAAGAACAGATGAGAAACATGGTTTATCTTGAAGTTCTGCGGTAGTTCACTCAATTGCTGTAATACCCCATACATACCTCAATGTGAGGGAAGAGTTCCATATGTCCAAGATTAATCAGTACACAGAATGTACTGTAGGGATTGATTTTCCCACAGATATAAAGGGGAGGATGGCTTGATAGGGAATAAGGGAATGCATGTTTGGGTGTGTGTGTGTATGTGTATCAAGGTCACTCTGATTCAGCCATAAACATTTTAGAGCACAAAACCACCAAAGGACAGAGATGGAGAGATCTGAACTTTGATAATACCAAAGGAAGAATAGCGATGTAGTATCCGTCAGAGATTAGGAAACAAAGACTAAGAAACTAAGATGCATAAGAATACAAACTGTTGAGAATAGTTCTTGTCTAGCTTTTGTTTGGGGACATCATTGATATGGTAGTTGTTCAGAAGTTTCAACTTTTGGCAAAATTGAGCAGTGGAGTTCACAGTCTGGAGAAGATAAAAGAGAACTTTCATAAAGTCTCCAATGTCAGCCTCTGGCTGTCAGTTCTGACTGGGAAATGAACGAGGGGAAAAGAAACTAAGCTAATTTAAAACCGTAAGGCATCGTTTCTTATGCAATGCACAAGACCTAAAATGACCATAGAGTAGCCGTTGCATAGAACATAGACTAGCACTACCGCAAGCGAAGTGTAAAATGTTGGAGATTAATTGCTTTTTCTACAAATGCTATCATCCCGTTGTTTCATTCCCAATGCCCTCAGTTGTAATCGTAACAAAAAAGGACATTTCTTTGAATGATTTTGAATGTAGAATTGACTAAGAATACATTCCTTCTATTATTAACCAATGTAGAACGAAAAACACGATTTTGTAATGTAATGTCCAAATAACATGTCAAACCATTCGATGGGTGATGAAGTTAAAAAGCTGCAATCATCCATTTACACAGAAACTTCTGTGGCATATAGGTTTCATAGTTTCTTCATTTCAGTTGGTTAGCTCATTTTTAGGACAATGCTTGAATTACTCAGTACTCATATTTTCTTTAAAGAATATGAAAGACTAGATGAATACTTTGAGAGCACAAGTTCAGATCCAGGATTCCAGGGATCTTGGATTGAAAATGTCCTGTGGGTCTTGGATGTTGTAAGCTGTTCTCAGTCTTGGTCATGGTAATTGATTCAGGCCTCATCCTCTTCTAGGGAAATTGAGCCCTTGGTCAAGGTGAGTTAGGGGCACACTTTCATCTGTCCACCCCACTGTCCTAGGCAAGAGGATGGCAGAGGAAGCAGCTTAGCACCTAGCAACGAGGTGCCAAGAACATCCTTGGATGGAATTTCAAATGGCTTTTCACTCTCAAAGAGGTTCAGGTTGTGGACAACAGCAAAAAGAGGAAGAGAGAAGAGAAAGACAAAGAGGGAGATTGAGGGATCAGGAACAAGTCGGTATCAAAATGCATGAGGTGGGAAAACCAGAGGTTAACTTTACATCTCAACGAGAAACTGACGAGGATGTACACAAAGTGACCGTTTATTGTGAATTGCTCCTACAGACAGTCAGTCATGTGACCATGGCTTGCCATAAAGCAGGCAGGCCCTGAGGTGTTTCATTACTGTGTGATAAAACGTGAGAATGGGCGACACAAATGACCTACAGTGAACCACTTTCATCATGGTACGGCAGGGATGCCGTTTTCAAGATCAGAGGAACAACCCCCATCCTGGACCTGTTTACAGATGGGTTGTTGGAGCAAATGACCACATTTGGTACCACTCCTATCAGCTAAACACAAGAAGAAAATGCTTCAGCAATCATCAACGTTAGATGATTCAGGAGAGGAAAAAGGTGGCCTCGTCCAACAATTTTTTGTTTCTATTGCAACGTGCAGATGACAGGATGAGTCAGGATTTGGAGTCTGATGAATGAGTCTGTGACCGATCCTGCCTGGTATCAACAGTGCAGGCTGGTGAAAGACTAGCCAGATCACCTTAAATCTCTTCTAAAAACACACTTTTACAGACTTAGATTCACTTAATTGTAAAGTTATTTGCTATTATTTCTTATTGTTCCATGATGTTCTGTTGTTATTGGTTTTACTATGTCGTGTGACTTGATTTTTATCTGGTGGCTTTGTTTTATTTGATTGTTGCAAAGTACTTTGAGAGTTACTGTACAACTACTCTTGTCTTTACTGCCTTTTGGTTTTATTAACTTTTGATTTGTTTTCATTCATAAAATGTAAAGCACCGTGTAACATTGTTTTCAGCGCTACCTGAATAACGTTTCCTTGCAACTTACAGTGAAGCAATGGTGTGGAGACACACATTAAGTACCTTTAACCAATTAAACAATGTTTGAATGCTTCAGCCTGTCAGAGCAGACTCGCTGGTTGCAGGAGCGCCATGTTATGGCTACTGTTTGCACTTTTTCACATGGACACTTCCACGAGGACAATGCATCATTCCAGGAACATGACATATGTAGTTGATTGTACATAAACATCTTGTGCAGTCCCCACTGTACGGAGTTCAGAATTAACCAACAAAGATGAGGTCCATTATTTTGAACATTGTTAATGTTATGGTAAGATTTTGCACATTGAACATTGAACATGGAAGAAACCACAGTATAATCCCACACATTGAGGATAAAAACAGGGAAAGGTTTGGGACAGGTGGTTCACTTAAACTTGAATGACATGAAATCAATACAGGACTCTTGTGAGAACCTGAAGAGATTGCTGGAAGGGGTAGCAACATGGTAACGCTCAAAGCTAAATGACTGACAACTTGGACTGGAAGAGGTTGTAGACATCTTTGCAGGTGACTAGAGTACACTACAAATAAATAGCATTGCACTCTAGCAGCAATGAACTGGAGTGAGGGAAGCAATGCAGTGTCAAGTCCTGATTGAAAGGTGTTGTGCTAAGCAGAACATTGCCAAGTAGTGTTTTGTCCAAGCATGTAGGCTTGGAGACATGACCTGAAGAGGACTTGCGTGGGTTGAAGGTGTTTTGGATAGTAGCAGGTCATTTTCTGAGATGACATGGATTAGAATTGTTGAATTTGAAAACAGGCTAGGTCTGATTAACTGTTCAAAAGGTCACCTGAGTGAAATTGTTTACTGTTGAAAGACTAAACTGCAATTACCCCGGGAATATCAGATTTAAAAAAGCATTGTAAGATTACTGATTGCCATTGTATTTTATACAATGCATAATATATGGACAGGAAGTTGTAGTAAATTAGATCAATTAGGTCCAAATAAACATGACAAACATTACATGACAAACAATAAACAGACAAGGCATTACAGGTGTGAATCAGCTTGGCTGTGTTTATATTCAGGCTTGCTCTTTGTCAGACAGGTCCATGACTGCTGTCTAAACATCACACCTCATTGAGCTGTGAGTGGAACTGTCTATTTTTCTCCAGAAGAGTCATAAGTCAGAACAGAAAGCATGGTGTGGTACTAAATTATGAAGAACACTTGTGTACAGCAGCAATTAAGATTTGCATACCTGTCTGAGAGGTATCTTCAGATCTCTCACTTTCTACTCTCCCCCTCTCCAATTTATTTTTCTCCTTTTTCACCATCATATTTCTCTCTCTCTCCCTAACCAAAAAGAAGATGCAATACTGTGTTCCTCCATATCTTTGCCTGCACTGAAAAAACTACTTGTCAAATGTACATACATCTTAAACCACACAATTGAGACGTTGATGAGAACAGAGGTTGAGGGAAAATTCACAATCATCTCCTTCGTCATGAAGATGTTGAATTGAAGGTAGTCACAAACTACCCGACAGAGTCACCCACCGGGCCCTTGTACTCCCTCTCCTGACCATCCCTGATATACCCCACAACAGCAGTGTCGTCAGTGAACTTCTGCAGGTGGCAAGTCTCTGAATTGTATTCGGGGGTGTACAGACTGAAAAGGAAGAGGGGCAGTACTGTCCCTTGGGGAGCCCCTGTGCTACTCACCACATGATCTGACACACAGCCACACAAATTGTAGTCTGCCCGAAAGATAGTCGACAACCCAGGAGACCAAGGAGGCTTCCACCTGCACCTGCCTCATCTACTCCCCCAGCAGCCAAGGCACTGGAGAAGTCAAAAAACATGAATATCACACTGCACCCAGCCACAGTATATCCAGGTGGGAGTTGGCCCTCTGGAGCAGATAGATGACAGTATCATCAGCCAGAAGCTGGTAGGCGAATTGCATGCCGTCCATGAAGGCATAGAGCATTTGCAACTGGTAGCATGAGGTGCATACATATGTCTGTCCGATGAATGTGTGTGCAAGTGTGTTTGTGCATGCTTTGTGTGCCTGTGTCTGTGTGCTTCTGACTACATTTTGACCTTCTTCTCATCAGTAATCCTCGCATACTGGTGATATTTACTCATCCATCAGTTCAGGCCTTCCTCTGAGGCTTGTGATAACACCTAGACTCAACCTGCATACATGAATATGTCAGCTTACGCAATAGACATTGCCACACATAAAATATATAATAAAATATATGCATATGTAACTACAGGGAAATTGATCCATAATGGCTGACCTCTACCTACACAACCAACAATATTTGCAGCCATATTACAGTCATACAACATTCACGTGGTTATATTGCATCCTTGACCAAGAGAAGTGTTTGTAACACACCTACAATGAAAAACATTCTTCTCACTTTTGGACGTTTTTACAAACTACCAAAGATGTGTTAATGTGTGCCATAGATGAAATAATTGCACCTGTTTAGGACCTTTAATTGCACGCTTGTGCTCACAGCTTGAGAAATTTGCGAAAACAGTATTTACGCCACACTATGACCCATCTGTTGTGCATATTAACCTACTTTTTATACAAAACGTATAACACGTTTAATTGCATGCAGAGGTTAGAATTTCAAATGAGTACAAGGTGTGGAGGAACACATCCGTCTGTATCAGGAGAATAATGTCTCTGCATTTGCATTACTTATTTGTGCCATCCCACTCGTTGTATAATTTCATAAAACCTAAATTGATGAACTGAGCAAACAAGTCCAAGACTTCCTAAATTAATAACTTCCTAAAACAACCACGCCAAGACCGTCTACAGATGTTCTTTGAAGCTTGTGATACAGATAAAAAAGCATTTTAGCGGGTTAATGGCTGAGGGGCCCCCACCTTCTTTTCCTTTGCAGGGCCAACTGGTGAAAACTGGACGGTGTCAAGAAGGGCTGATTCTGAACTTCTGATTCTAAACATATGTTATGTTATGCCAGGTCGCTTGCGTTGTCTTGTCCCGAGAATTTCAGTGCCCAGTCTGACCTTGTGTTGTTCTGTGCACCTGACAATTAAAAAATGTTTTGAACTTGAACGAGAATATCAGAATACTATATACTCTGATCTTAGAAAGCCGCCAAACAAACTTTATTGAAAGTGGGACATGTTGTGGTGGTACATGTAGTGTTTACATTACAACTATGGATTCCCCGCAGTACTTGAGCACTTGACCTTGGCATTGAAAGTGCTTTGGTGGTAAAACTGTGCCACTCAGGAACGGAGGATGACTTTCGAACTTCTGTTTCAAACCTAGAAGGCCATTAGTGCCCTACTGTACCTGCTGCCACCATCACAGATGATTGATTGAGCTTTCACTACAACTCACAGGTTGTTTAGTCATCCTGATTGCTCTGTGTGTGTGTGCCTGTGCGGGGGTGGGGGGTGGGGGGTTGTGCAGGTGTGTGGGTAGCTGTGTGTGTAAAGCAGGGGTTAGAGCAAAGTAGAACAATTGAAAGACGGAAATAAACTGGACTGCTGTCCATTTTTGTGTAGCGAAACGTGACTTTGTCACATCAGGGGCTGAATGTGAGGACACTGGGGAGACTCACGTTTGACACTTCCACAGGCTCAACTTCCAATCTGGACTTAATCTGCTACTGTAGCACATGCACATAGACACTAGCACAGACACGTTAAGGAGCCATGAGAGAGAGGAGAAGATGGATGGGAATCACAGCCATTTTGTGCTACTGTACACCAATGTTTACCAAATAAATATACAAATCTACTTTTGAGACAATTCACAGTGTTTTCAAGGCAATCTGGTGGAGAGCAATTAAGTTCAGAGAGATGCTGAGATTTCAGCAGTGTATCAGTCCTTATCATTTAACCTAAAGCTATTTCCCATTATAGACCATATTCACAAATTAGATCATTTGATTTGTATCTACTTTGGATGAAGATGGATTTTGAAGATCCTTAGTACACAATAGACAATCCTTTTTTGGAACAGGAGCAAAAAAAAAAAAAAAAAAAGGAAAATGGAATGAGCTCCAAATTGGATCAGGCAACAAAACTCATTGTTTACCATTGTTCAAGTCTAAGAAGATCTGAATTAGAGAGTGAGGTGGAGGGAGAATGAAGAAGAGAGAAAGAGAGAGAGAGGGAATGAATACAATAAAAAGCATTGTTTCCTCTCCAATCAGCCCCCTCAGGCAAAGTAAACAACGTTAACAGTGTCGGATGAAAGGCGGTCTTCCTGGTGCCTCTACAAACCTGATGTTGTGCTTTGATCCTCTTTCTAATCAGATACAATTGTTGGTTTAGGGACTCCCGAACTGTATTAGTCAATTTCATTTGAGAAATCTTGGATTGTGCCACTTTCTCCAGCTGGGATGAGACTTGGTTTTTGTGAGCTTTTCAAAAGACGGGGTTGAAGGAGCGTACACATTCAGTAGATGTAGATTTGCACACGCGCACACATAAAACACGGGGCTGTAGGACCACCGCATCCTGCCAAAGTGATGCATCATGTAAATGCAGTATTATTTTCATTGTGCTCTCATTCAATTAAGTAGGACATATGAATTTGAGATGGGTGAAAGATGCTCCCTCATATTGCATGAGAATAGAGCATCTTAGCCTTAGTCAAAAAAAGCCTTCTGTCAGGGATGCTTACCATTGCTGTTTGCGTCTGTGTTTGTGAGATTATGAATCGTTTCAAGAAAACACAACAGAAATGCTGTCAATTGTTTGTGGTACCTTCCGCCAGGTAGGTGGATACCTAGGCTGCAAGGATATCAATCAATTTAAAGAAATAAGACCTCCAAGTAGCTGTGACTGTTACACTCTTTAGAGAAATGTCCCTTTTCATGTTTTAATCAGGTTATACTTAAATTGAGAGTCTTTCATTCTTTAATCAATAGTAAATTAGGTCAGGAATATGAGATAGATTTACTGTATACTGGGAGAACCATAAAATAACGGATTTTTAAAATGTAATTTTCAACAAATGCACACCAAAAATCCTGTGGTACAAAAAAAACTGTGCATTTATAACAGTATTGTCATGGTTTGATGCACATATAAATGACAGTTGATTTAGAAAATGAGTCTAACGGAATGTGTGATAAAAAAAAAAAACTTTCAGTAGAAGACGATATAAATTCTACATTCTACATGATCTAAAAATATCCAGATTTTTATCAATTTCATGTTCAAAAGTAGAAAAGTATGTGATTTCTAGAATTGTATATCACAGCACCCTTGCAGCTTATAGAATGATTTTTCATTATGTTTTATTTTTTTTGTCCGAAAACTTAAAATGCAGTTCTGAACCTATGCAGGTGCAGCTCAAATGGCTTCCGAAATTGCTTTGCACACGCCATTGACTATCAGCACAGGGAACAGTTGGGCTTCTGACAGGTACTAATAGAGGATGTGGTCCTGCCTCTGGAGTCTGGCTTATACCTCCTCTAAGGCCTTGCAACCTGAGGACCAGGGTTCATGTAGCTCATTAGAATGGGATTTTCTGTGGTCAGAAGGCATGCTTTGGGTCAAGCCACAAATGCATGTCCAGAGACTTACATGGATACTGACGAGACCGGGAGTCTGTGGGTATACTGACCAATACTTTTTGGTGTGACTGAACGGCATTTAGGCCACTATGACCGATGAGGGGTCTCAAACACATTAGACCTTCGAGTCATGCTCCAATCCGTTGCAGCTACTAGCTAGGATTATGTTGGAGAAGGCAATCTATTCACTTTTAGTACATGAAGAGAACTGTGAATGAATTTTTTGGAGCAAATTGGTCCAACTGGACAAATAGGTCATGTCATTCTCAGGATAGAGGTGAAACATTTCAAATAAAAAATGTCCAAAGCTCAGTGTTTAGAATTCTACATATTTGTGTGTTAGAGACTACTCTCAAAGCAAGCAAATCATTTGGGCTTTGCCCATGGAAAACTAGAAAGTCCTATCTTAAAACAGTATTGCGATGCATTTTAACATGTTAGTTTCTTACAATTACTATCCATTTTGAGTTTGTGTACAAATTTGCTTTTGTGATGAGTTATATTTACTGTTAAAAACAGTTGTCAGGAAGAACAGTAATAACGTTATCATCCTCAACCAAGGTTTTGTAACTAGTGAAAAAAGAAAGGAAAACACAATTACAATACATGCAAAGAAAATACTTTCTGTTTAGTAGTAAAGGAAAAGAGAAAATTAAAAGTCCCCTTGTTCTTAGAGGAGGAAAATTATACATTACCAACAGTTGTTGAAAGAGTTCTACAAACTAGTAAAAGTTATGTTTTAGATATTTCTACATATTTAAAGTTGTGGGATTTCTACATGTTCTTTAAGATTTTTTACACATGCTGAAAAACTGTAAAAATCTAATACCGAAGGTGTTCATTCCCCCCAAAAAAGAGGAGAAGCTTGTGTGTAGCGAATCAACATGACTGGAGATTTTTGCTCGACTGCACTTGGTATCAAACAACTGACACTGTAATGAATCCAATGCAAGTACAAAACATACAAAGTCTCACACAAACATTCCTGTTAATTATTAAATTAAATTGAACTCCCCATGCCTAGAAACTATTCTACCAGTGCAGAGAGACCAATTCTGTAGCTGTAGATTGTAATCACGCAAGGGAAAAGGTAATCCCATGTCAATATATCACCTTTTACTTGTTATGGCCTATCGTTTACAATTTCCCCTTGTAATACCACATGTTTGCTTGCGATCTGATATGTAGACCAATTTCAGAGAAAGTCACATCCCCCTGGCTTCTGATGTCCAGTTTATCTTGCATTGTCAGCCATTATTATCCAGAACCTTAAACAAACCACACTTACATGGGAAAGGACATAGACTGTTTTTATAGTTTCCTTTCCCTGACTCACCGCTCGCTGAATGTGCTGTTTATAATTGTTGATGTTTATCTTTTGATTGCAGTGTTTGCCTGTGTTCCCATACAGTACAGTGAGGGTCCTACTGTATTTTTTCTTTCTCGGTTGATATATATTTTTGTCCTCTGCAGCTAGGAACCCTACAGATGAACTTTCAATGTTTACCATTTCCAGTTCCTAGTCTGGGCACTGAGAGAAGTGTTGTGGTTTAATCAGTTAGAAATGTGCGCAGGAGCCACCAGGGAGATGAGGAAGGACTTAATGACTGTAGCCAGAAGCCGGGTGTACTGTTGTATTTGCAGGTGTCTAATTATGTGGCCACTTTAAGTTTTTCTACATTAATGATTCTGGGAGCTGAATTTCATTAATGACACTTTTTAAGTAAATGTTTGAGTTTGCAGAAAGTAAGTTTGGAATAGCTAATCGGATTGCTAATTACCAGGGTAAAATTCTGTTTGACAATTGCGGTGAATCTCACCTAAAGTGTAGCAACACACACACACATGCATCCCTCTCTTACAGACACACATAGACACACACTGAGTGTTCCGTTGGGGCCAATTACTCCAACCAAAAATAGTTTCTATCTGGATTTTTGTTTTAACTTGATTTGCTCTCAGGTTGTAGTAACAAGTCTCTAACAATATTCTGTTGTGTTGAGCTGTTAACAGGGCTGCTTTAAACTGATAGGAAGGTATAAAAGGTACCACTTCTGCATAACCAAAACAAATAGGCCTGGCAGTCCAGATTTAGCTCCCAACATCTGTTCACTTTATTGTGGACTTACTCTCTCGAATCTGCATATGAAAACACTCAGGGTGGATGTAAATAGCTTTGCCATCCATCCAGCTATTTACGTTCACGCCTCATCACTGATTCATGAGTAATTTGGCTCATGGTGGTTGGAGTCTTCTCAGTTAAATACCTTTCAGCTGCATTACGTCTGATTAGACTAGAGGAATCATGACTATATGTGGGTGTGTTTTAAGGTTCACAGGTCTTTGGACTGATCCCGTTATCTCGTTATTATAACCCCTTTAAAAATATGTATTATTTCTCAGATTGACCCTTCTTATCAGTTGACTGAGGTACATAAGATTGGCCAATGCAGTGCTATAGTGATGACATGAATATTCATTGACTGTCCACTACTATACATGCACATGTAAGAAATATCTCCAAATACACCATTCAATTGAATCTTTGAAATGCCTGTAATAATGTTCAATGAATATTACAATTTGTGTGCAACTAATTGTGGGCAATGTTTCCAAAATGAGGGAACAGTTTCAACATGGCCTAGTCAGAATGCAGAACTTCCTCACAAGCAACACTTTTGTCCCAGTTTACATGAAAAATCAAGCAGTTTACTCACGCAAGAGCCACTGTAACGGAATGTCATTCTCACAGGCCAAATGTTTTTTTTTACAGAAGATGAAAGGTTAGGGTGTGGGACCAGGGAAACTGGCATCTTGACTGATCTCCATCCCAAAGGTGGAGGTGATCTGACAAATGATCTCAAGGTGTCAAGGGCTCCAACTCCAACTGCCCACACAAAAGATGAGATGGAAAGAGTGAAAGACAGCACCATAAGTTATATGACTTTTTAAGTTTGTTATACCTGTGCCTTTTAAAATAATAGTCAAACTATTTTTTTTGCAAAAAGGTGGCTGCTAAATGTATTCAAGTTAATTAAAAGCGGCAAGTCTTCTTCAGGAATGAGAACGTTGCCCAGTGCTTCTATGAATATAGGACGGGATTCCTCCTCCCTCTCTTGTTCGTTACATCTCCTCTGTTCGCAGATTTCCCTTGATAAGTTATGCAAGGTCCTAATGAAATGTCCACAGTAATTATGCCAGTGCACAGCCCTATCTGTCTTCAAAAGCACTGCACAGATGCGTATATGTGGACTATTACACTTCAATGCCATTATGATAATATCGCCACAAATAGACCAGCTCGGAAACTTTTATTTCAAATCCCCCCGCGGTAGTCAGCTTGCATCCTCCCTCAGCTGGGTGTTTCTTTTGTGATTTCTCCACAGCACTAAGAGACGCATTTCTGGGAAGCTTTCAGACTTTTCCGTATTCCACACTGAGAGATACACTCCACGACATATATCTGAATCAAATACATTGGAGTGGAAAGATTGATACGGAGATCACGCTGGCAGTCACCTTGCGAGGGTGTGCCCTGAGTGCTAAGCACCCTGAGTGGACCAACCATACGGTGTCTCAGGCTCCCGGAGGCTGGCAAGGCAGATGGCATCCCATCTCATTACTGAATGGCAGCACCCTTGGCACCACCGCTGCAAATGCCATTGTTGCTCTGTGCGCCAGGGCTGTGCAGGGTCAGCGGCTCTCACCTAGCAAGCGCACCCCTCCGTGCCTCGTCTCCTCGTTCTCTTTACGTAATCCCCCCAAACTCGATACCTGATGGTTGCTCCGTGGTACCTGATAGGTTAGGGATGGGTTCAGCATTCTTCTTCTTTTTCATCTCTCCTTGCTCGGCTTTTTCTTCCCTTCTTCTCTCCGTCTCTTCCCTCCCATCCTTTAATGCCTTTGCCTCTTGACGGCCTTTCTCCACCATATCTACCTCTCTTTTGCCCCCACCCTGTCCTCCCTTCCCTATCTATCTCCCCTTACTGTTCTCCCTCCAGCCTGTCGTTCGCCCTCTCCTCGGCGCTCTCTGCCTGTAGCCCCGCGGTGCTCGAGTGTGTCAGTGGCTCCATCTTCTGCTCCCCTTTGCTGACGCCTCCGCAGATAACGGCTGATCCTTTGAAGAACCTGGCCAGCTCTGGGGGGACCTCCTCTATCGCCCGCACCACATGCGCCACACGCCCGCGCCTTCACACTGACGAGGCGGCCACCGCTGTGATCGGAACCCGGAGGTGGGATTAGGAGGACTCTGGTTCATTGGGGGGGGGGGGGGGTGGGAGGGAGGGAGGGTAGAAATGGGTGTTGAAGTGAAATGGTTGGGGGGGTGAAGGGGGGGGGGGAGGGGGTTCAAGAGCGCAGAAAAAGAAGCAAGGTGAGAGAGGGAGAGCAGGAGGCATGTGGGAAAGGGCATGCAATTGGTGCATGTTGAGTCAGGAAATGTGCGACTCTACAAGTGCGGCAGCGATGGAATTTTCTCACAATGGCCGTGCACTCTGGCGGGAAACTGATCACATCCTCCACCATCAGCAGGTGGTCTGGACACCTTTCTTTTACCCTCTTAAATGCCACTCAACTACAACATTACCATAGTCTGCAAAGCTGCGGGAACGGAATGCATTCTGCTAACTGCCCTGCCATTCTTGTGTATTTGTATGGCGCATGTGAAGGCGGAGGAAAAAATGCAAACGGCATGTGGTGGGAGACTCTTGATACAATTCTACAACAATGCTGGAGCTATGTAACGATGACTGGTAACTCATTTTCGACACTGTTATGGCAAAATATTTGGGTAGGAATGAAAAAAGAAAGGCTCTGGCCCTACCGTGATGTAATTCTTCCTGTAGAGGCTATGGAGTGTTGCAGATCATGCTCCTAATCAGCTACCTGTGTGTGTGTGTGTGTCCCACTGGTGCAGTGGGTGTTCTCAGTGCATATGAAGCGATAGTGCATTACACCATCACACACACACACACACACACACACAAACACAGACACATCTGGCCTGTGGAAGTGGCCACAGGGGGTTTGCTACAGCAGAGCCAGATGGCAGCCCTTCACCCAGCCATAAAAGACGCAGGTCATACCCGTGCACATCCCATAATTCTACACCCGGGTGGGTGACCATGGGAACAGATTCACCAGCTTCCTCACACACACACACAGACAAACACACACCCTTTGTCGCCTGCTCTCCTGCAGCTCAGACACGTCCCCCTGGGCTGGTTCTGTGGCCCTCTCTTTTTACATGATCCTAACTAACAGGCAATTTTCCAGGGGCTCAGACTGCCAAGTACCTGGAAGGATGAACCTCAAATCCAAACTCTGAATCCCTGGCCAGTTGTTGTATTTGGAAATGTATTATTATCTCCAGGGTGGCAGGCGAGGCACAGAAAGACAGACTCAGCTTTTACTTTAAACGAAGTGGGACAAAATCAAATCACATCCTTGTTTGGACATTTAAAATATACATTTTTGGGGGGGATAGATTCCGGAAATTGGGCTTTAAAACTGATGCTGACACGAACTTACTCCTAGGCCTCCAGTGCATTATGTTTACTGTAACTGAAATGCAAGAGTATCGAGCTCAAAGAGATAATGGTAGTGTTGTAATTCAGCCTTCTTGATCGAGTCCATGTAAATGTCTAGCTGTTAAGAAAGGGAAGTCATTGACAATGGCAGGGAGTCAAAGACAATCACATTAGATTTCAAAAAGCCTTTGCTGCTGATGCTGTTTCCACCCTGGGGCCTTTCCATGATGTGTGTGTATGTGTGTGTGCGTGTGAGAGAGAGAGAGACAGAGAGTGAGTGAGAGAGACAGAGAGAGACAGAGACAGAGAGAGCAACAAGGGAAAAAGAGACAGAGTGAGACATTGCAAAGTGTATGTGCATTTGTTGGTGTGTGAGTGTGTCCCTATATTGATTTGCGCCTGTCACAATGTCTCACGTTTGTCCTTGAAATAGACCACTGGGTGTACAAATGATCCTCTTGCTGTTTCAAACAAGGGCTTGTAATTGAATGTACCCTATTAGGAAATTAAGTAGTTCTGATCACTTAAACACTTCATCCCATGTTATTTTGACCACACATTCAACATGCACAGTTGTGTGAATAAACTTGCATGCTTACAAGTTCACACACACACTTGTGAAAGGACACACAGACCCACACATGCATCCCAGTTGGAAATGTAAAATAGATGTCCTGAATACTGCCACGTGTCAGGAAAATCTGAGGTTAAGTGAAACAGCATCCCTATTTTCATTGTGTTACAATAGTGAAATTGTGTCCATACCCTTGATATATCATGTAACACTCAACTATGTTAAAGATTGATAATACTGTTTCTCAGGGTTTCTCACATCACAAGGCCCAAGCTTCAAGAAGTCCGGTAGAGAGCTTCTGATATCCAGGTGGACATAATGTCTTTCCTGCCTGGAACTTCTCAATCAGTCCTGCACATTTTTTGTTGTCTTGCAAAAGCCTTTCAACAGACCTAGTTACCAGTTTAGGATAGGTAACTATTCAGGGTTCATGTTTTTTTCTCTTTATATAAATTCAGTCCATCAACACTTATAGCTACTGTATACTGAGGTCAAATGTACAGATTCAAATGTTAACCCTTTAGCTGTGCTCCATGCATCACCAGCGCCATTTTTGTGTTCGGGATAAACAAAGCTTCATAATGTGCCCTTCACTCTGTCTCGTCCAGGGCCTTCTGCTTAGCCTGCTAACCACAAGTGAGGTCCAGCAACACTGTGTGCCAAATCCATTCCCCTTGTTCATCCCAAATCAATCGCATTTCTAAAGAGATATTGATGAGCTCCAGAGGGATTTGACACCTTAGAATTGGACTCTTAAGGTGTGTATGAGTGTCAGAACGATCTGACACAATGCAAGGAGCTAGCCTTGAGCGTGACCTTGACAGTCTTTAGTGGGGCTGAAGCCAAGCTCGGGAGATCACGAGAGCTTCTCGTCCCACTCTGGGCCCTTATACAACCCCCTTTCATCTCTCACATGCCCCTCCCGGCTCCTTCTACACACAAACACATGCGCACACACACACAATTGCATTTGTACCTGCACAAGTACGCATGCATTTATGTATGCACACACAAATACATACATACTTTAGTCATCACACCCTCCTCTTGCTCTCCTCTTCCCTTGTCGTCATTCTCTGCAGAGAGGCGTCTTAAAATATATCCCATCTCCAAGAGCAAGGATCCCAGTGCTCGTTCCCTTAATACGCACATTATTAATTAGAGACAGACTCTAGCGGCCATATTAGCCTTTAATGCAGAGTCTGCTCCAACCCAGGGCAGAATATAATTCTAAGATGTTTTATTTTAATTTGCTCTTAATTGAATCTGAAATAATTGTTGGGAATCCCACTGGTTTGTGCCCGCAGTGACTGGCTTTTTATAGAGATCCATTTCCGTCAATGATACAAACCTTTTTCTTCCTGTGAAGAAAGTTAAAGAATGGATCTTACTCATGAGTCCAACAACTCAGACAGTCGATAAACACCTTTGCTGTTTATGGAATCTGAACGCTTAGATGATCTTATTTACAAGCTGAAATATTAATAATCCAGCATGGCAGAATACTGTTGTCATAACCCTCTGCACAATCTACATAATATCACAAATGAAACAAGAAGGCATTTGTAAATGTTAGAGCTGTTCAGTAGTTCTAAACGCAGTAGCATTCTTGTTCTTTCTAGAACGAATGTTCTGCATGCTAGGGAAGCAGAGTAAGACTCACCTCAAGCCTTCAGCATGATTTGGTTGTAATGATGCTGTAAGATGTAGTCAAGGACACTGTTATTGATAGAACCTCTAGCTCAGAGGAAGCTGAGATGTGAAACTAATGCAGAGATATTTGACTCTCTGCATGACACCACAGGAATAAAAATAAAACGGATTTCAAGGAGACGTTAGACAACGGTTTGACGAGAAATTAGTTTAGAGGCCCAAATAGAAAAGAGAAGTGGAAACAGACCTGTCCTTGGTCACAACTGGGACACCTGACTTTTGCATACAATAATTGCCATGGCTATTGCTGTTGCACTCTGTTTTTCTCAATTTCTATTCATTTCTAGGCATGAAAAACGGCACAGTGTCCCCAAAAATAAGAGTTTAATCCTCAAACCCGACTGTCTCATCGTCTTAAATTAGTTTGAATCAAAGTTGACCCCTTCAACATAAACACAGCACATGTAAAACACTATTATATGAAAGATACATTTATGCTTGAGTTTGACAACAGATAAAGATTTTTTTTTTTTATGCTTCGTTTTCCTAAATCTCAAAATAGTCCACTCTGATGTTCTAGGCTCTTCACTGCTTGTTATGTCCTTGTATGTTCATAGATCCCTTGGTAGTAAAATAAGAGGGAGATTAGCATTACGATCAGCTTAGCACTGCGTTAGCTGTTCTGATCAAAGAGCCCGAGATCTCATGACTCACTAGAGACAGCCCCCAACTTCCCTTTGCCTGTTCAGGAAGTGAGCTAAAAATGACCGGTAATTGAGGCTCCTGCTGGCAACATTAATGGGGAAATAAATAATTATAACAACGAGACAAATGCGGTGAGAACACTTGACTGGAGGCCACGCCAGGTGGAGCGTAATGATGTTGGACTTTGTAGGGACGTGTTCCTCTGTGGATTTACTGCACCCACATCAAAGAGAGAAAGAGAAAGAGACAGACAGAGATAAGACATGAAGAAAGGTACGTGTTGACTTTGGGAATGGAAATGTAGTCGGGGCATGGCAAAGCCAGTGCAATGTTGTGCAGCTTCAACCAAGAATTTGCAATTGTTTATGTTTGATGTTTTGCTTTTCAAGCCTTAACTGATGCAAACAAATAACACAATTTGTGAATAGCAAGTTTGTCGACGTGTTTGAAAGTAAGACTTAAAATTCCTCATGAAGGATACAATGTTGAAAGCCCCATACATCTCTTCACAAGTCATGCACATGTGAAGAAAGACCCCCCCAGGCATCTCATGTCCAGTGGAGTTGTGAGCCTTTTAGACTTGAATTTGAAGTAAATGTCAATAGTGTCAGAAAACAATAACAACCAAATCATGCATTACTTAATGACTTTCAGACCAAGGTGACATTATGTTTCCCAAACAATGTCCCAGTATGTGTCCTCATCATTGCACTTGAGTTTGTCATATAAGTAAACCTCCAGGGTATGAACCGCCGTAGCCTGGGTAAAACAAGCATGAAGGTCGGATCATTTCTCCCTCTCTCGTCTTGGATTTTTAATTGCCATCCGTCTTCATAATCTGATTACTTGGTACGTGGGGTAGGGAGAAAGATAAGGCAGATAGTAATTGAATTAAAACCAATATCCTCTCCTGCCTTCCCACCCTCCTTCCCTCTGCATGTCAGTGATCAAGGAGCTGAGGGGTGGAAACAACAACTTAAATTCAGCACTGATTATCGTGGCAACACATTTTTCATTTTGTGCGGCAGCCCACAGTAATACTATCAACAAACACACTCATATACACTCATAACTCATCAAACACACTCATGGACGTCATCTACAAGTCTCCCTGACTGCATCCAGGAGAACCACACCCAGAAGTGGAAGCCTGGATGCTGCAGTACACTTATATTAAAACCCAACTCAGCCCCTGTGAATGATGAACAGCTAATGTGTAATATCCAATGGCTTTAATCAAATGCCCCCTCAAAGTTTTTCTCAGCGGTACAACATAAATCACGGAGGTAATGAGTGGCGAGGCTCTCCGCAGTTAAGCCATTTGTTAAACAGCATCCCACTGTTTGGGCTTCTGTGATCTCTGCTGGGTACCTGTCTGTTGAACAACCTGCCTCACATGCTTGCAATTAGACAGGTTTCATTCAGAGGTGTGCTCGAATCAGATGTACAAAACTACTGTCGTACTTCTGTGTTTTGTCACGCACCTCTAAGTCTTGGATATGATGCTCTGTGACTAAGAACAGATTGCTAGGGAGAGGACTAGAGGCAGTTACTTGAAATAGAACCATGGCTTTTTACCGTTACACCACCAGCTTGAAATTACATTGCCCCTGGTACACCTGAGTAATATACCTTGCTTACTATACTCTCTGTCTCTGTTTCTGTCTCTGTCTCTCTCTCTCTCTGTCTCTCTCCTTCTCACTGTCTTTCTCTGATTCTAAAACAATCATATTACCCTATCTCTCCTTATCATAGAGTATGTCTCCTTTTCTCCTTTCAACAGAGATTCAAGTTTCCATCTCCACTTATTCTTCTTGTAGTGATGCTGTGTGTTTACGTAAACAGCGTGCCGTGCCCGCAGGCCCGCAGGAGGGCTGATGCTCAACTGCACTCCTCTCCTTGTTGATAAACGAGGCACCATGACGAATGCTTCTCTGTGAAATAACAGAGGGTACTTGAGTTACTTTTCATTACATTAGGACAATGGTTCCCCCCATTCATCAGACGATAAGTGCCGCATGGAACGGAACACACACACAAGCAGAGAGAGAGAGAGAGCGAGAGAGAGAGATAGAGATAGAGAGACAGAGAGAGAGACAGAGACAGATGGAGGAAGAGATTGATACAAACATTACAAATGATGTATGTCTTTCTCTGTCATCTGAAACGGTATTACAGCAGCAACCAGAGAGAAGTTTTTTTTTTTTTAATCACTCAGAAATATCATAAGTTGCTCAGTACCAGCGTTTATGTTTGGACATGCTTGTAGGATAACCAATAAGGGTCTAAATTCAGAATCCATAAATTAATTGTGCGTACAAATTAACATGAGAATAGATCACTTTACCTTTGAGGTGAAAGGTCATAATAATCGGCAAAGAAACTTGCACAATCTTGGATTCACTTGAAAAAGTGTGTTGAAGTTGAGTTTGTAGGCAAAAATTATTCAGGATTAAAGTCCACATACTGTAAAACCAGCTGATGCATTCTATCCTTGTATGTTCATTGGAGTGAATATAAATCACACATCAGTATTCACATGTAGACTGACTCTTCTCAGGGTAAAAACGTCTGCACTTCTAAATACAGCGAGCCACCGCCTTCAGACGCTGGCATATACCATGGCTCTTTACTGCGGCATGAAAGCATTAACCTCTGTCTGTCTTTGTAGCAATGTTCAGGCATCACAACAGCAAGCCAGTTGCCCATTTAGCTGCTGTTTCCGCCTCTGACTTTTAAGGACTCCTTGTTAACTTGAGAGCTTTTGTAAATTCCCCTGTGAAAGATATTTACAGCTTTCAATTTGTCCTTTGAATGAAATGGGCAGGGCCAACAAAGTTAATTTTTCTGAACCGCACTCCTAATGCTAAGCACTTTTATGTGGTAATCAAAAGCAGGAATCACTTTAAAATGTTGGCACACTTGTCTGCTTTGGAATTATTTATAGTCACAATTAGTGATCCAGCTACACCTTTGTCATTGCTCTAGCCGCTCTTCGTTTGTTGGACAGTGTAGTCGTGATTGGGCTATTAAATCCATAGCCAATCATTATCTGACCTTTATTTTTTTGTGACTGATGTCCTGCATGTTTTCTGAATGTTTTGCTGAAAACAGGACACCCCAGAAGATGGAGAGACTCGTCCAGAGAGACTTTGGTTGATGCTGTTAGTAAGAGGTATATTGAATCGCAGCAGTTACAGTAATGTACTGTACATCATTGTACATTACTGCACTTGTTCTGGAGGAAACACAACAAATAACATCTGATGCAGTGTATTTCCCACAGTTTACCTAGGTCAATTCATATAACATGATAAGAATGGAACCAAACTATTTGTATACTAGAGACACAAGGACATTTCCTGTGGGAAAAAAACTGAGAATAACAGAGAGGAGAGAGGAGAGAGAGAGAGAGACCCTAAGACTAACCCTAAGACAGAGAGACAGAGACAAACTCATCATCTTCTCTACTCTCTTGGCTAACAAGGCTGGAGGGCACGGTGGTTAAGCAACCCCTTTCCTTCACCTGGCCCCAGGCCAAGCTCCCCAGCCCAGGCGCACCATCAAAAGACCCAGGGAGGAGCACACTAGGATGGATGAACATTGGCAAGATTTGAATAACATGTAACTACAGTGTGACTGTAAAGACTGAGGTGTTACGTAAATAGGGTAGAGAGACCTGTTTCTGAGACCTTTAAATTAGTTCACATGCCACTTCCCCTACCAGGTCTTCACATGGTACCTGTTTTGGGATTGCATTACTGACTATAGTCATTTACTGTAAAGATATATAGTACATGCACGTACAGACTATCATGAGGAAGTACATCATTTTATTACATTAAATTTGTCAAATGTGAGAAAACTGGTTCTGATGGAAGACATATTGTAGGAGATAACTATAAGTAAAAAATATTCTGTAAAGGTATCTTCTTTTGATAAATCTGTGTGTGTGTGTGTATGTGCGAAAGAGCTGTGTGTTTGAGACAAAGAGAAAAAGAGGAAGAAAGAGAGAGTGTATAGTAGAGGAAGAGAGAGTATAGTACAGGAAGAGATAGAGAGAGAGAGAGAGAGAGAGCGCGAGAGAGAGACAAAGAGAGAGAGAGACAGAGAGACAGTATAGTAGGCAAGGTATATTACTCAGGTGTACCAGGGGCAATGTAATTTCAAGCCGACGGTGTTAACAAGCCAAAAGACATGGTTATATTTCAAGTAATTGCCTCTAGTCCTCTCCCGAGCAATCTGTTCTTAGTCACAGAGCATCATATCCAAGACTTAGAAGTGCATGACAAAACACAGAGGTACAACAGTACTTGGAGCCCAAACACCAAAGGGCACTTAAGTGTTGAGGCATTGGCAGAGAACATGATTCGACACCTGCTCCGAATGAAACAGAATGTGAGGGAAGGTCTTTAGGGGTTGGAACAAGCCCGAATTTGTTCTGTAATAATTCCCTATATCTAGTTATCATACAGGACATGTGTGCGGAGAGTTCGATTTGGTGCCTTCTTAAGGCTGTTTGGTATCACAGACATTCATGAGCTGCTGTACTGATGTACTCTACAGTATTAACAATACTGAAAATGATCCTATTTCCATGAAACTATGGATTCTTTATTTGATTTTTTTTAACTTTTGGATGAAAATACTGTTGTGTGATGAAATGTTATATACCATTTCAACTTTGTGCTGGTGTGTTGTTTTGCAAAACACAAACTTAAAAGGACCCTGAAGTCTTCTATACAGTAATGTCAGCATGTCAGATAAGATAACGTCTAGAGAAGTTCTGATGTCCATATGGGCTTTCCCTCTGTTTTCTTGTGAGAAATAATTGGATTGTTTCATGTTGCATTGAAGAGGCATCTCTCTGCCTTCTCCCCAGCCACTTGAGACATGAAGGGGCCAGCTAATGTGAATGGACATGTTTACAATAACAGACTGAACAACCAGTTGCACTCCATTAAGGATAAATTAGATCCCGGTCCACAGGATCTCTATGATATCTGCTTGAGGTAGACTAGTGTGTCCGCATTCGTTTCCCACATCATCATAGCAGGCCACTGCTCACCACCCTCACTGTGGGATCTGCTGTATCTGTATTTCTGAAGATAGTTGGACGGTATTGGGATGGTCAAACCCCTTCTTTTGACAATATTGTTGAGTCCTCACGGAATCGCACTTATCTATCCTAAGTTCAGAAGAATGTGAAATTATATTCATGTGTTTTTTATCCTCTCCTCTATCTATCCCACCAGTCAAATTTCACATGTTTTTTTCAGTGTGGTCTTTATATCTCTCTCTCTCTCTCTCTCTCTCTCTCTCTCTCTCTCTCTGTCTCTGTCTCTGTCTCTGTCTCTGTCTCTGTCTCTGTCTCTGTCTCTCTCTCTCTCTCTCTCTCTGTCTCTTGCAGTATACAGGATTGAGGATTGTTGGGTAATGCATCTTATACATTGCTTGGCAGAGGCAAGCAGTTCTTTCATTGTATCTCAGAGGGGCTTTTAAAATGATTCATATCTGAGGAAACCTTTAGAAGCAATATCTAACACTAGCTCCTGTGGTTCTGTGTCTTTCCCTTGGTGGTTTGGTGTGGAATTGTCACCGTTTAGCTTGACCAAGATCATAAACCAGAATGTATGGCATTTATCAAATGTGGGGCATCCATCTTAAGACTACTTTCATCCCTCTAGTTAATTCTGTTCATTCCACCTTCAAGTTTCTTTTTTCACATGCTCCATGGGAGAGGAGTTTTGGTGATTCTTGTTTTTTTATAGATTCATAGCGTTTTACTCTCTAAAGACTTGAGGCAACAAAAATGCCCATAACTGTTGATGTATTTACACATGAAATGGCTGTTGAAGGGACATTCAAGTGTTACTGTAATATTGGGGAAGAATACAAAAGCTTGCAGGAGAGAAGAATGCCAGTGATGAAACGACAGGGGTTAGAGCTTTAGCAGAATAAAGCTAATCATCTTGGGTATAGATATTTCCCAGTCACTCAATTAACCTCGAGGCTAGAAAATAGAATACCTTTCTAATCCATGATGAGCTTTACTTCACACAGAAGCAGCATAGCTGTGAAGAATGGCCTGTTGTGTATTTGTGTTGAGAAGATAGAGACCGGAGGTACAGTCTGTGCTGTGTATGAATAACACTCGACAACCTGCTGCAGCGGAGTACCGACACCTGACAACCATGGCAAGATTATAAACACAGCATGAATGAATGACATCATACACAACACACAGAGTAAGTGGGCTATTTGATGGCTTCATTGTGTTAATAAACTTGAACCTCAAAGTCTTTCCTCCTAACAAATGAACAGAACAGATTTAAGTTGTATTTTAGTTTTGGTGTCACTTGTGAAATGTGATTTACAGGCATTCATCGTAACAGTTAATTCCTTAAATAGTTTGACTAGCAGTACTTACAAGTTTTTAAAGGAAATATATATTCCTCTACTGTACTTCATGTGAAAAGAACAATTTTATTTGGATGTCAACAGGTATGTTTCAGCAGAATTTCTTCCATGCCATTTGAAGTTTGAAACTGTAATTCAAAGTAGCCTTTCAAAAGGAATATTTTTCATGGAACTCTATTGCTACTTTCAATCTTTAGAGAAGGAAAAGGGGACATGTTTGACTATTGAACATTCTATTTGCCAGCACAGAGAGACAGTCTCTCGAGTCTGTTCTGCAGAAAGAAAACCAAATCGATTTTCTCGGCGGAAGCATCCTCTGAAGAAAAGAGAAATCCCTGGTGAACACAGTTCTCTACATGTGTGAGTTCCACTCCTCCTCAAAACCTGTTTTCATCAGATGGCGGTCAATTATTACAAAAGGTCTAGAGGAGATGTTTTAGATAGCTTGGTTTTAAATGGTTTGCTCTCTCTGTACACTGGTGCAATGACATTCAGTGTGCACCCCAGTAAATACAAGCCAAGGAACTACAGAACTGCAAAAAGAATGTACTTCTATATTCAGGTAGTCAACTAGAAACCACCTTCACTAATCTTTATCAATGATACATTTTTGTCTGCAATAAGCATCCAATATAGACTAAAAAGTTCACTGAATGCCATTGACATCATGTGCTCTTTTGCCCTTTGTGTTGAAGGCTGTCGTTTTCTGGTTTCAGACGGGACAACAAATTATAGATTGAGGCCCTGATCCCCTTGGTGAGACAGCAGTACACACTCAATACCGTTCCATAGCCTCTCGTCGCTCACATTGACACCTTAAGTGTCGCTGTAGCAGGCAACCAGGAGCAAGATGACTTCGATCACTTTCTGTGTTTCAATCAGCTCGAATTCAAACATCAACAAAATCAAGGTCAGAGAACTTTAAAAGACAAAGCAACAAGTTTGTTGAACGTTTGATTCTCAAGAGTTTTTTAAGAGCTGCCAACATCTTCTGATTGATGGTGAATTTCAATGTTGGAGATTCAGGACTTTCTAAGGGGATTCTGGGATATTATGCCTGTAACTTTCTCAGTTAATTAACATATTTGGTATATCCTGTTTTACAAAAACATCAGCGGGTAGAGTTAGATTTTGAAAGACATTATAAATGTACTAACAATCTTACACATTTGTATGGATGACTTAAGACTTGAGCTATGGGAAGGTTACTGAGGTGACTCAGAATGTTGATGCATTTACAAAACCTTTTCTTTTGAAACCAGCGACCAAATATATTTAAGAAAAATTACATTGAGATTTTCCCAACATTAATTATTATTTAACCACTTATTTTTGTGGGTGGTAATGACATTTTCTTAAATAGTGAAATAGTTAATTTTCATTATGTATTTGAGTTATGGTTTGTAAAAAGCCTCAAAAGAAAGAAAATTCAAATGACTACCACAAAACTACCAATCTAGATTATTTTTGTCATTTTGCTATAAAAAGTATATATAAGGCCAAATCATCTCCAGTAAAGAGGGTCCACTGACAGATGCTTTTAGAATGGGTATATTCTTATTTGAGTCATCACTGTGTAGATTTTTTCCATGCATTGTCACGCTGAAAACACTCCGGAATGAGATACTTTATTATCTATAGTCGCTGGACTGTGGGATAAATCCGTTTGTTGTTTCACCTGAGGTATTTGAGAACGCAATGAAGACTGGCAGAGCCAAACTACTTGCCAAGCCTAATGCAATGGATACATTTAAATATTGTTCAGAATGAGGATAAGAGAGAACTAAAAGGCATAATGTTCCTTGGTGGGTGACTCAGAAAATAGTGGCACTGGTGTGTGTGCTTCTACATTAGCACTTTGAATCCCTAATGGGAAAACAATGACTCATACCAGAGTGTATCAGGCTAGACTGTTCTGGCTTAGTTTAAGAGATGCTAACTGTGCTTACCATGACCTATCCTGGCCCCTGTTTCAATACTTTATCTCATCCAAAACTTTAATGCAAGTTAATGAATAGTACAAGTATAGTTTAAGTTTCTTATATTTTACTTAAAACGTGTATGTCCTCCACCAGGTAATTTGTGGTTCAGCACATAGTTCATAGGATGAGTTCAAGAAACCTTTGACTGCTGTTAAACAAAAAGTTCTGTCTTATAAAACCAGAGATAAATCCAATCCCATAAAAAATGTTTAAAAGGTTGAGCAAAAGAGAATGGAACTTGGAGCAAGGATTTTAAAGTTCAACTTTCCCTGCACGTCAAACAAATCTTGGACACGAATGTCAAACACAAGATGATTCATCTCTATTTGGCACCGGATCCTTACATCCATCATTTATCATGTTTGCGCTCCACTGTGCTCTGTCCCTCCAAGGCGATGTGGCCTGTCTCGCCATGGTAATTAAACTGACATAGAGAGGACACCCCGTGCCTGCCCCCAAAGGCATTCTGTCAACTACATTACCCACAATCCAATTGGACCGCCCACATTTTTAACTTGGAAGAGGAAGTGCTTGGGGGGAACTACATAAGAGACATCCCACCCACTTTGTCGGTTGGCCCTTTAGGGCCACGAGACAAACAGGACTTGATGTCATCCAGTGACCAAGTAGTATTGTTAACTTATTTGCGTGTGGGTTTGTGTGTCTATATAAGTTTGTCAAAGTGTCGGATGCCCCTTGCCATTTTAACAAAGGTTAATGGTGGGGAGTTTCAGCTGTCATCCCAGACAGCACTAAGAGTTTGCATAGACATCCAATTAATCTTCCCATGGAAAGAGGCTACTGGAAGTGATGACGTGCACCAGGCCAATTAAGCCGTAGGAGCAGGTCTGACAACAGATCTGAGACAGCTCTAATTTAAGCCTTGGCACTAATGAAGACGTTCACTTTGATCATTATGCTTAAGGTTGTCCATCTCAAAACGTTCAATTTCAAGCCAGATATTTTGGGTCTATCAATGCGAATGGAAAATTGAGCTTTTTTTTCTTCTTTATTTCCAGTCATTTTTAGCAGGAGGCGTTTGAATGTCAGAAGATTGAACTTTTGTAGAATTGATCAAGGGCTCACTAAAACAAGCAGAATAGAATAAAACAGATCCCTCTCCTGCACCCTTCAGCCCTGGGCACCCGCTGACAGAGCTGCCCACTGCTCCTGAGTGTGTTCTGGTTTGCCTCTCCCTGCAAGTGTGTGTGTCACATTGACAAGATCAATACATGTTTCTTCGTCAAAAACCGTCAAATATTAAGCATGTGATCCCATGCAGGCTTTTACACAAACATCTCAAATACACCTCATGTATCTTTTTCCTCTCGAAACCCCCAGCCGCACACGTCAAAATGGTTATTTCTCAAAGACACTCGATGAGTGTCATGAACAACCAGTGCATAGCTTTTTAATGGTCGTCATACACAAAATCAAATAATTCTGTGATACACCATTCACCAGAGTTTTGTGGACCCCCCATTGATCGCCTACCCTGATGTGCTCACAGGGATGAAGCTTGTGTTCTCAGCCTCAGACAGGTACCTCTGCCTCCCCCCAAGATGTCTGTGTGTGGAGAAGGAGTCTGCGTCTGTACCTGGGAGCAGCTGCAGGTGTCTGTGGGTTGGTGAATAATTCAACTGTCTAAATTAGATTTCCCTGACATTAATGAATGTATTAATGAGGCCCATTGACACACTCCCTTATGCTAATCAGCGGGGCTGCGCAGGGAAGGAACAGAAAGTTAAATAGGTCACCGTGAACTTAGAGAGAGAGAGAGAGAGAGAGAGAGAGAGAGAGAGAGAGAGAGAGAGAGAGAGAGAGGGAGACAGAGAGAGAGAGAGAGAGAGAGAGAGAGAGAGAGAGAGAAAAGATAGGGGAGAAGGGCAAAGTCAACCAAACTAATCCTTTGTGTGATGCTATAGCATGTCAAAGATGGCTCTTTTGAATACAGTGATTAAAAGTGCATCTGAAACTGCCACAGTGTTCTACTTGAATTCGGAACTCTACTGGGGTCTAAAACCATAGTGGTTAGCTTGCACTGTAGTGTGTATGTTGACGAACAATAAAATTACATAGCATCAATTGAACTAAAAGTATGCAGCAGAATTACGATCCTTTGATTTATCCTTTGCCAAGTTATGACAGCTCTCTTACTGTGTCAGTATCCTACCATTAATATGAATTTAAACTTAACACCATATTCAGCATGCCAGGGGGTACCCCACTGTTAATAAAGCCATAAACATTATATAAATTATCCTCAGCAGACCCTTTTCTCCAAAGCGGCATCCATGGAGAGATTTAATCGATGTAAAGTCTTATCTATTCTCAAAACAATTCTGCATTTGATAGCACGCTTGCACATACACACAAATACATGTTCACACCACAAATCATAGGTTCTTTTTTTGTGAAAGTGTGAAAAAGCAAGACAAATTTGATCTAACGTTTTATCTTTAGATTGTACTTTCCAGACAAAAAAGTCATTCACGAGCACTGTTTCACTCTAATCAATATTTAGTGTTGAGTCGACCTGGCCTTAAACTTTCCACATTGGGGCCAGCCTCCTCCCCAAAATATATAAATAAGGAAATAAATAAGAATCACCTCTTCCAGCTTGTTGAGGGACTAAATCAATTTTCTGATTACATGGTTCAAGGTACGACGTAGGCACTAAGCTTATTAACTCTCTGGGCTTGGCTGCAGTACCTGGAGACCTGCCAACCAGGCAGAGAGAGAGAGAGAAAGAGAGGAACAGAGAGAAAGAGAAATACTAAGAGGCACTGAGAAAGCTCAAGCTACAGCCTTGGCTTATACTGCAACCAGCACCATCCTGTTCCCATATAAATCAAGGGCTTTTCCTACAGACACTGTTGCACCCGCTCACTACTGAATCCTGCCTGCCGGATTCTCTGGCCCATTGTTACTAGCGCTTCCAACACTGATCTGCTATAGCAGGGATAAGCCCTTCCTCCCCATTGGCTAAGCCTTAACGTAACATTTAAAAATGTCAGGTTTCATAGTAGGCACAATACAGATGTATTAATATTGAAGAAGTGCCAACTGTACTGTATATCTATGTGCTTGATGTGTGAGGTGCGAGTTCTTAGCATATCTCGTCAGGATTAAACAAGCCGGCCCTCTAAACCGGGGTGGCTAATAATGTCATGATAACACGAGAATGACAGTAATCTCTTTCTGCTCTTAATCACTGAATACAGCCCAGGGATAGAGGCTGCATTAGGATAAGTCATCACAGACGTTTGTTATGTTTTAAATGTTTGGCCCTTCTCCAGAATTGCGCTCTAAAAGTATTTGGAAACTTTTTTCTAACAGGGCCTTAGTGTCAGGCAGTTCGATGTCTTTCATGTGTCTTTCCTATCCTTATTGGTGTTGGCATGATTGTGTTTTTCCAAATTGGCCAAAAGTCCAGGTCACAGAAAAGTTTTGCTGCTTAAAATACAATGCTAGTGCTGTTTGACAATCTTACCACATGGTACGTTTTAGTCAAACAGCTTGAGACTTCTTATGCTTTCACTTGCATTAGATACATGCGCTTGATCATTGCTTTGACATGATGGAAAGTGCTTTTGTTAGAGAAAGTTTCAATTTTACTTTGTACTGTGTGTGTGTGTGCATGTGCGTGTGTGTGTGTGTTTGTGTGTGACAAAGTGCAGCTTGCATTTATTTCACGGACCTCTATATACCTCACAATGATCCATCTCTCTTTTTCTCTTATCTTTTTACTCCAGTGCCTTCATCCTCGCTTTGCGTTCCACCTGACCGAGTGTTCAATTCATCCAGCATGTCCCACTGAGACATTCACTGAGGCATGGGACTAGATGAACTTCTCCCTGACTCTTCCTTCACCCCGACCTTCACCTCCCACCTACCTCTGTGACATCAGCTGGTCTCCTGCTTGTGGATCAAGCTTTGTGCTGCCCACATGGAACAGGCTTCACTCACGCTGAGCCACCGTGACATAAGCACAAGTTTCAGATGCATTGCGATGCACGGCAAGTATCGTTAATAAAGCACAGTTTAGCTGTCCCGCTGCAGGCATTTCTAGTGCGATATCAAACGATCGAGAAAGTTCATTCAAATCTATCGCGTCCATATGAGCGAAACACACTGTAAGAACTGCAATTTGTTTTAGTCTTGTGTTTTGACTTAAATATGTTACTGTCATGAGCTGAAGTTAAATTAAGGTTCGATACTAATTTGAGTAGGTTTAAGGATGGGCCACAAGAAGAGCCATAACCCTTTGTTGTTTTGATTCTATGAACCAGACTACCGCATGAGAACAACAAGGTACTGGGTTATTGGGGACATAAACAGGTTATCCGAGGACACTGGTACAGTATCTACTTCAACAGGATTACATTGTGCTAGAGACAGGCACTCAAAGCAGATCCCTTTATTGAACAGCTAACCCCTTGAGATCTACTGTGTGTGAAAATCAGCTGAACATAAACATGCAGTCATTTTTAAGTGATTTTCATTGGGAGACCTTCCTGGTATTTTTCATGTTTTCATTTAGTTTAGAATTTACACAGTACGGCATTAGAAATCTTATTTTGTGATACAAAAACGTTTCAATATTATACATATTGATTTGACTATGGAAGGATATATTACAAAAAGATTTGAATGCCTATAAAGTATGCCAACATTACGCAAACCATCGATAAAACCTGAGAGCATGAAACAGTCTTCCAAATAGTGACTTTCATTACTGTCACTCATGGATGCATCCGAAAGATGCAGAAGTGTCATGGCTCTGATCCCCAGTTTTCTTGCACTTCCTGGTTGACCGGCCGCCACAGTAGCAGTCCAACCCCAAGACATTCTTTGTATCCTAATGCATTACTATGCTGAGCTATAATTTTTTACTCTGACTTAAATAAAAATACACGTTTGATAATGTTGGGGTCTTTTTGTGGCGCCTCAAGAAAGGAGTAAACTAGGACGGGTCAGATGAGGAGAGGAAACAGCCCATGCAAGGAATTAGGCTAGAGAGGAAGACTTGTTTATCCCCATGTAAGGAATTAGGCAAAAGAGGAGACTGGTTGTGTCCCATACTCAGTCATGAGGAAAGAGTGGGCTGGGAGAGTCACTCTCCCCTCCCGTTAGAATGTTCTTTTCAGAGAGGAAGTCAGGTCAGGATGACCTGATGGAGTAGTGCGTTGAACCACGGGTTGTGCAAGAATGGCCAAGTGAGGGAGGACATCTGTTTATCTTGAACAAACTGTGTGTTGTCTGATAATTGCCAAAGATATTTGTATGACGTAGAAAGACTGTATAAAAGTTCTTGTCTATTGAATGCATGTCAGACTTCTCTGGCTAGAGAAGCTCTGCGTATGATTCCAAAATACCTGGCAATAAAGACGAAAGCCTTTGCAATCAATCTCCTGACTCCAAGCCTGTTAATTCTTGCTACACTAAGAACCACTTTCGAGACTCCAACAATAACATGACACATTAAATGTTCTGCCTCATTCTTTAGTGGTCTTGTCCTTTTTGTATTGACCTCTAGTACAACCACAGCAAGGACACTTCACAGGACACATTACTATTCAGAGCCAATAATGTTTGAGATGCTGCTCTCTGTGTCATCTTTCCCTTCAGGCTTTCTACATTATAACTCCAAGGTCAAACATCATGCATGTATCATAAAGGTGTGGGGAATGCATACAGTGTAAAGAAGTTAGAAGGTATTTTTCATTTTCTAACGTGCTGCATGAATAGAAGTTTTGAGTCTTTGTCCAGATGGGATGGTGAACCAATGAAGATCATGATGGTATTCATGGTAATGTTTACCATGGAGGAAAATATTAAATTAAATGTAGTCATTTAGCAGACACTCTTATCCAGAGTGACTTACAGTAAGTACAGGGACATTCCCCCGAGGCAAGAAGGGTGAAGTGCCTTGCCCAAGGACACAACATCAATTGACACGGCCGGGAATCGAACTGGCAACCTTCAAATTCCTAGCCCGACTCCCTGACCGCTCAGCCACCTGACACAATATTAAGCTCTTTAAGTGACGTTTTTTTTAAAACTTTTTTTGTCAAACTTAAAGCTTAAAATCATGTTATTCCTAAATGAGTTTGTAACCTGCACACATATAGTAGGTCAAATTGTAGCCATTGAAACAGGATTAAGTGTTTCCTCAATATAAATTATTTCTTGACTTCATGCCTTCAGTTCGCATGAAACGCGTCATTAGAATGTTGTAAAGGAAAAACTATTTAACAATTATTTTCTATTATTGTTCATGTATTGTGCAAAATAACAAAATCAAAATTCTTATAAGACTACTAGAATTGCTCTCAGAAATTGTGCCTATAGGAATTCAATATGCAACATATCAGAAATGTCACACATTAGTTCCTGTTTTTGCACATGTGCTTATGCACATCAATGTCTTTGCCTTACTAAGACATCCACTCTTGTGGAGCTGACTGCTGTGATATATATATATATATATATATATATACACTGTATACATACTTAAATGTAATGACTCAGCAATGTTACTGTAAAGCTAACAGAGTTCCCCCATAAATACTGTACCAATCAAATCCTACACGGTTGGTGGTGCTACATCTCATAGTCTATCTCATACTTAGTCAGCAAGTAAGAAATTCCTCTCACATCAAAACTTTGCAAGACATTGTTTTCAAATTGCAGCAAGGCGTGAAAGCACAGCAAGGATTATTTTGACAAGGTGTAAGACAGGGGAACTGTGAGGGGGAGGGGTGAGTCAAATACAAAGAGTTCCATCTTTCCAGGGATCTAATTGAACAGTGGCCCATTGGGATGACTTTAAAAGAATATTTATTCCCTGTTTGGAGCTTACTTTGTTCAAAAAGGTCTCTGCCAACTGTTGGATTTAGTTTCTTGTTCTTTGTTTGTTTTCCAAGCTCTCATACATAATACATAGCAGTTTGATGGTAACGTACCACAGGGAAATCCAACATCCAAAATTCTTGGTTTAAGTTTTTTCTTAATGTTGCCTTTTAAGAGTTTCCTCAACTTTTAAAATGTTTAATGTTGACTCCTAATTCACCTAATCTTTTTCCCTTGAAGATTATTTGGAGATAAACCATATTTTCCACTTGTTATGAATCTTAACTATGATTTAAACATTCAATGATTGACCTACGCAAGACATAATCGATTTTTTATCTATGATATATAACAATTAGATTTTTGAAGACCAGTTAGAATTTGAAATAAAACAAAAGTTTTATTTTGTAAAAAAGACCACACTTTATAGGGACACTATCTTACTGTCACTTTTGTTTTAACATGGGTCACAACTGCTCAATTGATATCAGTGGAACTATAAAAAAACAGACTCTTATCTTTTTGTAGTCAGACATTAACACTTCATCAAGTGCATAACTTTATTTTCAAGTTGTTTCATGAAAACATACTGCAGTGGAACATACCATATGGATGCACATGCTGTAAATGTGCGTAGTAAGTTGATGGTCAAATGTTCGTACCATGATTGCAGTAAGATACAGGATTAATGATGTGATCTTTGTGCGAGAGAAATACAACGTGAGAACATAGTAAGATATGGAGTAGTTATACTGATGAAGCTGAGTGAGATAGTTTAATTAGGAAGGGTAATGGGCTGAATAATGATATTACCTTTTTGCCATCTGGCCGTTGGTCTCCTGGAGGCTGAGCTGGTGTTATTGTTCTGACAGGGACCAGCCTCCGGAGATGTGGGCCTGGGTTTACTTTATACAGCGCTCTCCTCCTCACCTCTCTTCAAGGCACAGGAGACATATTACAAAGCAATTGATTGTGTACACATGCGACACCCTGCCATTGACTGCTGTATGTGAGTCTGTTTGTCCCAGAATGAAACCTCGGGGGTATAGAACCACATGATGGGTTTCGACAGAATGTGGTTTGGGCACCAAAACTGATCCTCCCCCCTTGTCCAATGGGACTTTTTGCAATTGAACAGGAAGTGATCATGAAGAGCCATGTCAGCACATCATCTTAAAAGTTAGTAATGTTTTTAAATTGCAAAGAAGGGTATTAGCATACAAAATATTTTAATCTCCAGAGCTTGCTGGGATTATGTTTTGGGCTCAATGAATGTGTTTAAAAAATGGCTCAGGGAACAGAGCATATGTTTCATTTCTGGTCTGCCAGTTGGAGTTTTTCAGGCTTGTAAAAACAAATGTTTTTGTTTCCCCCTAATACCCCATAGGTGTTTGTAATTATACAGCAAAGGCATCCTGTCAGCGATCAATTCATATTAACCATGACAAGCTGAGTGTTTGTAAGTCTAACGCCACAATACCTGCTGAAGGCTTTCACCCTTCTATTGTCTTAGGGTAATAATGACCCAACATTTAAATTCAAAACCTGAAAATTATATAAAACATAAATCTTAGTAAATGGCCTTTAGATGTAGTTCCCTTAAAAAATTGCTAAAATGTTATGACATTGTGTATGACTATGACTTAGTTGTGTTCTCTGCTCATAGCTTTAACTTTGTGCCAAATATCACATTTCATTTGTATTCAAAGGTTCAGTTGAGTTCTGAGATAAATTGGACTCTGAGTCATAGGGACCCAAATTTTTTGTGTACTGTATATACTGCGTTTTAATGAAGTCCAATGTGATTCTAAACTAAATGGACAACCACAGTACACTCAACTTTAATGTATGTCTGTGGAAACATATTGGTTTCAGAACTAAATTAATCATGAGGTCCAGGATTGGAATGGCCTACATACAGTACTATGGATGACAACCTGTCATACATGACAAAAGACTGTCAGGCATGTTCATTGTCATACTACATGCTGGACAACAGGGATATAGCTCTGCATAAAGTGTGGAATGTCCCATTAATTCAGCATTATGTTTGACCTTCGGACAATAAGCACTCTTATGAATTACTGACCGTAGCCATTTGCAAGATTTGCAATGGATGTGGGCTGTCGCACAAACACAAAATAGTATTCACAGCAATAACCAACTTTTTGTGTGATGTTCTGCCTATATTTTCTCTTCCTTTGACATCTTTTGTGGAATAAGATATGGAAATGCCCCCCCCCCACCCCACAAACAATAACAAACATAACCTTATTCACACTTTCTTGAAGCAAGTTATACACCTACAGGTTGCCCTCGTCCCCTGTCTCTTTGGTGTGAAGACTTTCATTAGCATCCTTGTATCTCTATACGCACATCTCCGGGAATAATTAGCCGCTGGAAACAGGGCCACTGAAGTGGAAGAATGTGTCATAAGGGACCTTTACTCCTATAGTTTAAGTTTGCCACTTTAATATTCCGCAAAAACAAACTGTTTTATCATACTCTTGGAAGTTCACATAAGAATTGGAAGTGAACTTTCTTTGTTTTTTTTGTTGTTAACCTTTTTGTAAATGTGTTTGTCCTTTTCAGAACTAGCATACTAATGAACATTCGAGCAGATTAATTTGAGAACAACCACACTGCTTTTAATTGAGAAACTGATGAGGAGGGTTACATGAGAGAGGTGAGAGGGGGTCGATAACCTCAACCTTTAGAATATATTTACAGTACCAGTCAAAAGTTTGGACCAGTCAAAAGTTAGAATTTTCCCATTCAATTGGAAAATGTGTCCAAACTTTTGACTGGTACTGTACATTGTAATAGTTTATATATGAATACATAGATTGATTATATACTAATATTGACCAAAATCAGCAAAAAGGAGAATATTGGCTTCAAAGATCCACAAATCTTTTTGGGAAAGTAAAGTATTACCAACATTTATTTTGAAATCTTCTTTGCAGGATGATGAAGTCAGTAAGGGCTGTGTCCACTTAGTATAGCCGTTCACAGCATTATGCTCACTCCACGTTACATATGTATTATGTACTGTATTATATATTCTAGACCCTGTTTCTTCTGCCTTACATGGCTGGTTCAGTGCACAGGTCAAGATCACACTGTGAATTTACATTGGAAATAAATAGTCAGGGTTGAGATTGCATGTGACCCTAGTGATTATGTATGCAAACTGCTAATATTCTAAGGCTACAGTATGGAACATCTTAAAGACTTGATGGTGTTTTAAGTGCCTCTGGGACACAAACTTGTAAAAATAGGGGCATTTGTGGACAGACATACGCATTCAAGCACAAACATCCACTCTCATCATGAGGTTAAAGCTATATAATTCTGGGCAAGCATCATATTTCAGAGGTTAATTGCTTATTCTGAAAGTATACATTCATGCTGTGGTGGTCTCCAGTGGGTGAGGTTATGCATCTATAGAGCACATTTGTAAAATGTATATAGAATATATTATTTGATATCAATGGCAAATACTTCACACAGTACTGTTGTAACCAGCCAGACTTGTGGGATTTCAATTCAATGTTTCCACAAGATCTGTCTGGTGCCTACCTGATCGATGCCAGTGCGTGGAAACAAACCAGGCCAAGAAATGTGCTAGGCCGGTTTAGTGGTTTATAACAACAATGATATGAAACTGTGACAACATGATGCCCTGGCTTGGCTCCTGATCTCAAATCAAAGACAATTGCTTGTATAGCCTTTTGAAAGCAATGTCTGAGGGCTTCACAGGTGCCTACAGATCAGCACCAATCTAAACCTTCAAGGAAGACGCGGAAAACCCCCCATGAAAACTTGTAGAGAAAAATGGAAGGAGGAGCAAATCAGTGAGGGATCCCCTCCTCCAGAGACGTTGAGTAATACAGAGAAGAGCAGACCGTAAGCTAAATACAATCATGCAATAAGACTAGAAATAAAAGTGAACATTTGCAAGTGAATGGATGGTAAAGTCCCAGATATATCTGATATAATTTTTCATAGCAGCCAGACACCACGGACACAATCAACCGGCTGTGAAGTTTGGCAAACTGTGCTATTGAGTGTTGTAGAATGTAACAAATTGTATTTTTTTTCTCGTACAGAGCATGATAAACATTACCTTCACGGCTGTTAAATATATAGAAATATTGCAACATTCAGTTAAGTCATCCTAGTCTGGCCCTGCCCTCCTACATACTTCTGCTCAATTTTAATTTTACCTGCAGGTCCAATCAGCGAACAGAGGGAGTGGCTGAGAACGATGACGTTGATGTCGTGCGCAAGTTTAATGCGAGCGAAGCTATTCGGTCCGTTGTGGCAAGCCAGAGAGGCTAATTTTCATCTGCTGTCCCCAGCCAGATGTTTAAAGGCAGCCTAAAATTACAAAATATCAAATAACATACTAAGGTTAAAATAAGTCAATAAACATACAGTAACGTAGACACACCCAGTTCACATATAAGCAACAGAAAAGTGTACCTACAGTACAAGCGGATATGAGGCACATGTTGGTGGCCAAGTTGTGAAGTTTGATTTTCCAGCTACCAGCTAGCTCCGTTACAGAGTGGTGAAGGAGTTGGCTAAGGCGAATGCTAGCGATTGGTCATCATAGTGGCTCTGGGCAGATCCAATCATTTAAAATTTCAACAGAGTACCCGCCTTCAAGGAAGTTAACGCTTGTCAATCGAGCGATCCCAGACCCTCTGTAGAAATGAAATGTACGAGGGTCTAGTTATGACCAGGCTAATGTCATCCATCCTATTAATGGTGTATTACAGAAGAAAGAACCTCTTCCCAGCTGTCAGGTTCAACAAAGACAGAGCAGGGAACAATCCAAAACCGAGACACGACGAGTCAGAACCAGTACCGGTTCCAGCACATTTGGCGCCCTAGGCTAGAGTTATCACCAGCACCCCACCCCACCCCCCGCCCCGGGGGTGTCGCCCCCCCAACCATAATACGGACATGTGAAGTGGCACGGTTTGCGACCTTTACTGGTAGTGCGGGAGGGTTAATTAATGGATGCACTTCGGAAAATGCCGCCCCCCTCTTCATGCCGCCCTAGGCGCTGCCTATGTCGCCTATAGGAAGGACCGGCCCTGGTCAGAACCACAATGCATACTGGAATATTCTTAGTAGCATAGAGCTGTCAGAAGTAAAAAATGCATTCATGGACAGTTGACTCTCTCCTTTTCCAAGAGAATTAACTTCAGCCTACAGGCCTAGTTTTGAAGCACCATGAGGCTTTATTGAATAATAAAAAATGGAGAAAAAAAAACATCAAATGATAATTCTCTCGTCCTAATTTTCTGAGGCTGTGGTTTGCTGACCTTGTGGTAGTGTACTGTCAAGGCTCCTTAGTCACAGTAAGCTTCACAGATCAATTACCTCTCATTGCATATTTACCAGAGCTTGAGGTTCTAGAAGTACTGCAATCATAATATCATTTATTATAAATAGTATTGCTGTGCATGTGCACCCACATGCACTCACTTAAGTCCATGCACAGGCACAAGACAAACACATGCATGCATTCACAGCCACACACACTCATTCATATACACATACACACACACACACAGAGTGAGGCTTTCCTCACTGCTCCTATTGAAGTTCTACTCAACTGTTAATAAGGCAATTGGAGGGATCAATTGGCTGGTTTGGTTAATGAGAATGTTTAGAGACGGAGAATTGCTACCTCAACAGTAATTGAATTAGCTTAATGAGACTCAGTTGGACAACTTTTGTTTGCATGTTTCCAGCTGTGGGGCAGTACATGGCTGTAGTAGAGTTGGACAACCATCAACTTGATTTAAAATCACTTTATCAAGGAATTTTCATAACATAAAAGAGCTGAAGACTACTAGTAAAAGGATAACTTGGCTGCGTCACTGAATTTGCGGAAGAGTTAGTACTATAAGTAGCAGAGTAATTTATAATTATTCAACTGGGTCCCTTCATTTGGAAGGATGGTTCAAGTACACCCACCTCAGAGCACATTCTTCACCACCCAAGGTGCACCATCTGCTCCCTGTAAATGCATCTTTTCAAAGGTGTTACTGAGGAGAATCCATGACGATATTTGTTTTTGTGTGGGAGTGTGTGTGCTACACTATCCATGGTACCTTGCCATATTGGGTAGATGATGAGGGATATTACATTGCTCTTGGGTCAGGTCTCGGGTAATTCCTGGGCCATACCTGTGTGTGTGTGTGGTCAGATTGGCAGGCTAAAGTCACACAGTGTGATGGACCTTCTTTGTATCAAAGACGGAGATAGATGGGGAAAGTAAATGGATCAGGGTAAAGGGTGAGTACATAGAGAGAGAACCAGGGATAAATAGCCAGACCTGAAAAGGAGAAAGGAGGAGAGAGAAAGATAGAGAGGTAGGTAGAGAGAGAGAGAAAGAGTGGGGGGGGGGGAGAGCGAAAACAGGAAAGAAAATGTGTAGGAATGTTAAATGTGTTGTAGGAACGTACAATGTGAGGTGTGAGAACAGAGCTCCAGGCGATGCAGGCTATGCAGAGCAGATGGGAGAGACCTTCTGGTGCCAATAAAGCTGATAACAGGTTGCATTAAAAGGGTGAAAGGGGAGCAGAGTGCCAACATGGGGTAATATGAATGATAATACGGTGGATGGATTGACAGAATAAAAATGTGTCTGCCCTGCAAACACTACATTCTAATGTGTATACCCTCTTTTATCATGGCATGAAAGGCTCTTCACCCGTGAAATCCAAGCACTGTGTCAACCAGCCCCTTCCCCCAAACAGTCCAACCACCGAAAGAAAAAGACAATTTTAATATGTTTACCCTATCCATAACCAGTCTGGTGTTCACATGGGTTAGGCCCTCAAAGTCTGGATGGTTACTGATTACAACAGTTTACAGAGGCACTTTCAAATCATGGACAAAACAATACTCCTTATTTCTGTCCAAGGAGAGATTTCCCTTTGACAGCTTGAATGATATAAACCAATTAACCAGAACCCCTGCTGTGACAACACAACCATTTGCTCTAAAAATACAGAACAGCCGGGTGTTTGCTTGCCCTCTTTCTTTTTTTCTGCTATGTAGCCAAACCATTGATTCCCTGCTTCAGCGTGCCCTATTAAACGGATACTAGTGGGACAATAAAAAGAGCAGATATCCAGCTCATTGTCTTTCTAAATGCTGAGTATTTTTAGACTTCTGGCCCCTTGATGTGGGAAGTCGAGAAATGGTGAGATGGAACATATGTGGTGAGGCGAGAGAAAAGATCTGGAACTTTGTCACCATTGAGTACTGGGCTCACCGAACAGACATTAATCGCATGCGTTTGCCGCTGCTTGGCGCTCGCCTTGAAGTCCACTGAAGTAAGACAATGCTTGGTCCCTGTGGTGGGTTAGGACTCTGTGGGGAGGACTCACACATCTCTGCCTCTACCCAGCCCTCCCACCCCAATCGCTCTGTCTGTCTACACCTGAATGCTTCTAATGCATCAGGCCACAGCAAACTTGGTTACACTGCACAAAGAAAGGCAGGCAGACGGATAGAATGACCGACTGACAGACAGACAAGCATCACACGGCAGGCAGACATGCAGACAGTCAGGCAGACAGTGTAATGTTTACCAAAAGTGATCTTTGCTAAAGAGAGAACACAAATTGAATACATTGAAATAATTGAAATTGAAAAAAAGAACGATTCCATTTCCCCAATCATCTTACTACCACATATACCAGTATGTTGGAAAGCCCCTCCAGTGGTGTAATACATTATTCCTCCCCCTCTTCAACCATTGTCATCTTGACACATGATAAAACACAGTCTTGGCATTGTCTGCTCACTTCTCTGTTTCTCCCCCAGGGGATAATGAATCTGCAATTACAGCTGGAAAATGCTCCCTTTTGTTGAGCTTCTGCACATCACTATTGGATACACAGTCAAGGTAATTGTTCCCAAATTGCAATAGAAGTTGCTTAAATTATCCTTCCCCTTATCTTGTGCTCAATGATGGCAAAAAAAACAGTGCTAGCTTTTGTATACTATATGTCCACTGGGCTTGAGCTGTTCTGAAGGTCACAGTTTTGTGGTACAAATGTGACCAACCCTTTAGCTCTAGTCTTTGTAAATCTCAAACAATATTGGCACATGCCTACTGTATGTGTGTATGCGCTCTTACAACAGTCGCTTCTGACTTCTTTATTTCTTACGCAAACACGCATTTTGCGCCTTTGCAAAAGAGAAACACCATATACTAACATGACTATACCTTGTGGAACCGAATGCTTGGAACTAATATTAAAATAACCCACTGTATCACCTCTGTCCCAGAGGTGGCAAGTTATTCCAGCATGCTAATTAATTTACATAATTGTCTTAATTACACAAAGCAATTCAGAGAACAAAGGAAGTCGAGTCACTTGGCGGTAACCCAATGTTATTGCGAGCCATACATCTGGGTCTATACAGGTGTAAATACAGTTTACCCAGCGTCACACATGTACACAGACATGCGCACATATACACACCTATCTGCTGAAACGTTCTAGAATGATCAGCAAACTAGAAGGCAATTCATACCTTGAAACATTATTAATGTTCTCCCATTTTCCTGAACTTAAATGCTCCTTGTTTGTGCTCCTTGTTAAGTGTTTTCTTTTTTGTATCTACTTTCCATTAGGGCAAGCTTTTTCCCCTTAAATGAGTTCATTATGTCAGGTGTCAGAGCAGTGCTATTTGTCTTCAAATATCTCACAAGGTAAGACAGAGAAGGATGTATCCTACATGAGGATGCATGCTCCAGTGCCCCACATAGATGAGGTTATTAGCCATCACTTCCAACATATGAACAAACTACTGCAGCTAATACCCCTTCACACACAGTCACACAAACACACACACACACAAACACACACACACAGTCACAAACACACACACAGTCACACACACACTATGAGAGTGACTTCAGCAGAGACAGATTCATTACCCTGCCACAGTTGTTCCCAGAGGGAAGCCACACAAATGAACTGAGGAATAGGTCAGATTCTAATAACTTTGTGTACAGGGAAGAAACTTTTCTTTCTAGACCTCTGACCAAGTCACATCTTGTGTCTCCAAATCTGACAAGACAATTATACAAACAAAGGGAAGCTATTTTGCCATGGCTTTTTGAAATGTGAATCTGAAGAGACTATTGAAAAGCCGTACTGTAAAAATGTAACGGCTTCAAAAATGGTGTTGAAAGGAGCTGTAGGCGAAGATTCTTCATGTCCACACTCAGTGAAGTCCATCTAAAAACCTAGCCAGCATTGTCTAACCTGCTGGGACAAATCATCTTTGCCAAATGGAACTAAACTGTCTCATTTCATTTCTTCCCCTCCATTTTACCGTCATTGATTACACATACAACGTAAAAAGACAAACACTAAAAGGGTGAGAGGCAGAGGTGTTGGATTAACACAATTCTTTGAGGGATCTTAAAGGCCTGTTCATGAACCCTGGTCGGTCCCTTGCGCATCTTAATGGAATTACTTTCATGCCAGCAAACAATGGACTAAACAGTCATAACCTGTGTTCAATTATTGTCTGGTCAAAGCCCTATCTGTAATGTCTAACTGCCTTCCTCCTTAACTTATATCTCTTCATTCTTACTTAGTACATCTATATTATATCTTGTTGCAGTTAAGTAAAGGAGCTATGAGCAAAATGATTTTAGCTCTCTCCCAAACTTCCTAACCGGTATATTTCTACAAGCGAAACTGACAAGATGACAACATTTCCCTTGGCTTGTAATAACATTGCTCTCCAATTTACATTTGTATGTACTTTTCTATGCAACCAGAGGAATATTAGATCCCATTTGGTCCTTAAAAATATACATTAAATAGGATAGGCCACTCTTGATAAAATGACTGTGATATCCTCTTATCTCTGTACTCTTCATGCTGCATCCTGGATCTGCCAGAGTGGCCCAAAACACAATCATTATGACAATTTGAGAACCCTCACAAAGCAATGCTCTATTCAACAACCAAACTAGATTCACATCCTGACATCCAAGGGCTTGACCTGTATAGCATCGCGTGGGCTTAGTTTTTTGGGTTGAACTTTACCAAAATCTGTCAACTTACTTATGGATCTGAAAAGCCATTTACAGTAAGTCTCACAGTACTGTACAAAGTAAATTACTTAAGCCTAACGGGTGCCTGTAATTTTGTATAGGATATGTATGTGCATTGTACTAAAAAGACCATAAATAAAAGTGTTAACAGAAAAAAAATATTTCTTTACCACACTGGGATATTTAGTATGCAGGGGTTCATTTGGTATGTCACATTTGTGGCAACCAAGGGACATAGCCAGGTTCAAAAGCACGGTTGTCGTACTAAATAGCAGACGTTTATTGAAATAAATGACAAAAAAACACCAACGAAATTAGGTTCTTCCTCAGTTGACGTAACGGTCTGGACTGGTCCGGCTGGGCTGTTTGGGTTGTAGGAGTTGGTTAGACTACGGCCGTAAGCATGTGTTGGAGTCCAGCGCCTACTCACCTCTAGTGATCTCCCCCCTCCGACAGGGTTGCCTTGCCTTTCATGGTGTGGCTGCCGTGTGTCTCCCTTGGGAGGGGCATCTGGACATACATGCCTCCGATCACCTGACCCCGGGCTTGCCGGTGACAGTCTATGGTGCTGCACTCCTGGGTTGCCACACATTGTACAGAAAATGGATGGAATCACCATTCGAGGAAGACTGTGGATGCCCACATGTCCCCTTCTCATTCTCCACTGGTGTTTCTCTTTTCAGGCAATGTCATCCCCTCTTTCTCTCTCTCTCTCTCTCTCTCTCTCTCTCTCTCTCTCTCTCTCTCTCTCTCTCTCTCTCTCTGCCCTTTCTTGAATGTTGCCCCTCTCTTCCCAGTGCTGCAGGGCCCTTAGAGAAGTGGAGTTCCTAAACAAAGGTTACGTGTTTGTGACTGACAAATTCTCAGACAGATCCACTCCTCCATTTCCCCCAAGAGTTCCTTAGTGGCAGAGGGACCTATAATAGATCAAGCGGAGGTAAGTTATGACAGGTGCAGCAAACAGAGGTGGGCCTGGGTGAGGAGTGGTGATGATGGTTTAGGAGTAGGAGGAAAGTGAGCGGGGTGAAAAAAACACATTATGGCGTCCCCCTCAGGACCTAGTCCTCCATCGCCTCAACACTCAGAAACTAGCGCTCTTGTTATTGCCTCTGTGTAGTCTGTAGGTTTCTTTTTTTTCATCAGGCTTCTGTCCACGGCTTTTTAGAAAGGCTTCAGTAACATTCTCCCTTGTGGGGCTTTGTTGAAATGTCCTTTGTTTTCCTTTTTTGTTTGTGGTTTGGATGCGGGCGGGGCAGGGAATCTGCACTGACTGCTCTCTGTAGTTACCATACATCAAGAATAGCCGCACGTAAATGACTAGGGCCATGTTTATACTTTTGCCCTTGTATCATCTCCCCTCCTCCCATTTTTATATATATATATATATATATATATACAAAAATATATACAGTATATATATAATATTCATAACACCGATTTGCAGTTTATAAGTCTGTAGTTTGTGAGTTATTTCAAACGCCTGAGGGTTATGAATATGAAATGGTGGTTTACGCCCCCCTCGCAATGCAGTTCTCTGTAGGAATATTCACTGGTAGACTACACTGCTGCATATACCTCCATTATGGCTCTTCCCTCAGCTGGCACAATTGGACTAAAGTGCCACTGAGGAATAACGGCCATATTTTATGTGACTGACTCTGGTGCAATATACAGTACGTCATTATGCCCAATATGTGACAAATCAACTAGGACATAAATGCGCAAGAGAATCTTTATTAAATGGGCCTATCAGGGGCTTAAATTGTTGTTCAGTGCAGAGTTCTGAAACAGACACCGGATAAACAAAATGTTCTTCAGAAACTAATACCATCTTTTTTATTGTTATGTATTTCACTTTAACTTCAAGTGTTGTGACAACTTTTCTACCATGGGGATAATGTTTAAAGTCCTTTGTTTAGCCATGCTTTATTGGCATCACAATCAGACAGCAGTGATTGGATGCCCTCCGTATTGTGTGCATCCCTAAAGGACTACATGCTTTCACCGTTTGAATAAACAAAAGATCTGGATTATATCCTTGTCCTGCTTCCAAGAGATGGTTGGCAGTCTGCATCCCAATTAAACTCGTCCAATGTATTTATTTATTTATTTTTGACAAAAATTTGACCCCAAAAGTAACAAGCCCACTCTCAATCGAAGAACAATGTCCAATAATCCACAATTCATTGTTTGAAAGTTTTTTCCAGATTAGCGTGTTAGAGATGATGTAGTGAGCATAGTGATCTCGTTGGCAGGGCCAGTGTGAGATGATAATCTTTATTGGCCAGTGGCCTCTGATTTCAGAGAAGGTGAAGAGTGTGTGTGTGTGTGTGTGTGTGTGTGTGCGTGTGTGTGTGTGTGTGTGTGTGTGTGTGTGTGTGTGTGTGTGTAAAGATAACAGTAGCTAAATACTGATAAAATCCCAGGGAACATCGTTGAAAATGCCCAGTGGTGGGAATTTGTCTGCAGGAACCAATGCATGAAGTAGATCTGGACTCCTGCAGTCTGATTTAACAAAACACTGGCGGGTTCTCTCTTTACAGTTCATAAGGAGGACAGGTCTCTGTCTTCATAGACCGGAACAGGGGCAGGCCATGTTAAAGCTGATGCCCATGTTTGGCTTGGAAAAAAGGCTCTCAGACACAGTGTCAGAATGAAGACAAACACACAAAGCTGAAATTGTGTCCTTGTCTCATGCCTCTGCCTTGAATCCATTAGGGTTTTGTTTGAAAAGCTCCCTGATGCTAATGGCAGCAGCCACATTACATGGAATTAATGCAAGACATGATTTTTATAGTATAAACAAGCATATATACTGTATATATTATATATTGACAAGTATATTGACCAATTTACATATTTACCTTGACATTTACTTAAAATAATTAAATGAAATCTTGGATTTTGTTTTTCACAGGCATATTTATTCATTTCATATTGATTGAAATGGTGTTCAATGTCCACTAGCTACTGTATGTCAAAGACGAGTAATAATTAGGTGGCCATGACAATACTTGGTCATTAGTTGGTTAGCTGGGGTATAGCTCCAGGAATGGTAATGTTTGTATCTTGTTATTGGCAAACCAGCCACAGGGCTTTTGCTCACGGGGTTAACGCCGGGCTCTTGTTCTCATTCTTTTCTGTTAATGGTTCTTTTGGGCAATGTGAGGATAAGTACAGTCAGTCAGTTTCAGAGTCTTAGTACATTGTACCAGTTATGCATATTCTGCAAAATGCCCAAAAAAAACGTTGTACAACTATAGTCTACTTATAAATCTTCCATAAAGAGTCTAAATATAGCGTTACACATCTCGATCTGTGCTCTTTTCTTTGCTTCATATTGCCTCCGGAGTGTCTGCATAATTGTGTCTGTGCATGTATGTGTGTATGTGTGTGTGTATCTATATGTGTGATTCATGTACAACAGCGGTATGTATAATTAAGCAAGAGTGTTCCACTCCAACTTGAACAGTGAGGGGAAAACATCTGCAGTTTGGCTCTGGGCGCTCTACTTCACACGTAAAATCACCCGTCTAAATAAGAACAGAGACAATAGCAACCGAAAGAAAATAACACAATCATCTATTACTGTGCTATACATATATGATACATCATACAGCAAAATGAGTTTTTCACGGTAATCTTCACATGACTTTGAAGTTTGTATAATCACACATCCATCGGATCTACATAGGTCTTCATCACAGCATCTAATAGTCAGTCCACTACCATGTACGCCTACTTTAAAGCAAATTCATTAACACTTTCATCTCATCTATACGGATGACAGATCTTCAAAGCCAATTCCTTCGCCAATTAATATTTTTTTCATGAATGGTAGATCTTCAGATGTGTGTATCAATTCACTCATTTCAGTCAGTGATGCTGTGTTCTAAATGTACTGCAGTATTTAACTCCTCCAACCACACAGTATAGTGTACTGTCATCATGTATACCTGTTCATCTTTTCTACAGGTGTGATGGAATGTCACTCCATCACACACATTCATCTTTATTAAACTGTATGAGGTCAAACTCCTGGATGACAAAGGTAGGCCGTGTGGGTATAGCTTGTTGTATCTGTGAAGGGTTGGAAACCCAAACCATGTCCAATTCGCACATTGATAGACTTTACAGCACTAGAATTTAAATTCTGCCATTCCCCTTTCGAAGCTCTTTGTGTAAGTTCCCTGAGATTCCACTGCACAGGAATGAGCTGGCATGAAATAGGATTAGTATAAGAGACAATTTCCCTTACAAAGCCTCTTCTCTTGTTCTGTCAAAGCTCAGACTTTCTGTACTAGGAGATGTAAGGAGTAGGGCAAGAGTCTGCCATCTTGTCTACTTCTTCTTTTGCTTTGTGTATCATACAGATTCACTCGTATATTAAAGTCACTTAATGAACCCTTGTTGTAACACTTATTGAATTGGATTGGAGAAAGCATCTAATTTCTTCCTCATCTCATCTAGAACTGAATAATTATTCTGAGAAAGGTAATTGATTATTGTTTAATTTTGTTGTTGTTTGATACCGAAATCCATCCGTAATTGTCAACAACAACCAAAATTATACACCACCATGTCTCATAAAAATATCAGTACAGAATGTGACAGGATTATGTATTTTTTCATAAATTAATATATAAGCAAATGGGCCAAAATTCCCAAAATGTTGGGGTTGGCTCTCATTCTTCTTAATCGTCGAATGGGGACGTTAAGCAGTACATGTAAGGTAGACAGGTTGTGGTACCAACATTGATGAAAATAATTTGGCAGATTCATTAGCAATGGTCTGGACACTTATTTGTGATCCAACAACCAATGAGATTTTTCCTGCTGTTAGCTTCACTAACTTGACCTGTTAATAAGATAATTGCAGGGATCAATGAAGAGGTGTTTGTGGATGATCCTTCTGTTAAACTGCAGATTACAACCTGATTAACAACCTAATAATTGCCTTAATGAAATGGCGTGATTATGGAAATTAGATCATTCAGTATTTAAATGCTGTGTTCAAAATGCTGTAGGCTCGCGTCTTAAAGGTTTGTTTTTATTCCAACCAGTCGTAATGGCCTTCACTGCTTCGACCTGTGTTGAAATATTTAAGTAAGGATTATTGATCCTGCCCATTACCTTGACACATAATTGAACCCACACCTGAGCCGCTGCATAATAGTCTGTTGGCTTGCAGTAAATTTATGCTGATTACTCCTTACAGCTGAGCTGTGAATCACAAACAAAACAACAGAGAAGTGTGTTACAGCGTGATACATGTGAGTCTCTTTTTCTTCCCCTTCATTCTGTTTTCCTCCCTTCTCCACCCTCTAAACTCTCCTTTCCCGTCCATCTTTTTGCCTCTTTCCTCTCCCCGCTTAACGGACTATCTCTCGCTCAGTCTTTTGACCTCCAATTTCAGACCACAAGGTTGTTCTCTATGACAACACGAGCAGAGAAAAGAATAGATGACAGACGAGAGGGAGTACAGGGACTGGGGAGAGAGCCGTGTTCTATCTCTTCCTCCTTCCCCGCCTCTCTGTATTAATGGAGGACATGCCAATAGATCAGTCCCAGTCTCCCAGTCCCAGGTGTGGCAGGGGCATGCTGGCTGACTGCAGCATCTGGCACTGAACACACATCGCTGGGCCAGAGTCAGCAGTCAGCTAATCGGGATGTGGAGCCATTGGCAATACCCATATGAGCGACACACACACATACACACTTGTGACAAGCACACACACACATACTCATACACCTACGAACAAACATACACACTCTTCAGTCTGTCATTTCACATATCACAATTCTTTTACTGGGAATGACCTTAGTGATACTGTAGCACCACTCCAATCTCGGATGTCATTTTCCTTACTAATACCTTCACTACAAAACAAGATCCAGAAGGAATGACTTCACTGTCACACACATAGCTGTAATCTGTGACATTGATGAGAGCTAGGAAATAGATGCAATTCTGTTGGAGTATTGTTTGTACAGACAGATTTGAGTACGTATTGTTCATACATTCACACTTGGACAGATCATGAAATTACACACAATTATGTACATTTAACATTTTGGCATATACAATATCTGCACAAGAGCTTCCTGATGCACATATACTATATGCAACAGCTCACATACATGTATATACAAAAGGTAATTTACACACAGCTCACATATCACTCCTCTGAGGGACCATAGCAATTTCAAGCGTTTAAGATCCTCATCCCTCTCTCTGGGGAGTGAGCGAACCAGCGGGTTGCAAAGCAACAAAGTCTGGCCATTAAATGGCATGTATGTCAGAGATGGATGAGCCAGGTCTTCAGAGGCTAACATCAGAGCCTGTGTCTAAACCACTGATGCTGGGGAGTCCGGCAGGGCAATAAAGGGTGGTATGGGAGCTGCCTCCACCTGCCAACTTTTACCCTCATCTCTTCTGCATCAAAATCACCTCAGATCAGAACTTCCTGTGCTAGTTTGTGCAGGACTCTTCTAGAATTGTAATTAAAAAAAAATGGAACGTAAACTATAAATGTGTGTGCATGAATGTCTCTCTCTACCTCTCTATGTTGCGCCCTCTGTGTACTGTATGTGTGTGGGAGAGAGTGTTGGGGGTGAGAGGGCAATGATTTGCTGTAAAATTAATTGGTTGCAGACTCAACTTCGAGACTCAGAATACTTAAAAATATGAAAATTAAATATAAGATGTATTAAAAGAATTATCTAGTATTTCATGATCTCTCTACCTCTGTAGAGGTAGTTACAAACTAAAGTTACGTAAACAATTCAGAAACTTGACAGCCTCTCTTAATTCTGAGGTATTTCCACATTACGTAGAGTACAACGTTTTTTCACCCAAAAATATAAAAAACAATGGTTTCTGTATAAAGCAAGAATCTCAGAGGAACCAGATGTGGCATCAGGCTAGCAGATGTTGCGTGGCGCTCGTGCTGATTGCACCCCAGCGTGTTAATAAGGTCAAGCCAAGGTGAGAGCACGTGTGTGGGTGTCACAACCTGGAGTCTGTCAAGCACGACGGCTGACACGCTGACAAAATGAACCCAGCAGAGGGGAGAGAGACATGAGCCTTTCTGCATAGGTGGTCAACTGGTCGAGGGAGTGGGGAACCAAATGGGAACAGACAAACTGGGTCTTGTTCCTGGGTCCCGATTCCTATTCCCATTTGCACACTTATTCACTTCTCCTCAACATTGTGTTCACTGGAGGCTGTCATTTTTTGGAGTTGCTGTTTGATAATGCTTTTAAACCAGGACATACATTTACAAACCTTTGTTTGTACTGTATATCAATCCTTGGTTATATTTAATTATCACTTTGTTTCTCTCCAGTCAATGGGAACATAGTTCAGTTTGACTACTGCATGTTTGTCTAGGATAAATCAATTTAATAAAGATATCACAGATGTCACAGTCTTGTCAATGCAGTGGAACTTCAATTCAGTACAACCAATTCAGTTTTACATGGGTTTTATAAATGTGTTTGCATATTTGTACAAGTTATCGTTATTTCAGGGGACTACATTTTGTAGCATTGTGATAGTAATGGTTTCAACAGTCATTTCATTACAGACTCAGGACTGTATCAATCCTGTATAAATCCTCATCCATTTCATAAGTCTCTGACATGCCAGTCATTCATGCATTGGCAAAGACACATATCTTCCTCAAAGCTGGGTAAATGGTCAATATGTTGAGGTTTTCCTGCCATGACCATTTGAAAAGCAATCTTGTATTAGCATAACTTAGGAGACATAGCCAATGGGACAAGCTGGAATGATTGAAATGTACCACAGCCAATGGCATTGTGACAGGTTCCTTGGAGACAGAAGTGAGGCTGATGGCCAATTGTCTGAGAGGGAATTGGAGCAGAGATTAGCCTACTTCTTGGTTCATAAAGGAATGGCTCAGCATTGTAAAGCATGTGTCCTTATGATACTATATCATATTTCGATTTTGGTCCAGACTGGAAGGGAGTAATCTTTCGTAGATCACTTAACTCAAGTATTATCAGTTAAAAGATGGCATCGAGGGGTCTGAGGGCAACATGCCGGATACAAGTCTGTCAGGGGTACTTCTTCCCAAGTGTGGTTCTGAAGGAAGTCCTTACTGTGTTTACACAGTGAGAAAATACAATCTTCTCAAAAAGACCATGAACATGATATTTACTTTCATTACACACTCATGTAATTTTCATTCTTCTACATATAAATGAGATCAGCGGTGCTTCAGGCGAATGGCAACCCTTGCCACTTCTCATTTGATTCATGTGGTTTTATATAATTGACTTTCCTTCCACTGCATGTATTCAAATTTCCTCAGGTAAAAAGCTTTAAGTGTTTTTTGTGGTGCAGAGAAGAAATGCAAAACCCCTTGTCAACATGCAGTTTTCTACATGTAATTTGCATGTTGAAAAACATTGTGACCCTTAAATCAACCCACTGTCCACAAATGTGATTACTATGTAGAACTATGCCTTAATAATAATAATTAATATGTAGACTATTTGTTGTGCTAAATCAATGAGCAACGTGTGTTTTTTGTTTATTAGCAACAAACCTCAAGGTTATGGGTTTGACCACTGTATTTGAGTTCACAATGGATGTGTCATTAATCAAGAGAATTCTGCAGTACCACTCCTAGGTTATTTGTGCTGTCATAGCCTGCTGCAATTATTTATTAGGATGTAAATAGATGTGTGGTAGTTTTGTTGGTAATTAGGAGGATTTCCCCACACATGTTTGGCATTCTGCTCTCTTGTCTCTTAAAAGATTGCTCTGCAGAACCTTTCCATCTGGGTTCATTTACATACAGGACTGCAAAATCTGTAAATGTAGACTTGCTGTAAAAAATAAAACGCATAAGCCCCAGAGAAAGCTACACAACTAAAACAATACCAGAGCAAATCTGGCACAGAGTTGTGACCAATATGCAAGTCTGTGACTTGAATCATTAACAATGGTTATAATTTATTGTGGGGCTTGAGTGGCTTTTTCATGTTTTAAATGCTTTGTAGGACTTAGTGGTATTTTCATACAACCCAGGGTTAATTGAGCTACTACTTGTTCAATAACGTACACTTAAAAAGATAGTTTACATGAATTGGATGGTGTTCAAACTCAAGAGAACTGTTTCTTATCTGTTAATGTAATCAGGTAGATCCCTGAATGAAACAGAAACCAGACAGGGTCATTACTGACAACTGGTTTAGCATTAGGGTCAGGATGTCAGGTCAGGTTTATTTTTTTGTTTTTCTATCCTGTCTGTGAGGACATAAGGCATGTACCTTTAAGTAAAATGACCTCCATTTATGTACATTTATTTTATGCTTTGGAGTAGATTTTATTTGCCAAACTTGGGAGAGAAGGCAAAATATTGTAAAAATTATTTTGAAGTAGAATGAAATGTATTGCTTTTTAGACCATTGTAACTGTCAAAGCAAACAGAAGAATCAATCATCAAATCAATCAGATGCTTGTCTATAGTGCTTGCAGGGTCAATGTTAAAAGATTAGGGTTAGGGTTAAAAGAACAGTTGACTGAATAGCAATGGTGTTTTTTCATTATCACAATCAAACTTCAAGTTATATGTTGTAACGGTGTGTGAATTCCATTAGTTCTTGCTATACAGAACGTTTTTGTATGCAATGTTTGAAACCAAACACAAGTACTGAGTTGCCACTGTTAATATCTGCCAGTTTTAGAATGGGCTATGCATCTAAATGTCAAACACAACCTAGAATTGTTCAGTTTCCAATTAAAACTGATCAAGTAGAGAGACTGACAACTGGTTTAGCATTAGGGTCAGGATGACTATATTCTCAATAGTGTCTGCATTGTCTCTACTCATTCTTTAAAAATCAACCCATATTGTTTAAAACAGTAGTCAGAATGTTTGGAATGTTCAAGGGCATCAACAGGAAGTTCATGTTTGATCCTTCAAGGCTATGTCCAGTGGCCAGACGGTTTCTTCTGCATTGTTTGAATCCAAGTACCCTCACTACATTGGGCTCCAAGCACTTGGCTATGGAGTACCCACATGAGAAACCACCTTTGCACATCTTGGTCCCCATCAGACACAGGAACTCAAAGACACCTTGTTTACTCAAGAAGTCTGTACTAGTGGTGTTGAAATCTGTATTATTTTGGATGGATTATATACACTAGGATGATTCTCAATATGATCAAACAAACGTGGAAAAACCTTCTTTGTTAAAGTCAAGGAGAAGATGACGGTGCTTACAATGCAAACGTTGACGGTTATATAAAGTTCTCAAACCATCCTTTATTTACACGCAGTCGATACCACAACATTGCTACATTATGGTCTATTCAAAGCCATTCTCTAGTACTGGATGAGAACCATTCTGTGCTAAAAAGTACACGTTTTGCAACCAGTAATTTATTGACAATTTAAATGCTTTTGTGTTTAGCTCCACTGTGAAGAAAAGGATGATGTCTTCAAAAAAATGTAACTGTACAGTATGTACTCTGTGAAAAAGCAAGGGCAGCCTTGAGACCACCAGGGCCGCCACAAAGCAATCTGTCAACACAATACAATCTTTATTTGCCACTAAGGTCCATATGTTGCTGGAAACTGCAGAACACCGAAGGCTGAGATACAATTCACAGGATGAATAGAACATATAATTGCAATTGTATGTGCACAAAAAAAAGAATTGTGTGTGGAAGGTACTGTGGACTTATAACAGACACGTACCCAGACGCACACACGTAAATACTCACAGACACACAATATGTGATCTAAGAGCTTACTGCTTGACCGCAGGTGTGACCTGACTGATATACGTCTCCAAAAAGCCTCAAATATATATGCATTGAAATGTCATGTGAAAACGTATGGCCGCCCCATATAACCATGAGGGATTTTCTCACTGCTAGCAGCAGCAGTCAGCAGAAAGGAGCCTGTGTGAGCACAGTCAACCGCTGTCAGAGTGAATAGGCTTTGAGGGAGAGGGTTAATGTGGAGTGGCAGGTTGGTAAAATTTATTTTCTGGGGAGTGTTAGAGGACCTAACAGAGACTCACCACCATATGTCAGTGCTGTGGCACAGGACTGTAAAGTGTGTTGGCATGTTGGCTTGTGTTGCTCACAGCCGCTTCAGCATGCACAGCTAAATTACTCTTGCTTCTCTGGAGAATCGGAAACAGGTTGAGGAGGTAAATCTACAATATAGTCCTACATGTGTTAGTTGACAGGTTAGCTCAGTTGATAGGTTTGGAAGCTCTTGCTGTGATAGAGCTGTAATGGGTCATGGGATCGAGCAACATTGGGTACAAACACTGGCAGAACGTGGGGAAAAAGTTTCATGAATCAGATAATTTCATAAATCAATTTTTATGAAGCAACAACTTTTCAAATAGCTCTTGAAATATCTACTTTTGGTTTGCCCACAAAACAAAAAATTTGGGCAGCAGTTTCACGGGACAACTCGAGTCTTTGGGTATCAGTCAGAGTAACATTTGTGCCAGGTGGAACACATAAGATGCTTTACATTTTCTTTTCAGCGAGGTGGCTCTACTATAAAGCCAAAGCTGTCTTTGTGTCTAACATCCTCCACATCTGTGCATCTGCTTCCCTCTTACCTCTCCATATAAAGCTTCCTCATCAACAACCCCCCTGCGTCTCTGCCAGAGTGGCAGAGGAAGCTGGAAATTGATGGCTTTCAGCATTTTAGCCACATTTTCATTTTCCTAATCAGATCGTCTCATGTTTGTGTTAGGGCTCTCATTTTCATGTAAGAGGTAGAAAGGGAGAGGTAAAGAGCAAGACGAAGAATGGAAAAAGGGGGAAGCTGTGGAGAAGACATTTGATGTAACCAACAGAAATAAATGAGCTCTCATCATCACCCTCCTAACAGCTTGACGAATCACTTTACATAACTGCATATCTCGGTCAGTCTTCAACACTCCTACCTGAATGAATGAGTAGGAGAGGGTATCTATTCCTTGTATGCACCAGTGGAATAACTAACATGGTACCTACTAATGGGTGTTCAATGACATATTGTATTGAACCAAATTTGTTTTTCTGTCCTGTCTGTGAGGACATAAGGCATGTACCTTTAAGTAAAATGACCTCCATTTATGTACATTTACTTTATGCTTTGGAGTAGATTTTATTTGCCAAACTTGGGAGAGAAGGCAAAATATTGTAAAAATTATTTTGAAGTAGAATGAAATGTATTGCTTTTTAGACCATTGTAACTGTCAAAGCAAACAGAAGAATCAATCATCAAATCAATCAGATGCTTGTCTATAGTGCTTGCAGGGTCAATGTTAAAAGATTAGGGTTAGGGTTAAAAGAACAGTTGACTGAATAGCAATGGTGTTTTTTCATTATCACAATCAAACTTCAAGTTATATGTTGTAACGGTGTGTGAATTCCATTAGTTCATGCTGTACAGAAAGTTTTTGTATGCAATGTTTGAAACCAAACACAAGTACTGAGTTGCCACTGTTAATATCTGCCAGTTTTAGAATGGGCTATGCATCTAAATGTCAAACACAACCTAGAATTGTTCAGTTTCCAATTAAAACTGATCAAGTAGAGAGACAAAATATGCCTCTAAATGCCTATCTCCAAGTATTTACAAAAGACATGTTCATTCCTTGGTATTATCTATTATCATTATCTATGTCAGACAGATTAATGTCAAGTTCATAAACCCACATTCCAATGCACCACTTTAGAGATATACAGATTTTTCCTTGACACACATTGCCGAAAAAAAAGAAGTTTAGCGTTAATCTCAACTTGAAGTTACTCTGCTGAAGATGCTGTTTAGTCTCTGGAAGGTTTAATCCAGGTTGGAGGAAACAGGCTGGGTAAATGTCATCATGGCTGATTGTGAGGAGGTAAATGGCTGTGCATCCAGTTCAGCTCCCTGGGGAGCAGACAGTGTAATCGCTGGAGTGTTATTTGGTAGCAGAGATAAGAACCTTTGAGCTATCCAGCAAGATACAATTATAGCTGGGGGATAGGTCACCGAGGCAAATGGCACCAGGCTAATGCATGAGGATGAGAACCGACAGACGCAAATGCACTTACGCAGTTACACCAGCACACTTTTCGATGAGTCTGCTGTTTAACACTTGAAGTAAACTGTAAACGTAATTTGCTCCAGACTTGAGTCTCTTCTCTGATAACTTAACAAGTCTTTTAAATAAGACGTGGCTATTTAGGAACAATTAATAATTATGTCTTCAATTTATGAAAGTTGCGTGTTTACCCCTCCCCTAACATGCAAAGGGTCTGTCCTGCCATCATGTATGTTGTTTTCTGTGTTCCTTTGGTCACAATGAACAACCTGAGATCATATGGAGATGTCTGCTGTTTTCTAACAAATGTTACAGAGGGGATACATATTATATCAGGCAATTTTTTCACCTGATATAATGTGTCTCCCCTTTGTAACTTTTGCTGTCTACCACATGAGTTAAAGAGGGGATACCCATAATATCAGGCCATGTTTTCCCCTGATATAATGTGTATCCCCTCTGTAACTTTTGCTTTTTAGGAACAATGAATAATTCTGTCTCAAACTTAAAAAAGTTGCTTGTGTACCCCTCCCCTAACATGCAATTGGTCTGTCCTGCCATCATGTGTGTTATTTTGGTCACAATGAACAACCTGAGATAATATGGAGATGTCTACTCTTTTCTAGCAAAAGTTAGAGGGGATACACATTATATCAGGTGAAAAACTGCCTGATATAATGTGTATTCCCTCTGTAACTTTTGCTGTCCACCATATGAGTTACAAAGGGGATATATATTATAACCTGATAGCAACACCTGCAAGTTATTGCAGACATCCATTGATTTGACATTTAAAGTTATTAGTGTGCTTGCTTTATTTGTTTTGATTTTGGTAATATTTATTTTTTGACTCATCTTGAAATGTATATGTGGCAAATTTCCCCAAGAGCGTTAATATTTCCGGGACTGCAGATGGCAAACCAAAGAAAGAGGCACCGTGAATTGAAAAATACAACATTTTGAGATGAAGGCTCTTTTCGGTGACTCAACTGTTTATCAAAAAAGTGATTTAACTTGTTTTGTTGAGTCAATATGCACAGAACACACTGAATCCCAAACAAATAAAAATAAAGATTTACAAAAACAATCATGTTTCCAAGCTCATTCATCATACAGAAAAATTGTTGAGTGTGAAACAGCTAAATACATGGAACTGTGATAAAACTTCTTCAAAGTAACAAATCCAATTATTTTGGGATATTTTTGCATATGTATGTAGATAGATAAATATATATTTATATGCACGATACATTTTGAATGCACCTACTCTGCATTGCCTTCAAAGTCTGTACATTTCTGCATTTTCCAATTCCAATGATAATGGATGTTTTAATTTAGCAAAACATTTTAAATATTGTGCATGTCATGGATGACCTTACAACATTATCTTGCTACAATATTCACAATTTCCATCACAAATTGCTAAAAGGCTGGTCGATATAGTGATAAAATATAAAATAAAAGATAAAAGAGAGCATGAACCCATTTGGGAGACAGCAGCAGTGGTCTTAAATTCACCCCCTGACCCCATTACTACATTCAAACTGAGCACTCTGGGACTGGATCCCTGTTCACCCTCCAGCAGTACACACTAGCACCCTCCTCCACTCCTTTCACCCTGGCAGGAAATGTCACAGCCTATCCCAGAGACAGGGATGAACGCTGAGCTCCTGTCACCATGCCAGGCTGGCCCCCTAGGTGGACTGGACCTATCCCACAACAGAAAGAGGCTGTCACACACGAGAACCAGACAAACATACACAATGTCCTTCGAATGATACGAAGACACGCGGCCAAGATGGTGGGCATCTGAGGAGTAGGAGACTTATTGTGCACAACACACGCATCAGATCTCAGCTGGAGACGTTCTCCTCATATCAGCAGTATGGCCTGCCACGACACATCACGGATGTCAATCTCGCAAATGATTTTTCTTTTCATAAATCCCCCTGTCAATGCAGATTACCACGTAAATCTTTGCTAGGTAAAGAGAGCTCCCCTCACAGGCTCCGACAGTCGTATGCAGCACCTGAACACACACAGACACCTCTTCCCACCGACCGCCCTCCTCTCTGCCTGATTGTCTGCAATAATGATCTGTCTCCCATAATATTTACTTAAAGCTGATGAATGATCTACCTTCATCATGGCCGTGATGAGGTGCTGTGCTCTGCCTCTGGGCCTGTCACTCGTCCTGCCCGTGGCTTTTTAACTGATTTTGAAGTGGGCCAGTCCCCTGACAGCTCTATGTCTGCTGTCGAGCAGATTTAAGGAGTTGGCGGTAGCACTGAATTAGGGACTCTGACAGCTGACTAAGGGACGGATGGCCACGCCTGACACATGTTTCTGAAGAGCCATTCTGGATGTGGACAGGTGAATCAACAGGGTGCCGGCAATGGAACCATACCCCTGCCGAGCCTCAAACTGCTCGGCTTTTACTAATCTCTCGAAATGCCAAACATCGTTATGTCCCCTTCAGCCAATTAGAGACCAAGATAACAAAAAGGGAACGCTCAAACGGATGTCACCTAGGTAACAGTTGTCCATTTGTATTGTCAATTGAATCATGTCTGCATTAAAAGTATGAAGATACACAGTAGGTATTAATTTCTTCCATTCACTTCTTCATATTTTTTTTATTATTATTGGCATAAAGCTTGTTTTTCTATGTTGGCCAGGAAAGAGCTTGTTCCATGTAACTTCTTGGCTGTTTTAGATTTCAGTGATGTACTGCAGGCCTCTATCGCTACTCTGAGAGCACTTGGTTCAGTGTATCATGCGGCACCTCAGGTTCATCACAAATGTCTAACACACCCTTGTGGTATTTACATCAAAATTGGCTGGTCCTCATTGACCCTTTACTTCCATCAACACTGGTTTAGAAGACCATCCAGGGTAAAATGTCTCATTATCTGTGTTCTTTTTACATCAGGTCAGTTAATAAGTATCAATTACAATCCCATTCTCATTTGCCTCGAAAAGTTAGATAAGAACAGGCCATGGGAACAATCGGTACTTGGCTCTATGGTCCTGGCATTCTCTCCTAAACATTTTAAAACCAGATGGAAGAATGTTATGTTTTGAATAAAGATGTTTTTGTGGTTCTTTATGTAATATTTAATGTGTAAATATAAATATGTGAATCTCTTGTCTTGTTCAAGTTTGTGTTCATTTAAGTAAATGTATTGTCTGAAACATTGCAGTTGCATGTGTTTCTCTTAGAAAAGCAATTATCTCAATGAGAATAAAATAAAATTGAGAAAAAAATGCAAAAATCACTGGAGAAATTAGCATATGACTGTTGACATATATTGACTGCATGGACATACAAATATAAATATTGCTTTCTGGTTGTCATGTCGAACTAAGAAGCTCATTTTGCTTCACAACAATCAACAATCTAATGGCGTCACTGTGACTTCAGCATCCACTCCAAGTCGTCAACACAGAGAGGGTCCTCTCCGAGAGGGGATCTGGCTAAGGTTGAGTCTCACCCACTGGAGGGGATGACTGCAGGCCAGACAGGGCTCATACAACAGAGCCAGGCGGGGATGAGATGAGATTGATGGTGGGTAGGAGCGGCTGTCATCCAGCAGCCCAAGCTATGTAGGAACAACTGAATGTAAACCGACACCTTGTCACTTTCTCCTCTGCCTCTCACGTCAGTGAAGACCCATGATTGAGATGATGTGTTGGAGGGGGAATTTCAAAGGGAAACAATGGTCACTCTTCATCTTCACTATTGTTACACCACATTGTTAATAAATAACCTGCAAAGGTCAGAGGTTTACTCCCCTATCTCTGAGTATCCAGCTTCTTTTCAGTTTTTTTCAAGCATTGTCTTAGAAAGGGGTCCATGCTTTGGCCCCCTACTAATGAACCCCTACCATGTTTTGGTTAAATTATTAGCATAAGCAACAGTGCAATTTAATGAGTAATATTGAGTGAGTGTTGTTGAAAGAAAATTGTGGCTTGTGGACCAAGCCAGCTTCATATGACTGCACATTATTTTAGGTTGTTTCAAATTAGTTTCAGTGTTATTTGTTTTTGTCATTGTTGAATTCCACCAGAATTAATTATATTGCCTGCATGTTAATGGTTTGACTGCATATGTTGCCCTTGTGTTCATATTTTTGACAACATGCTGACAAAAAAATATATAAAAGACGACTGCTTTTTTCTATTTTATGAGGGCAAGAAGAGGACCTTGAGTTTGAAATTAACTTTTGACCCCCATTCTGGAGTGGTTGGTTCAGTAGGTCTCTCTAATGACAGTAGGTCTCTCTAACGATAGCTCACTCCCCCTCCGGAAAGAGTACAGCAGTCTCAAGACCCAGCTAATCAAATGCTAACCAGTGCTGCCACTCTCATTACCTTTAATGAACTGTGACACATTGGACTGCTTTGATCCGTTGAGTCGACACTTGATGCTCTGCATCTACCAGGGTGGCCTTCCTGCTAAAATACCTGCCTGTCACTTGCTATGCACAGAGTGGAGATCAAATTGATCTATCCATGCATTGTAAACATATTTGTAAAAAAAAAAAATTCATGAGCCTTGATAATGATGTGTCTTGATAATGATGTGTGCCTTGATTATTAAATCAATATTTGGTTTGTGCTGTTAAATATACAGTATGCAAATAGGGCAAACTGTCATACATGTTTCTCCTATTGCATAAGACAATGTCTGTTGGATATACCATGCTAGACTAAATGTATTATTTCCCTCTATCATGTTTTACAGCTGCAATATAACAAAAATTAATATTTAATCAAATTCATTGAAATTTGTACTCAACTTCCAGTATGCTAATGTGCTTTTGACCTCCTCAACCTCTAAGCCATAAAGCAGACTTGCCTTGGGAAAACAGAGTAATTAACCAATCATTTTGCCCTGTTTAGAAAATGTTGACAGTCTAAATTAAATCTTTAAGGTTTTCTTCCAGCACAAGTTTTGGTGTGACCTTCACTCGATGCTTATAAAGGAAGGGTTACATGCACAATATATAAGTTGGTAGGATACACACTCAGAATTTGCCAGATAATTGCCTTTTTAATGTGTTTACAAAGACATCTGGGAATACAGAGTCATGTAGAAACAAAGGTCAATGAAAAGTTGGCAGAAATACACTTTAAAACACATAATAAATTCAATACATCTCGGAATTCTTCCCATGAGTAAGGCTTAAACAAATGAAATCTGTTTTTACTTCACACTTTAACAAGTGTTGGTGTTTTTTGCACTTTACATAACTGTCAGTTTGCAAACAATACAAGCAAAAATCCACTTTAACAAGTAATGTTATGGATATTCACAAGAACATAATGTACTTCACAGTCTCTCAATGCCACTGTGTCCTAAAGGAAGGACAACACTGAAAGTACCAAGTTAGGGTGAAACCATCTGTGCTCAAATCACAAATTTGATTTGGGGTTTTAATTCAGTCGTGTGCAGAGCTATCCAGTGTTTGTTCAACATTCCGCTGGGATTTTTTTGTATGTCTATTACTTGTTTTCAAGCAAGCAATTTAAACTGATAGCTTTCACATGAGGGGCACTATTACGGCTGGAAGTTGACAACTGGCCTTCTTTTGAAAAATATACTCTGTGATTGTTTTAATAAATACAAGTTCAATTTTTTTTCTCTCATAATCTAACATTTTATATTATGCCTGCTTACAGAGCGTGCCTTCTGCCCTTGTTGCCTTTTTGGATAACAAGCACAAGTGGACTGCATCCTTTTGTGTCCATATTTACCCATGCATGTAAACTGCTGTTTGTGAGCGATTTGGTAAACTGTGCTACTGTTTCAGTGCTAAATATGTCAGATGACTCATTTATATTTCAAATTGATCTTCATAAATTGTGTCAAACCAATACGTTAAAGCCAGTGTTATGTACGTGAGGTTTGTATAAAATATTTATGTCCATAAACATGCAACAAACATTGCTGGTGGGGATCCTGTAATGCGACACAAGTTTAATGAGCACGAATGCCACTTTGCAAATATGACACCTGGCAATTTACCTTCTGCTAAGGGGCATGCTTAAAACAATGCTGCCCTGTTTGTCAGCAAAACGAGAAAGAAAAAAGAGAGAGAGAAACAGAAAGGATACTGTCAGAGAAATTAAGAATCAGAATCAGAATGGGGTTTATTCGCCATGAAAATTTGCACAGACAAGGATTTTGCTTTGGTAGGAAGGTGCATACGTTAAACATATAGGGATCTTAAATTAAATATGAGGACTAACTATTTCTAAGGGTACATAACTAGCGATGTAACATTTTATACTGATTACAATACTGGTGCTAAGCATTGCTTATCAGCAGAAAGGACAACCCCCCCAAATGAACTTTGGGTAAACTAGGCTTACGTAAACAAGTTGATCCAGGCTGACTATTATCGTACTAGAAATGCCATAAATATGCTTAGCATTATCTGTACTGAGTGGGCCTGTTGGTCAGCCTAGAAGGGGTCGGAGACCTTGTAAGTTTCCACTGCTAGGAACGCACGCACGCACGCATGCATGTTAAAATGAACTGAACTGAGACAGAAATTAATATATCAGGGAGCCTAGGGAGCACAATACTCTGAATGGAACCTAAATGAGTCTGTAGATGCATGATCAACCTGCCTGTGCTGAGAGGTCCCACCAGTGGACTCGGCAGCGTGTGTTTATGAGCATTTTTAGGTTCTCGTCTGGGTCACAGGTATCAGGCTAGTGCTGCATTCACAAGTAGGTGGGACAAAGATGTGTTGAGTGGAGGAGGGGCAGGGGGGGGCACTCGGTCCTATCTGTTTATATTAGCTTTAAGTCTGTGAGGGCAAGATCTGTAAATGTCAAAAGAATGTCTAAACAATTTAATGGGGGAAGTCCAGGGTAGCAGTGTTGGCTCTTCTTCAGTTCTGCATCATGACTTCTTGGTGGTGGTCGGAGGGGCCGTAGGCACTGATTGGCAGCCATGCTTCTGTCAGTCTGCCCAAGGGCAGCTGTGGCTACAGTTGTAGCTTACCACCACCGGTTTGACTGTGTCTGAATGAATGAGTGTAAGTATGAATGGGTGAATGAGAGGCAAAACATTGTAAAGCGCTTTGAGTGCCGTTAAGGTAGAAAAAGAGCTATATAAACGCAAAGTGTGGCTAATTCATCATCGATTACAAGTTATTTACTGACTGCTACATTAAATAAAATATTTCCTCTGTCACTCAGTCATTTGTTTGGGTGATATCCAGTATGAGGTGATAAGTGGTTGGCTGGAATATTCTGGATGTCATCTTCAGGACGTCAAGCTTGATTGCAAACCCTTCTGGAGTATACCCCCTGCCTTCCTTTCAATACATTTCTCCTTAAACCCACAGTAATGAAAGGACAACATGGTTTTGGCTCTAACCTCTTTGGCTCCATGATGAAAGCAAACGCAGGTCCGACCATACACGGCAGCCAGAGTTAATGAAATAAATTCTGTGTGTTTATGCACAGCACTTCTTCTTTGTCTCAGCTGTGGTTTAGCCCAGGCCCGATTACTTCTAATCCTGTAGCTGTGGGTGTTGACCAACAATAAACCGCTCCATCTTTTAAAATATCACCTTTTATATCCAGACAATCATTATCGGCCCTGCAGCTTTGTGGTCTCCAAGCAACGGATAGGTCATCTTCTGGCCCTTTTGAAGTTTTTTAATGTTCACCTTTTTTTCCCCACATATTACATTTATTTCCAAAGCATTTTTAGTCCAGATAGGTATATTTAAATGAGCCAATCTTACACATTAGCTGTAAGGCAAAAATGCCAGTGATATGGAGAGTAAACAGAGAATTTGGGGTCAAACGAGGGTCTAACTCTGCCTGAACAGCGTCACCCTGCAGATGTTCCCTCTCAGCAAATGATATCAGCCACAGCTGGGTCCTGAGTCACAAGCTACTACACACCACAATGTACACCCACACAATCACACACACACACTCTTGTCTCCAGATATGTGTATCTATGATCAGACACACACTTGCAGCATACTACATCATCATCACCACAAGACACATTCAAACATACATAGGCCCTAAATGCTACCGGCGTCTTGCTTGGGATGTTTGCTCCCTGACTGTACACATGCACATGTGAGACACTGCACAGTGAGCAGCAAGAAGCCGATCTACTGCTTTCCTGTTACTTTAGCAATCCAAGCAGTTACTCTGACTCCACAGAAACCGTAACTGTCAACTATTAAACAATGAATACGTCACTGAACATTTTTATCAAAATATGTTTTTTAATTCAGGCTGTGTCATCAGCGAGAAGATAATTGGTCCTGGCAATTGGATAGCATTGTAAAAATGCAAGCCTTTTTACATAATGCCTTGTGTTACTGGACCTGAAGCTCAACATATGGGTCTGAAATGTTGTTCTGAGGGGGTCATCTCAAGTCATACCAGACAGCTGGTGAGTTTTTCACCAGAAAAAGCATTTTGCTGAGAAATTAGTATAAATAATTTAGTAGATTGAGACAAATATTGAGGAGGCAGGTGGGCAATATGGCACCTCCCACAGGGCTGCCTGAGATTTCCTTCTGATAACACGATGATAAAACCATGGGCATCAGCATGCTACTGACTTCTCAATTACAACAAAAGTGTTTAGGGAAATGATGCAGATGTAATGAATTCAACAAGATCTACGGACAACCTGAGTTGATGCTTCTGTAATGGATCATTTTACTTTATATGTATAGTTATCTGTTAGGATTCACAATGCAACATGCAACCAGCAAGTCTGGCTGTGAAATTCATTACATTTTATTTGTATTTGTTTTCACCCCGTAATAGTTGGCCTCACTTTTTATTGACAGAATACGCTGTACTAGTAAATCCAATGATTAAAATATGAGAATTGTTTAACCTTTGATTAATTCATGTTAATTTCTTATAGTGAAAACAAGATCCATTTCATTAATGGGTTTGTTTGAGCCGGATGGCTCAGTGTGCAGCCTTTGGTACAGTAGGTAACCCACCCTACCCTCTTGGCCCATATCCCTCTACTACCTCCATTCCAATCTCATTAAGCTTCCATCGAACGATCTTGAATGTCACTTCCCTCCTCAATTCTCTGTAAGACCATACAGCCCTCTGTCCCCTCTGTAAATAGTGGCCAACAAAGGAAAAGGCAGGAACCGTAGCCTATAAGACAACACAGCCCGAGCCGGATGCCTCCGTCGACGGCGAAACTTGATCCTGTCAGTGTCACAGACCTGACATTCAAACCAGGCCCGGATGTCTCACGTGGGTGGTATTGATCACGGGCCAGACACTGCTCACCTGGAACCCAATATGATTCTGAATGAATAATAGGTGGCGACACCCTGAGAATGGAAGACATGCAAACATGACATGGCGGTAGGTAGGGTAGGTAGTTATTATGTATCAGGGGCCCTTTCAGAGGCGGCCATGGTCAGAGGATATGTGATTACAGCGGCTGGCAATAGGATTGCAATCTGTGTTTTGGAAGAAACAAGGGCTAAGGGTTAATAATTTAACAGCTATCCTCTGTCCTTTTTCTCCCCTCCATGGAAAGGCATGCTGTCTTGAATCGGCAACAGGCAGCATAGCTCTCTCACCACTCTCTCTCCCTGTCTTACCTCTCCCTCTCTCTCTTTCTGTCTTCCCCAGGTAATAAAAGAGGTAGAGGTGGAGGCCTATTTTAAGACCCTCCACTCTTCAGCCCTCTGGGATAACAGTGGACTGAGACTTGGACTGATAGGCCTATTCTTACAGAGACAGTGAGGTCTGTATATATCGAGTCAACAGAGGTAATATGCTTCCATGCGATGTAAGATCAAGAGACAGATTTTCCCCAGGAGAGGCACAAAGATCTTTAGGTCTTCTCAGTCCACCTTAAGTCCATTGCTTCTCAAACTGAGACTTATTGCAAATTGATCCAGAGGATTGTCTTCACTCTACAGTATTTCTAATCAATATTATGGATGACTCTGACCTGAAAGTACTCAGCAATCAATACATTTATTGCTGGGTCTGTGTTTAGGGACACCACCGCCTTGACGTCTTGTTTGGCTAATTGCTCTAGGTAATCTGGAAACGGCAGTGTGTGTTGCCATGGCTCCTACTGCGAGAGGCTGTTGGTCTTGTTCAAACTCGAACAATATCGTCAATATAATATGGCTCAGCTTTTCATCAAGTGGGATTTCAAGTGCAAGTTTTTAAAATAATGTTTCCTCAAAACATACTGTCTGCAGATGCAACAGAGGTTGTTTTCTTGACAATTTATTGACCTTGCGTGCAATGTGCTGATGACTCGTAGTCAGAGATGGAAAGTAACAAAGTAGAAATACATCATTACTGTAGGTCTACTTAAGTAGAGTTTTCTGGTATCAGTACTTTATAGGTATAGTACTTCACTATTGGTTTTTCTGACAACTTTTCACTTTCACTACTTTCTACTTCTTAAATTTTCAAGCCATGCTTGTTACCTTAGTTTAAATTTGTATTTGGTGGCATGATCAATATCACTGTTTCTTGTCATTGTGCGCCTTTGACAATCAATCATACTCAATCAATCCTTTAGACTTGACAATCAAAATAAAGTTTTGGAAAAAACTTTTTTTGTGTGTGTAGAGTATGAAAATAAAGTTTTGAAAAAAAGTTTTGAAAAGTTGAAAGAATATATATATTTTTTTGTTTCTACAAAAAAGTCATCCTCTATCCTCCTCTCCTTTCACTGTGTGAATGTGAAAAAAAGTGAACAAATATTGTATGTACTAATATGATGTGAGGTCCAGTTACCCTAAACACTAAAGCAGGTATTAGTAATGGTTACTTTTTACTTATATGTCAGAGCCCACACTTCTTTACTTTAACTTGAGGGAAAAAGTGTAGTCAGTACTTCAACTTTTACCAGTCTTTTTAAATGTTAGTGTCTGTACTTGTACTTGAGTGAAGGATGTGTGTTCTTTTGCCATATCTGCCCACAGTTGGCTTGCAAAGCGAAATGATGCAAGTCTCCTATAACCAGATTTTCACATTTGGTCAACCTAAAAATTGAAGACCTGCTTAGCAAATAAGCTTTCATTTGAGTGTGTTTGCAAAATGGCCTTCAATTTCTAGAACATTGGTTCAGTTTCCCTTGACTTATCTGACAAAGTGCCATTTCTTATTTCAATTCCACAGAGATATTTTACCTCAAAAAAATGAAGTGCTCTAGCCTATTCACAAGCAGTGCAACTTAAAAGTGTATTTTATAAAACAAAGGTTCAAATTATCTTAAAATGGAAGAGAATTTGGTATTTTCAAAAACTGGAAAATAATCTGGTCATCTTCTTTAAAAAAATGGCCGCTGGTTTCCTGTTACGAGCCAACAGCAACGCCTCGGGCTACTGTTCATTACCGCAGTTGTGCTTCCTGAGGAAAACATAAATGTCAGATGTGGAAAGAAAGTACTTCAAGTACTACATGTCCTGATATATACCTTTGCAGAAAACTGCCCAGTTGAGCTCTGTTTAAACTCTAGTGAAATCCTACAAGAGATTTAAGGTCCATCAACTGTTCAGTTGACTTTAGCATGGCTCCGGAAATGTATTTACGGAGTAGTAATTTTGTAGAGTGAATTCAATATGGGAAATACACAATCACTATTCTTTCCACAGACTAAACGTCTGTTTATCTATTTAATATGATTTCCATTTTCTGTCCACTAGAATGCATTTTTACCATTTAAAGCTATTACAGTAACTTTATGTCATGTGATCAACATTTAATTTCCGTGCTATTCGCTTTTGCAAGACGTTTTAACACACCTGTGAACTCACAGACCAATTTATTAGTCACTTAAAATCCATTATGACAGTCATTCTCATATTATAAGGAAAGGCAAAAGCATGGAATTGCTTCAGATGGCAAGCCTTAGTGTCTGCCTCATGGGGATAAATATTGGCAAACCACCGGGAAATTGTTTTCTTCATAAAACTTAAATTGTATTTTTTCTTCTTCTTCAAACCTCTCTAACCTTGGGTGTTATCAACCACGTCAAATAAAGTGGACTGCTTTGTGCTTATTTTCCTATTTGTCCAATTTGTATTAGGGTAGCAAAAGCAATTTCTGCATGTTGCTACTGATGACTTACCCAGGGTGCATTTTGATATGGGCCTCAGTGTAACAAGACATGATGAAAGCCAGTTAGGGATTGCATGTAGATGAGGGCTAGGAGTTCTGTCCTGCATGTCAATGTTTACTTTGGTGTCAGTAGTGCCCCTACACAGTCATATCACTGTGGTAGAGACCTGGCATGCAGGGTGATGAGTTTTATATGTATTTGTGAGTGTGTGGGTTTCCCCAGTGTGTGTTTTTTTTGCGTGGCTGTCGATTGCCAGCCCTCAGAATGTCGGTCAGTCTGTACCCTGAATGTTTTACTTATTTTCTCAATCCATTTTTGCTTGCCTGTCTCTTTCTTCCACATCTCTCCATTCAGTATCTCTCTCCCCCTCTCCCTAACTCACAGAGGTGGTTTCCATAATGCTATAACCATCCATATAGCCGTGTAGTCTCTCTACCTCTCCCCCTCTAAATCTCCTTCACTCCATCCAAATCCCTTCCTATTTGTGTGTGTGGTGCCAGGGAGGGGATCAAGTGAACACTTTTGTTGGTCAGTCTGTACCCTGAATGTTTTACTTATTTTCTCAATCCATTTTTGCTTGCCTGTCTCTTTCTTCCACATCTCTCCTTTCAGTATCTCTCTCCCCCTCTCCCTAACTCACAGAGGTGGTTTCCATAATGCTATAACCATCCATATAGCCGTGTAGTCTCTCTACCTCTCCCCCTCTAAATCTCCTTCACTCCATCCAAATCCCTTCCTATTTGTGTGTGTGGTGCCAGGGAGGGGATCAAGTGAACACTTTTGGTCCCTTACACATCAAAACCCTTAGACAGGTGCCTGGTTTGACTCACCCCAAGTCGAAGCAGTTAACGCAGCTGTCGCAGCAGCAGCGGCGAGGGTATGGTCATGTGAGGAAGGGGTGTGAGTCACTGAGAGCTCGGCAGGGCCGCTCCGGGGAGAGAGGAGAGGAGAAGTGAAGCAGCGGAGGAAGAGGGGGATGATGCTGCTTTAATGCGCGAAAGGGAAACCTCCTTTCTCCCTTGTCCCCTCTCTTTCTCAACCTCCGTCCGAACTAGGGGACACCTCGGATCGCTCTGATGTCACTCGCAGTGCTACTGCACCAAGTCAGGGGCTCTCCTCTCTGATGCTCCCTTTTCTCCAGCTCATCTTTTCCTCCCATGCTCTGACTGTTCGTCTCCCTTCTCTCCCAACTGTCTCTCTCTCTCTTTCTCTACTCTTATTCTCTCTCTTTCTCTCACTCTCTGTCTCTCTTTTCCACCCTACATCTGCACACTAGATATGTGTATCATTATATAACACATTGCAATTGGCCAGTTTCCAACCAGAGCAACGTGGATCACAAGGCAGGCTTTGTACCATTCCCATATATTCTCTCGTTCACTCTCTCTCATTCTGTCTCTCTCCTGTAATCTCTCTCTCTTGTTCTCTCGCTCTTGTTCTGTCTCTATCTATCTATCTCTCTTTCTCTCTATAGTACATTTTTTGTTTCCTCTATATAAATCACTGAAGGACCATGTTTTGTTGATAACACTTTGGGTTCTGAATGTACCCACCCAGACTGTGACTAACACACCAGACTGTGTCAGAACCCCCCCCCCCCCCCCCCCCCTCCCCCTCTCGTCACATAAAACAACATGCAACAAGTATTTAGCCATGATGAGTGATTGGGTGCCGGTTTTATGTTAAATGAAAAAGTACAAATTAATTCATGTCCGTGACTACCCCGCCTCCCCAGTAAGAACAAGAAGTCATAGAGACAAGCAGATAGCTGGAAAGGGCATAGCATGTAGTGTGTGTGTGTGTGTGCATGTGTGTGTGGGGCTGCATGCATAATTTTGTGCTAGACCCCAAGGTATGTAATTATAGCTGAGTGCAGTGAAGTGTTTAAACTGAGCAATTTTGGTTAGCATTGACTGGGAGGAAATTGACCCGCTCTTTCTTTTTCATTATGGTGCTAATTATAGCCTCTCTGTCAACACTTAAATATATATGTTTTTCAGTGGATGTAATATGCAGCATCACTGTATGCTTCTATTATTACCTTGCAATCTCATTATATGAGATTGGTTTGGAAGTAAGTCATGTGCTAGGCATGTCTTCAAAAATCCTTTGAGTAATAATAATACATTTTTAATTTCCAAGAGATTGCAATAATGACACCGGATGTTTGTGTTCATTTATATTTGTTGTTGGTAAAGGTTTTTAATTTGGCCACTAGAGGCTGAGGTAGATATTAAACACCATTATGTGTTATGGGGGGCTAGGCTAGAGGACCGAATTGCACAACACCAAACACAAGACAATAAGGGTGAGGCTTGATGGGTAAATTACTGAGGAAAGGAGGGTCATGGAATAACCGGAAGGTGGGGCAGATGGGTGAACAGGCTGGGGACAGGAACCAGGCGTGTCTGGAGACTAGATTTGAGAGCGGCTGTGGCAAACTAACTGGGGTCTGTAGTACAACAAACTGGCATGGACTCTCTGATGGACTGCAGGTGTGGTGGCAAGATCGGAGAGAATGGAGGACCTGGACTGGAAGACCAAAGCCAGGAGCTACTCCCACACACACAACACACAGAAGGCCAGCAAGAAACACTAGGTATTAGGGAAAACACAGGGAAAACACAAGAGAAACTCAGAAACACCAGGGAAGACACAGAAGCATGGCCGTGACATATTGACACGAGTCTATGAAATACACTGGCATCCTTCTCTTACCCCCAACTATGAATGAAAGAAGTGTAATGGCATGGGGGAATAAAATATGCACTTTTTAATCCATTACACGACTAGCAAAGGGCAACATTTTTCTTCCGCTAATAGCAATTTGCCTTATTTATAGATTGTTATGGTCCTAACTGTAAACCTAACTACAATAGAATGCCAAAGCTCAACCACACGAAAAATGTGCATGCAATGTGTACCACATGAGTTGACAGTCTGAGCACTTTGCACCACTTGAGCAGAGGACACCATATGAGGACAAAACCTATTTATGATAGTTACTTGGTGAATTGTATAATGTTAACACATGGGGATGGACATGGAATGAATGGTGTTCATAACAAAGAGAACACCATGAGAGGATTAATGTTTTCAGGCATAAGACTGGCAGAGAACTCGATACCTTTCCTTAAAGAGGACATCATTGTTAAGTGAATAAAGACGCCCCAAGGTCCTATTGACTGCGTAAAGGATGAGATTGTGAAAAAAATTGCCACATACTGTTTGAGTGGGTTAGCCTAGCCTAGTATGTCTATCAGTACAATAAAGTCAATATCCCCCACATTTTTATATTTTCATTATACTGAGTGATACTACTAGGATTCAGAACATTGATCTTCCAATGGACTACCACTCACTCTCTCTCTCTCTCTCTCTCTCTCTCTCTCTCTCTCTCTCTCTCTCTCTCTCTCTCCATTGTTCTAACAGGCCTCTAATGCATACGGCACCGTATAGAATTTCTGAATCATCCACCCAGTGGGATCACCCCCCACATCTCCAAATGAGCTTATTAATGGAGGATCTTTGAGAAAACGAGGACAGACATCTATATTTTATGAACTGTTTGTCACTTCCGCCGCAATTACCCATGTCAGGGGTAATGTCTCTCGCCCCTGTCTTAATGAAGGGGCATTTATCCATACGCTCATCTGGCCCTGTATTTATAGATTACAAATCAATGGGATGAAACTGGAAGCCTATCTCTCTCCGCCATAATGGCCCACTGATGACTGATCAGAAGATCAATGGTGCATCGTTAGAGACCACCATATGACAAGAGATGCAATGAGTCATAAAACCGTATGGTATCGAGGACAAAAAGAGGAGAAAGATAGAGAGATAGAGAGGGAGTGAAAGAGGCCACAAAATGGCTTCTGTCAGCAGTAAAGCAGTCCCCATGTTCCCGGTCTCTTGACAGCCTTAATATGTCAGAGTTAGCACCAAGATGGGGTTTCACCGCCACAGCACAGTGATTCCAGATGCATGTAGACGATGATGAAACCTGAATGACCCGGCTGCCTTTTCCTGATGGCCCACACGGCATGTACACAACAACAACAACAACAAAACTTTGTCCCTCTTTTTCTCCAAAGACACATTATTATAGGTCCTGGTGTTGGATGTCAGGTAAAAATATATTGGAATTCCTTCCAATATTCTCATTCTAACCTATGCATGTAGATTCAGAGCAGCTGTGAACAGTAAACATGAGAAACCCCATCAGCCAAAAGCTGTTCTTACGCAGCTGGCATTCATCTAACAGCACATTTGGAAAATAAGATATCAATTGTTAAATCAATATTTTTAGGGCCTACTAATCCCTTCATTTTTATCACCTGAGAATTAAGTATAGACTTTGAGCAACCCTTAATCATGCATGATTGAAATGTTTTTGTGTTTTGCTGAAGTGGTTCCTGTGTTGACCATATCCTGATTTAATTATCTGGTCGTTCAGTGCTACCAGGAAACAATAGTGTGATAAATTACCTGTTGACGAGATGCCATGGTCCAGGAGCTATACATCATGGCCACACAATAATCCCTCCAATACTATAGCCTACACACACAGATGCCATATGTCAAGAAATTTCCAGAGCTAAAATAAACTTGATTATTTGTATACTTCACTCCCATAATTCCTTAAGACGCTGAAAGCAAAAGTCAAAGCTTCAAAAGACTTTTGACGCTCATGCACCTCAGATGGCTCGACCCAGGAAGTGTGAAGAGACAGACATCGCGCAGTCAATGTTGTTTCCCAGAGACATAGAGAGTTGTTAATCAAATGAATTGCTCCATTGAGATAAACAACACTTACAACGGGGTCACACTTCAGTGGGAACAGACCCCCACCACGCTTCTAAGCTGCAGAGATGAATGTTCATCTGGAGTAGTTTCAATATGACTCTTGTAGTTTGTATTCCCTCCACCCAAAGATAGCATTCAGATCCATTAACAAAATGGCAAAGGTCAGCGAGTCGCAATAAGCATTATTTCAGGAACCATATTGAGGTTGTACTCTTTAAAACTTAGCTCTGGTTTAACACCCCTGCTGTGACTAAATTGAGGGCAGCCACTGATTAATTTTCTAAATGGCATGGTCAGGTATTGTATTCATAAATGGGGCATAGTGATATGATAATAATATAATATACCTTTCAAAGTCAGAACAAATCTGGTTGGTCCTGCTGCCCTTTGTGGTGAAGATATTGCTTTTTATATCTGAAGCCCATTCGCCTGTAAAGGTTAAATTAAGGACTTGAAGAGAATGTTTCTGACAACACACCATTTAACTGAGTATCCAGGCTCCACTGCAGTCACATAGCTTGGTAGTATAGCTGCAAAGGTCACTGGTAATCCCTGGCATTTATTATTATTTTTTTTCTTCATGAAGACTCATTCCGATACAGACCTGATGTGCTCGCCAGAGGATATTGAGTGGCGGCGCCCGTTTTCTCTTTCATATCCAAAGTATGAAAGGTCAGTTTTACACTGTATAATGAACCCAAGGGTTAACAATAGTATCAACACAATCATCTGCCTCACCCTTTTTTCCTAAATAAACAGGGATAGTCTTTTTTGTCATTTTTTACAGTTCTTCTGAACCAAATATTATTTTTTGGTTCTCCCACACCCACCATGCAGTGCTTCTCCTTCCTTCATACCCAGTGGTGAAATGATTTCCACGTTCAACTACATACCTTTCAGTCACTGACATAATTGTTACACTGTCATGATTTATATGACATTATAGTTGACACCTTACTGTACTGTGTCTAGTAAAAATTCAGACTATTCCTTGACACTCACGACTGTAATATTGGATCTTGGGTAGGAGATTTGAACCTTGGTTATTCTGTTTGCTATAATATTGCAGTAATAGGTTCTTCTCAGCCCAAGAGAATATAAACAGGTTAGGACTTTGTGTGTGTGTGCCTTAATGTGATTGTAAAAGACTATGCATAAAACAACAGACATTTCAAAGGAAATTATGCATGCATTATACATGCTACCCCAGAGACACATAAGTTAAACTTCAACAATAGATAGTCATACTAAACTACAGACAAGTCATTTGTTCCCAATGATGCATTATTTACCTGTTACCCAATTCTCATCCTGTGCCAATGCTAGAACATGGAGATAAAAGTTTTGAGGGCATACGTAACATTGGGTCTTGGAAGGGACCAGTAGGGAGGGGGCACAGTCAGCCATCTGGCCTACATGATTTTCCAACCACTTTCCAGAAGAAGACAACCCAAAGAAATGTGAAGTTAAATCTCAGATCTGAGCAGCAATTCCAGCTTTCGAAAAAGAATATCAATCTAAAAAGCAACCAGGGTTAACCAAGATGGAACCATCTGGGCTATATGTTCTTGGCGCTGGGACATCTCATTGGCTCTTGGATCTGTTGCAAAACCATTTGGGGAAATGGTTAACAACGGAAGATGTCTTCTCTCCTCCTACAAGATGAACAGGAGGAAATGACATACTCTCTGCTAGCCAGATTCTGACGAGAGACGATGAACAAACTGGAGCCTCTTTTGCCAGGAGCTAGCATGAGTATGAAGATCGAGGCTCACATAAAACATGACTGCATCTCGACAGTACAAGACTATCACAATCAGTTTGTGGCATGCTGTGCGATTCCAAACTATGTGTACATGTTAACCTTGAACTACATTTGGAGACTTGTGACCAGATTCAGAAGAGGTTGATTTTTCAGATTCCAATTCCTATGTATAATCCCATGTGAATAGAGTAGACAATTTTTCTACTTCCCAGCTGAGTCATCCTGTGGGCTCCCTCTCAGTCACAGTGAAGATGCATTTCATGGAAAGGCTGAATGTAACAAGTACATTGCCAATTCATTATTTGACTAAAAAATTTTATACAGACTTCATTTTGGATAAAGATCATACTAAGCTTTTTTTCAGCAGCTAATATTTGATGTGCTTTGATGTGTATTATGCTCTTCAGTATTAGTCAAGTTTTGCGTCTACGTGAACTGAATTCCCAGTAAAATAACCTCTTCGCCATATAAAGAAAGTAAACATGTGTGGGCTGAGATTTTTTTTCCTGGCAACTGCATCTTCAGAAGAACATAGTGGAACACCAATTTCACAACGTAACCGTGATTCTTAACAATGAATCTATGCGAAAGTACTGCTTTCATATTCTATTTTGGTCTCAGGTAAACCGCGTCTTATTGTATCTCACACATATCTCATTAGATGCATTGAAACATTGCAATGTCCAGGGGCGCATCAGTGCTGTCATCCCTTCAGTACCTGAGATGGATGTACTCTGTTTTTAGGCAAACTAATTGGGAAAACACCTTGCTCGAATGCCCTTTTTGGAGACGCTTGCATTAAAAACCTGATTTACCACTCTTGCATCCACTGCACACACTCTCCTCCCAGCCACAGTTTAAAACCAGTCTTGGGTAGGTACTGTATATCATTTCCTACAATCAAAGGCAGGTGCTTGTGAAAGATCTGCCACGTTGAACTGAGAATTGCCCTCCCTCCAAACCCCATCCATCATACATAGGAACTAGGCTTGTGGCAGATGCATGCCTCATCTGACAGTCCTCCCTACCATATTTCTTTCTTTCCCCTCTGCCCTTTATCTCTCTCTTTCTTTCCTTGTGAATGGGAGCTGTTGTTTCCAGGCATCACAATCTAATAAGATTCTAGCCCCCCCGCTGACAGTGCTGAGCTCTTTCTGTCCAGATCCTAGGCGCTCTGCCGCAGGTGTCATTCGAAAACGTTGGGAGTGTGTCGCCTCTGCTCTCTCACAATACATCATGATGATTTAAAATGGTTTCTGCTGAGAGAGGGACATTTACTACCCTTTTTTTGACATTGCTATATTTGGAGAGGTTTTCAGGAATATATAACTGTGCTAGAATATCATAACATTGGTGTTAATTGGTGGTGGTTGAATTGGAATACATATTTTATATTTAAAGCGGGTAAATTCCACCTGGGTCTGCATCTGGATCTAGCAAGGCCTATGGTACCTTGAACATTCCTGGGACTAAACTTGATTGCCACTTTAACAGTTTTATGAAAAATGTGTACACTGTCTTGAGGTTTGGTTGAATTGTTGTTTTGTTTAATATAACGTATTCTTTGTGATAGGTTTCCTGTCAAATATTTTTTGGGATGATATAAGAAATTGTATGGAAGCAAATGCATGCTATGTTTGTGAAATGCCATTAGAGGGTGACTGACACAGCTGTAATATTTGGGGTGTTAGAAGGTGGACTTAATTTTCTGGTATGGTTTTCTCCAGAGGCACTGGGCTCAGGTAATGAGAAAAGATTAGCTGCCCTATGTGTCATTAGAACTAGACTAATGGCTAGCCACTGGCCATTATTTGCTGCTATGCAGAATTGTGAAAACAATTAGTTGCGGAGAGATTACCACCTCTGTGAGTTATTGAAGGAGACCATTAAAGACTTTTAGGTTTTTAGCTGCTCCCCAGGGGACGATAAGAAAGAGGTGATTGGCGTTGAGGACAGGAAGCTGTGTAATATCCGTGGAAAACATTTTCCCTTCATAGAAGACAAGAGACACATCAGGGGACACATTCCTTTTGTCGTCAGTCATAGTCGTTCCAAGCACTGCCTGAGAGGCCATCAATTTGTGAATAGCTCAATTTGCAGCTAACCTCTGTAACCCAAATATTTCTGTTGCTTCAACTCATACACTAAACTACTGAGCATTTGTGATTGTGGATATACTTCGTGAATGCACTCTGTCAATCTACTACATGTAGAATGTGTATGTCGGTGTGTATAGGCGCTTGAGTACAGACTGTCACTGTCAAAGACTGTTTGCTTATCTTGCTATACGTTACCGCAGACCATCCCATCTGTTAACAGCTACCTAAACCCTACGCTTTTCAAATGTGTAAAATCTTGAATTTATCATTTATATTCGCACAAGGAATTTTTGCAGACAGGAGGCAGTGTGTGTGAGTGGCCATTTGAACATCAGTCATTTAGTGTACTATGCCAAATAAGTCATTTGTTCCCAATGATACATTATTTAACTGTTACTCAATTCTCATCCTGTGCCAATGGCCTATATTCCACTGCCAATGTAAAATAATTCTGAACATGCACATTCTAAAAAAACTCACAGAAAAAAACATCACAATAGGTTCACTCATGATTACAGATGTTACAGGATCACCACTCTGCTAAACTATGCACTCAGTGCTGTACAGGAATCAATATAATATGAAAGTAGTCATTCGGGCCTTATAATGACGGAAACACCTCGTAAAACCTTACTGAATGTACTTTATATGTACATTATGTGCATTCAAGAAACAGTTTTGTTTACCGATGGTCCCATCACACGTTATGAAAATAAAACGCTGCCAAAAAAAGGGGAGTAAATGTCCCTCTCTCAGCAGAAACCATTTTAAAACATCATGATGTATTGTGAGAGAGCAGAGGCGACACACTCCCAACGTTTTCGAATGACACCTGAGTACAACGGCACTTAAGAATGCTTGGCTGGACTTGTTAGTTAGTTTCCTCCAGGATCACAATGACTCTTATTGAGTGACTTGTTGCTCTTTTTAGGTTAGATATAACAAAGTTAAGTCTTGTAGTCGCTGTGAAATATTTTACTGTTGATTGTTCTTCTACAGGTACAGTCCTGCACTTTTTGTGGTTCATGTTGTTTTAATTTGTAACTTGTATAACTGCATGCTCTTATGGGTCTTCCCTTTTGCCGCTTGTTAAGCTTTTTCACAATGTATGCTTCATGTTTTGGCTACTTGCAATGTTTGGGACTATCTCGTTGTTATGATCAGTGACCTATGCTCTTTTGTAAAGCTCTCTCTTGGAAGTCGCTTTGGATAAAAGCGTCTGCTAAATGAATAAATGTAAATGTAAATGTAAAACTGTAACAAGTTATTTAATGCATAGCTCAGATAATGAATGATTAGCCAGATGTGGGGTGTTCATCAGAAGGGGTGAGGGTTCTTTTTTCCTGTGGTTGGGGAAAACACGCAGGTAGTGTTGAATGTTTAATATGTTGTATGTGGGAATATAAAAGTAGGACAGTGATGTGTAAGGTATATTCTGTGTGCCAACAGAATGAGACACGTTTACTGGCAGTCTCTTCCTGTCCGTCCCTCTCCCTCTCCCCCTCCCCCTCCCTCTCTCTCTCTCTCTCTCTCTCTTTAATCCACCCCCACCCTCTCTCTGCAACAAAATTGAGGTTTTGGCCTCTTGCCACATTTGACACTCACATTAATCTGATTAATGTTTCCAATTTCTGTAAGTGTGTACAGAAAAAGACTAGAAATGCTTTTTTCTTTCTTTTGCAACCATGGCTTAAAATGTGGTTAGGATTATCCAGATGTTTTTGCTACCCCTGTCTGTAAGTGTACTGCAAGAACCACAGAGGGAAAGACAAGACTAGGCAATTAGGAGGACAGTAGATGATGAAAAGGCAGAGTTCTGCAATCTAATTGGAGAAATCGGACTTTTATTTCTAGCAGTTTATCATAATTAAGTAAATCCCCACATGAACATGTCATTTGGCGGAAAACAAATCCCTGATATTGGTTGCATTTTTTGAAATAGAATTCACTGTGGGACATACCCAAGTACAGTTCACCACAAGACCACAAGGTCTACATGTCTACTGTCTATTGGATAGAAGACAATGAGCTGTGACAGAGCTAGAGTAATACCAGTCAAAAATCACACCTGACACGTTTCCTCTAACCTTGCAATGCTAGTCAATCAATATAACTTGTTCATAGCTCTATTCGTACACCATGCACACACTCACACATACACACAATCACACATACAAACACTCACACATACACACACAGTTGGGTTGGAGACAACTGAACGGCCTTGGTTGCAATAGTGTTCAGTGAATCATTTCAAAAAAGTGGAGAGAAAGAAAAGAGATGGATGGATAGATGGAAGGGAGGGCAAGGTTTTATCATGCTTTATTCCCTGTGCCCTCCTTCTCTGCTCCATGTTTCATTTTCTCTTTTGCCATACCCCCCAGAGGTATATTGCAAAAAATGTATAAAATAACTTGACAATGATTTGCAGAGAGCTGTGTTGAAAGGCCAGAACAGGGCCATAGTCTAGTCTCATAAACTTGGAGGTATTGTGCCCCTCCTGATGCGTTTAGTCCACAACACCCTGGCTTTAACACCAATCAAACACCTCTTGGCCATCACAAATAGACTGAGACGAAGCAGGAAGAACTATTTATGTATAATGTTTTGAACATTGTAATAAATTAACATGATATTATGGACAGAGCGTGAAGCTTGGAAACTCTGTGGTATACCTTTTGAAGCCAGTATGGCATCGCCTTTCTAAGGGGCATGTGCATCGATTCAATATGTTTACTTCGGGGAAAAGTTGTTATAATGGCAGAGAGTTTTGCTTTAATTTCCAAGTTATAGCTTTATATATTTAAAACTTTTTCATTACTCAAGTAGCAAACACAATGTGTACAGAAAGCTTAATCAAATACACTAAAATACCCACAATCTCAGACTGTAAAATAAGAGACATTAGTAAACCTTTTCTACAAAGCAACAATGCACGGTTATTTTTCCCTGATAAGACAATCTTGAAACCCTGATTTTCCATATGACACATGTGGTTGCTATGGTCATTCTGTTCATAAGAGCTCCCGTGGTGTTGGATCGGTCAGAGGTGGTCATATCTCATGCTTGACATTTCAGGATAGAAAAGAGAATAAGAAAATGATCTCCTCTGATCTCCATGGGGACATGTCAATGGTCCGCCGTCATGACTGACAAAGGCCAGGGACATCAGTGGGCTTTAAAATACCCCTCCAGGCATATGTTGCCATTATGGGAGGCCCTCAAGGAATAATGAGTTAGACTGACAGGCACTTTATTTCCGTAAATGCAATTGATAAATAACGAAGCAATCAATACATTGTGAAATGTGTTTTCATATTAACTGAGGCATCATGGCACAGAGATTATTGGAGGTTGGACTGAAAAATAAAACATTTATTAAGTGCCAAGTTGAGATTCATAAGATCAAATGATTTCTTGTCTACATTAGTTTTGCAGAAATGTGTTTACATTAATCAGTAGATGTAAACTAGTTGAAAAAATATCAAAGTCAAGGTCTGAGGAGAATTTTGGGGGACAGCTCTGGTGGAGCTTTTGTTGCACCCAAACCATCCCTACACTATGTGTTCATGTTGGCACTTGTGATTTATCACATAATACTTTTTTATCAGTTCCTTTGCTGACTATTTACTAAGTTGCTACTAAAGTGATGATTAGCAACATTTTCCAAACAATTTTACTACAGCACTGTCTGCCAAGAGACGTCTGAGTCATCATCATTATCACTCTGCTGAAACTAAAGAGAGAACCTGGCGTTTGTCTCTGCACCTCAGGCGGTGCTGTAAAGTATTTATTTAAGAGATGCACCTTCCCTTCAGCAAGACCCGGAGCAACTTTCATTAAAATAACAATGGGATGATCGATCACCTTAAACATATATAGCTGAGTGGTTAGGAAGTCGGGCTATTAATCAGAAGATTGTTGGTTCAATTCCCGGCCGTGCCAAATTACGTTGTGTCATTGGTCAAGGCACTTCACCCTACTTGCCTCGGGGGGATTGTCTCCGTACTGACTGTAAGTTGCTCTGGATAAGAGCGTCTGCTAAATGACTAAATGAAAACTAGAAAGAAAGCACTGTGGGTAAAGGTTCTGGAGTTAGGGAGTATTTATACACTAAATATTATTTGTCTAGTGTACCCGGTATAAATAAATAACTTGAATGGGACTAATCATATTTGAAATACTGTTTCAGATCAAGATTAAAGAGATGACATGTTGGTGATTCTGGATGTTTTCTGCATTTAGACAGCTGTTAGCAGATTTAGTATGGGGTGATAGAACTGTCAGCAGTTTAGTCTTGTGACACAATTTATTATTGTTCCCTAAAATCCTACTTTTGCTGCCACTTCTTAATCCAGATGATATCTTGACAGAATTCAATTTCCTTGCTTAAATTAAAAAACCTCAGATTAATTGGCAAATTGATCATAGAAAGTGATTATTCGATTGTAGTTGTAATAAGTTTCTCTGTAATACTATCTTTGCCAAATTTCTAATCTTATGTTGACACATAGAAGCTAAGCACTTATTAGCTTTCATAGCTTACCACCACTTGGAGTTAACATGTCTCAGTACTAAGACATTTTCAAATTAAAATTCATCCGGAGCTCAGAAGAAATGAAATTCCATCAGACTCATTAGACTCAGATGCTGCCTATCACTGGGTCTGACAACATAATCCGTGCTACACAACGAGAGGCTGTGATATAAGGCCACCATCCTGGGTGGAAATGCTGCTGAATCATTGAAACCTCTAGGTGACTCAGGGAGAGAATCCCACACATTGCCATTGTGCTTTTTTTCTGTCTCTGTGTGAATGTGTGTGCTGTGTGTGTGTGTGTGTGTGTGTGTGTGTGTGTGTGTGAGAGAAAGAGAGAGAGAGAGAGAGACATTAAAGGTTATATTTACTGTCTGGGACTCTGGAAAAGGACAGACAGGAGGGTGCTGTGCTGCAACACTGATGCATTCTCGAATGCGCATTCAGATTCTTATCTCAGGCCCCCATACCCCCACAGAGCAACAACAGGGGACTATAATTGGGGATTTAATTAAATGTCTAGGTCAGTTGCATCATGTACTGAATACAGACTGTGGGCCAAGCAGCTTTAATGAATGCCCATTTATCTCATATGCACCTGTCCCCATTCATTGGACTTTGCATCCCACAGGTTTAGTGTCAAATGTCTGTTCTATTCTGCCTGGCTGACGAAAGGACCAGCATGTTGATTTGAGAGTCCAAAACCCTTCAGAGTAGTAGGAGACCAGGGATATGGATCATACATATATTCTTTAGTGTGTGTGTATGAGTTACATATAAACAATTCTATGTAAGCCCTCAGTTTTCCTGTAAAGTGATAAACTTGCCTACAGAAAGCCTCCAAGGCCTAATCAATCGAATCTATTACTGGGCATCATGATACATGCAGTATAAAGGATGCCTTTGAAGACTTGTTTGTGAAGCTCATGAAAGGTCGGCCTACACAAAAACTCCAAAGCAAAAGTCCAACATCAGCAAGGTGATCCTTTTCTATCCCGAGGACACTTATTATCCAGCAGACCCCAACAGTGCATGTTCACTTGCTGCCATACATGACAGGATCTTTCTCAAGAGGATATCTCATCATGTAAAGAGCACATGTTGAGTCTTAGCTGCCATTTACCCAGAGAGCATAGTACAGGCAAGATCAGAGAGATTACTTAGATGGCTTCAAGATGCTAGCAATACTTTCATGTTTGGCCGTCCACAAGGGAATCTGTGGACGTGAGGGCGATCCCAGCATGATCTGAAAGTGGTCAAAGTGAACTTTGCGCGATATCTTGAACCCTGCCATTATTCAGTCAATGTATCAGCCGCCGTCTGAGGCCAAACCTTAATTGTTGTACAAATTGTCAAGTTTGTCGAATTTCTATGCAAGAAAAAAAAACTTATGTAGAATACTAATTTAAAAACAAATCTTGACAAACTTATTATCTGTGAATAAATATGGTGGGTGTCAAACACCTTATGCAAGTGTGCACCAATACAGGTTTATGCAGATGAGGTAATTTCAAAGGTGTCAGGTTCTTCAAAGGGAGAAAACTTCAAAGCAACTGCTAGACAAATAGAGTGGGTCATTTTTGAGTTGGAATACGCATGTACACTATTTATTTACACAACATAATTCAATTCAATGAAACAGTATCTGGATTTAATTTTGAAAATGCATAGTACTTTGACATAAACAAGAAAAGACGAACTCAAAAATTTGGTTGAAACAGGTAAATACAATTTTTCTGGGCATGCAACTCTTTGATTCCCTTTAAATCAAAAAGACATCACAATGTGATATTTCAATAGGTCATTGAACTGAAATAAAATGATATATGTCTTTGCTTTCTCTACAGATTAGAGCCTCAATACATTGCAGAAAGTATTCAGGCCCAGTCGGACTTTGGCGCAACGCCAGGACAATAATCAATATCTGAGTAAATAAGAAAAGAGTTGAAGCTGGTTAGACCTGCAGCAATGTCTGTCTTGGAGAAGAAACACATTGCGAAATACAGTATGAGGTATTGCAACTGCATGCTGGTACAGTTAGAAACAGATTGAATATCTTACTGAAAACCAATATACAGGATATAAGATTCTCTAGTGAGGCATTTGACGATACATAGTTGCCATTGTTGGTTGTGACAGAGAAGTGTTGGTTGTGGATGGTCTGCTTTGTGGACTGTGAATGTTTATGAAAAGCTTACGACCACCTGGGCATTAACATCCAGCCGGTCACCACTCCCCCTAAAGTGTGACTTTACCTTTAGACCACAGAAGCATCTCTGCTACATTGCTGAGACAGGTCTCACTCTGCAGTGTTTTTGTATCCACCCTGGAGAGCACTACTGATGGCTAATGTGGCTGTGGCATCTTTTTTTCCTTCCCTCCTCATATCCCCAGATGTTCAGGTTCACCAAACTACAACAATATCTCTCTTGTCCATCGTTAGTTGAAGATGGGACAACTGCAGTAACCCCCTCCATATCCCACCTATATTCAGATGTTATGCCAGGCACTGCAGTCTGTTTCTAGTGTTAATGGATTGTTCTGCACCTTCCCCTCAACACACACCCAGATGTTCAGAGTTTGCCTGCAGGTGTGGGGTCAGTATTTGTCTATCATGGTGGTGAATGACACCTACGATTAATAGACACCTTTGTGGGTTTGTGACATATTAATTCTCTTTTTGAACCACATCCAGGTGTCCAAAAGTAGCCTCTATCTAAGTCCTTTCTGCTTGCTGCAGTAGGATAGTTACTTAGTTACTGGTGTGGTGTCTGTGCTCTTCTCCCCTCCCAGCTCTCTCCATCCTTTTTTGTTGAGTTACATTTGTATTTTTTATTCTCTACTGTTAATAAAAAAATGCTTTTATTACTTGCATTATTGTTTTTATTGATTTTATGTAAAGCACATTGAGCTGCAATTGTTGTATGAAATGTGCTATGTAAATAAAGTCTTATTATTTGTATTATTATTATTATTATTATTATTCTCCTCCTCGCCCAGGCCCAGGTGTTCATGGCTGCTTCAGCAGCTGCAAGCCACCACTCGGGACAGAGTACAGGTGTACACACCTCTTCTGTTACTGTTACTGAATAAATCATGACGCAATGCACTACCCTGAAGATGAATGGTCTCTGATACGAGACCCAGACAGACACTCGGGAAGACAAATACACACAGGGGAATCAAGTGGTTTACTTGGCACAAGCTGGAATCGGCTTGAAAAGTGAGTTGACAGAATCCGCATTGGGAACTGAACACAAATTCTCCCTTTTCGAGGTGAAACAAACTCTTTGCTTCGCCTCATTGTTTTTTAGGAGATGGACAGATGTTCAGAGGAAAGAATGCAATGTATCTTGTTCAATTCAATCAGGGCAATTTCACAGCATTATTAAATCACCAGAGTGGGAGGGTAATTTATGGCAACTGCATGGGTCTTTTTAAGCATTCCCCAAATGAGAGCATCAAACGGTGGCAAAGTGCGACTAGGGAAAGCCGTCCAGCTGCGTTAATGCGTCAGCACAATTGAGAGGTGTGCTACGCTATATTTCACTGCCCATATTGGGTTACTTCCTGACACCTGGCAGAGCTAACACGACAGTGAACCAACACAAATGAAAAATGACCCCCAGCTTCATTGTCAAAGATTTCATGGTTTAATTCGATGAGGACTCCAACCAACGAGTTTGCTCAGGCTAATGTGATTTGGAGTTGGGTTATAAATAGAGTGCGGGCAGGATGTTGGTGATCAGATGACGACTGCACTGATCAAACACTCTGCAGTACATTTGCCCAAACACACACATTTAAGTGACACACACACACATACAAATGTGTCCCGGTGTGTGTTTTTGGATGTAAGCAGTGTGGAATGAATTCTTGAAATGCATGTGTTTGTGTTATTTGTGTGTCACACAAGGAGTTATTACAAGACCCTGTCTTTTGAGACAATCCAGTGAAGAGGGGAGGAAGATCATACTGGTGTTTGGACTGCTTTGCTGCAATTGCTCATTCAAGCTTTGCCTCTTACTATAGGTGTCTTATTATCTCTCTGTCTGAGCACAGAGTGGATTCATAGAGGCAGGAGAGTTGGTGATGGCTACTGTCATGCAGACCTTACGGTCTGTTTTTTAGTAAAAATCTGAATTTTCCTTATCAAAATGTTTACTATATGACCTTAATAAAAGTACAATCGCATTATCAGATGTTTCTATTTAAAGGTACTTTGGTCAATTTGTCCGATATAGTCCCTTTACCACTGGTCTCAGTCCCTAACTAATTGAAATTATACATTCCTTTGTTTAGTGAATTCTGTTTGCCTGTGGAGAATAGTGATCGGTTTTAAAATAATATTTTCCCATTTCCAAAACCTTGAAATGATCCCTTAGGTGTCTATGCACTCAAATTAGCAGTATACATGCAAGCAAACCTAAATAAGAGAATAAGGAGAAACAAGCCTGCATTATGCAGTCTCCTTCCAATGACTAATGCTGCCCTTAGTGACTCATGGGAGAAGACCACCAAGAGGAGAACCACAAAGAAATATGTAGAAAAGTTAAAACTAGACACTGACGTCAATACACCAATTCCAATGGTGCTAATGATGTATTTTTAGACAAAAAAACCTGCTGGAAAAGTTCCCAAACAAAGCTAAGATGCCTTGGGAGCTTGTGACTCCACCAAGCTTGAATATCATTTCCAGGCACCAAGTCCCCATTTTGATTAATTCAAGGAGTCAATGGGGAGCCTTGTGAAGGCTGGGAGCTACCTTGTGTCAGTGCGAGTTGAACTCAACACCGTGTCTCAGGTAAACAGGAGTGCAGAACCTACATGCACACACCTCCCACACTGGGTAAACCCCATCAGGGTGCATCATGCTGGAGCCCTGATAATGAAAGAGGTATGGAGGTCTAAGTTAAGCTTTTCAGACAGATTTATTTTTATCTGCCTATTCCCTCAGAGGAAATGAGAAGACTGACATTGTGTCTTACCAGTCAGTCCATTATCAGTACAATGCTATTCTACATACATATGTAATGCACATGCAAGTATACATTTTATCCATATTATGGATGATTTGATGATGACGTGTAACCCACCCACAGATTTGTGGTGTTTTCGCAGTGCTGTTTTTAGATGTTTCTCACATCAGACACTGGCCAACCTATACTCTGTCTCATTTTCCATCACTAAGATGGGCTTTATGATCTTGTCCCACACCAGACTGGGGTATGAGTCTCTTAAACAGTTGTAAATGTTTCATACGAACACATGTGCATCATGACTTGTACTGTATGGTTTACTTAAACATTTATAAAGAAAGGGAATATACAATGGTTAGAGACAAAAATAAAATGCATCTTTTCAGAAATGGCCAACAAAGATTATTGTAGCAGTCTGTATAAAGAAAGAAGTCAGTACTCTCCTGAGTTTAGTTGGATATAGATGTAACTTTTTCAAGGAATTTTATTAAATATGGGTCCTGTTGTACTTTTCATCCCTTTATTTTAAATCTTTGACATTGTAAGGTGCTTTCTGCTTGCCCTGGCACAGCACCTATGTATTGCAAATATGCTGTAGGCACTGAAATCCATCATTAAATGTATCTGTGGTTAGAATATATGATCTGATGTGTGCGTGCGTGTTCATTCATGGGCATATGTCTTTGCAATCACAGAGGAACTTTGAGCATGTGCAATAACTGGGAAAGAAAAAGAAATGGAAGTGAAAGCAGTATCATGCTTGCTGAGCCCCTTAGAGACTGCAGCAGTCTGCGAGACTGACTCAACATGGGCTCTCAGGTCGTTTGTGTTTGACTGTATCAGGGTAGGCAATTAGCCAGTGCATTTTATCACCGTTAGACGGCAGAGTCCTAATTACGTTGATCAAGCTCGTACTACAAAGAGGCCCTGTGCTGATTGAGCTCGTTAGATAGAAATTGAACTGGGATTTAATGGCCATCATTTGCTAACATGGTTTATTCTATTGGATTGTGTAGGAAAGTACAAGGTGGAACTTTGATAGAAAGAAACCCAGAAAAATAAAGTGTGAAAAACAATGTTTTGCCCTTTTATTTACCTTGAAATATGAAATTATTTTGTTAAAAGGTCAAAAACACCCTGCGGCCTGAGTTGGAGTAATTTGTGAGTTTCAGTCCAATTCTGTGAGTCTCACTTCTGTGACAAAATAATATTTGTACCAAGTGTTTTGTAACATTTGGATAAGTGAGAGGGGCTTTTATCATTCATCATTGCATTAATGTAGGCAGTCATTGCTGAAGCAAGATTTCTTTCGATTTTTATTTTCAATCTGATCAATGTAATTGAACATTTTTTGTAAAGCTTATTCTAACCCCATTACAAGAGGAATAGGAACACAAATATGATAGTCCTATTCCTATGTTGGATATTAAATTGTTTGGCAACTAACCTGCAAGCAGTTAATTTATATATTGATTCTCATTAAAACATATGAATATTCCAAATGTTGCTGTAACTTTTCTCCACAAGTAAAAGTCAAAACAGTACCACTGAGTGGGCGACTGTTTTTAAACTGATAAATGAAGCCCGAATCACCAGGGAAATGTTTACCTTTATTCGTGTAAACAGAAAACTAGGAAGGTGATAATTAGTTTCATCCTGCATTCCAGTTCGCTGGTATACTATTTTTACTATGTTAATTTCCTCCGCACCTGCACACACGAGGAATTAGAAAAACAAAATATTGTAATGGTACCTCCAATTAGGAGCACTTCCTGTTTTAACTTTGATGTTAACGCAAAAGTAAGAGATAATATTAATTAAGCAAAAGATGGGCAATTTGCGATTAAGATAAATAGGTGTTCATTAGAAGATCTAAAAGTAGCAATAGATTATTTCGAATTTGTGGTGAATTTAAATTAGGATCAAAGACATTGCATACATTAAAGTGGCTATGGTGGGAATGTGTGTGTAGAAAGATGAAGGGTGTACGTTGAGTGTTTGTGCATTGTACTGAAGGTGTGTATGAACATACAAGGAGAGAGTGGGAGCCAAAGGGTTTGTTGACACTGTTAGAAAAACGGATTTGTCATGTTTAGTCTAACGCCGTGTGAACATGCCTCCAGGCTTGTCTGTTAAACATCCAGTATCTCCACCCAGGCACAGAGAACACACACCTATTCTCCTCATTGCAATCAGAAAAACCAGGCCCCTCGTTTCCCTCACATCTGAATCTTAAAGGAAAGGTCCACGTGATATTCAGGTGATGTCAATTTCACAGTAACAACAAGGACTGTGAGACGTTCACTGTATGTACTTTCATGCAATTGTGTTTGACTTCTGGTATTTATTTTGTTAAAACTGTTTTCGTCATATGGGTTTATGCCGATGGTGAGCCTGTAAAAGATAACAAATTTGCATTATATAAACAAATACGGTGGAGGTGTGTCTTTGACAGTGTGATTGACATGAAGAGGCAGAGGGAACACATTTCCCTCAGCAGCTGGGCAGAGCCCCACATCAGAGTGCGTCTGCGTCCAAACAGGTGTTACATTAAGCACTTGGCCAGCACTCCATTTAATAAAGAGCAGCGCGAGGGCAGAGTCTGGTGGCATTTCTCATCCAAGATTCACCTGATAGATGAGAGGACTGCTCTGCTCGCATCGTTGCCAAGAGCAAGATTGTATTAATGGCAAAAATGAATCAAGTCAAGGAACCTCTGGCCAGCATCTTCATGAGAAAGACAGAATATTCCATGAACCTGACTCAACCTTGTAATAAATATCTCAGATCCAAAACTGCAAGATCTGTGTGTGTTGCCACACATGCATAACCACACATACCCACTAACAAGCAGGTAAATTGTAATAGACTCAGTGTCAGACTTCTAATGGCATCCAAAACAGCCTAGATAATCGACGCAACCAAATCCATTCTTGTTTTGGATCGCTTTGCTAAATGCTATCACATCTGGTTTCTTCACACCCATTTTCATTTCCCGGCATTGCGACTGGCACCAGTGAGAAAAGAGCTGGGTGATTTCAGTGAGAAAAGCCAGTTGGCGGAAAGGTCAGTGCTTCCCCTGTGTGTATCAGATTTAGAGATGTCCACTGCCCTTTGCTAAAGGAGCATTAAACAAGCTTTTCTTCTGCCAACGAGTTCCTGTGAAGCTATCTGTGCGAGTGCGTGCATGGGAGGTGCTTGCGTTACGAGTGAAAATGGGCAAAACTTAAATTGAAGTGATCCAGAAATACCTTTGTTTAATTGCTTGGCCTTATTGCAATATGTCCGCTCTCTGGGTGCTGCCCTCCTCATGCTCTCGGTAGGCAGCAAAGGCCTTAATTGAATTCCGGAAAAAAGTGAGCTTGTGTTTCCCCCCCCTCCTCCCCCTGTCGCGAGGGGATCTAAATGCAGCTCTCCCTCGTGTCCTGCCAATGGGAACTGTCCTTGGTGCTGAAAATCTGGCTCCAATTCAAGATTAGCAGTTAGTTGTGGGGAAGGCTCTGCTCAAGGCAGTCGTTTTCTACAGAGGGAGGTTACGTCTCCACAATGCAGCTACGGTACTCGGGGCCCAATGCAGTTAGTCGCAGTGCCAATGGCACCGATATACATAAACGAGGCTTGAAGCCACAATAAAGTAGTTACAACACAAACCACTCTGAAGTTACAGCCGGTTGGTAGTTCAATAGGGCCACAATGGTTGAAGCCTAAATTAATCTGCTAATTTAAATCTTAAATGAGGGTTTACATCTCTTAACAGTAGATGTCTGTAGAGAAATGATCCTGTTCACAACTAAGAAACGACCAAACAATTAACTTATTGTAAAAGGTCCTAGATGCTTTGTGTCTCAATTAGCAGCAGACAATAGGAGAAGAAACCGAGCAGTTGGCTTTCGTTGTTAGTCTTTTCTCCTCCGTAGGTTTAATTAACTATCATCACCGCCCAGGCACATACATATAAATACACACACAAGCACACACTAACAGAAGCACACATAGACAAACAAACATGCTGCTAACACACACAAATACACATTCACACACACACACACAGAATAAGCTTTGTTTTTGCAGAGCACAATGATATTGACCTTTGAGGTCATGATTGGTGATCATTCAGAATGCCATGTCTTCACTTGGATTAAGAGCTCAGCTGCTTCCAGAGAGAAGCTTTCATTTGAGAGTCTCTTTTCATGGAATGCGCAGGAGATGTTAAGCACCATAAATCAGATCAGGCCCAAGCTGTTCGATTCATTAATTGCGTGTGTATAAAGCAAAGTCAGATCTAATTAAGAACTCATTAGCGGTTCACAAAGGGCAGTTGTAATATTTTATTGATATATCATACCGACCAGCCCCAGAGAGTGGACAGGCAGCGAATTAAGATATGTACAGTATAATGCATAGGAAAAAAACATTAAGAATCTCAGTCAGCATCATATCCTGAGTTGACTTATGTACATTTTACATTCTGAGGGAATACTCCCATATAGGATTCACAAAGGTTTCGTTTTTTCACTTCAACTGTTGTCCTGTTTTATAAGTAGGTTCAGGATGAGGGAACACTGACTGACAGGTTTCCTCTGCCAGGTTTATCTTTAGAGGGCTTTAAACCACAGGCCAGGCTTTGGCTTTACCAGGAGAGCAGGTAAACATGTATTAATAATTCAAAGACGAATCCATCGATGCTGCCCTTATTTCCATGTGTTCTTTCCCTCTGTCCCCATCTCTCTTTCCCTCGCTCTCAATTGTCTTTCCCTCTCCATCTCTTGCTGGTATTCTGTCTCTCTCACTCTTTCACTGGCCTCGTGAGTCTCCACCACTGAAATGTTAATGTGTTTGTTTAAGTACCGAGACCTGTGTGAACATGGGCTGCATTCATGACCATACAACAGACGTTTGTGGATCAGTTTAGGTTTTTTTGCTGCCGGCACTACACCCTACCAATAACCCTCACAAAAGCACTACTGAAGTATATAATGGATTCATGACATTAGGAGTGTTGAAAATAAAGGATCTCTTCAGAAAACCAATCCAGATAAGTGGAAAAATGCATTAATAGGACTGGGGGTATACTGTATATCTGTGATCTCAATTAAGTGAACCTTTCTAGATAAAAATATCCTGGAGTATTTCATCAAAACTGTTCACACAGTTCAGTGCTCAATCTAGGAGCAATTTAGAAAAAGAGGACTGTATTTCACTTACCCTCAATTTTGAACAGGGGTTTTCAGACCAAAATCGCTTTTGGAATAGAAATTGGACAAGTGTTTCATACTGTGATCAAGTGCCTAAATATACTTTTCCGATGTATGATATTCAACAAATATTATAATACAATGACAGGGAATATGCCTCCAGGTACATTGGGAATATGTTCATTAACTCAAATCACAACTGATACTTAATACATTAAGTGCTATCCCAATGAATTCCATTTAAAGTTTATTGACAATGGAAGTGTATAAAGAAGCAATTTCTGAACATGAACCACTGTCAAAAATGATGGGGCCTGTCTAATTTGTAATATTGTTTTGACTGAGCAAGAGGCACATCTAGACCATGGTCTGAGGGTGGGTCGCTATGCTAGGATACAGACCCCGGGACTCTGAGCTATGGGCATGTTAGAAGAGTCTGGCATGTTTGCCCAGGGTGAGTTATGTCTGAGTCTCAATGAGGTCAAACAGTCCTGACACACTAATTAATAAAGGTTTGTCTAAAAGCAGCACAATCAAATACAAATTAAAATGTTATCTTGTAATTTACTGTTATAATTGTTGGTCGTAAAAACCCAGATGCTGGTTAGCCAGTTCTTTTAATATAAAAGTTGAGACAAAATATTCCAGGGGCATTAAAAACACTTCTGTAGAGAGCTGTACACAAACTAATGACTTATGATGCAGTGGACGAAGTAATTATGTTGTTTTACAGACATAAATAAAAACTTGCTGAATCAGGATCAGCTATTGCCATTGACTGTCCCTCATTGTTTCAGTGAGTTAATAACTGAACAGCTTTCAATTTACTTTGGGCATGTTGTTTAGGCAATTTTAGGCACATTTAACAGGATCCCAGAACCCTGACAAGGAATACTGGAATCTCTTAACCTCAACCCTTGTTTTGTCAATGATTGCTCTTTCTTCTTTTACACGCAGTATTACGTTTGTACAGTGATTGTGATACTTAACTGCCTTTCAGAAAAGGCAGTTAAGTATCCCTAAACCCTTTAAAATAATTAAAAGAAAGGTTTAAAATTATTCTATTTTCTAGTAATGTATGTGTATTACTATTTACAGTGCATATAACTGAAGGCCTGACCTTTTAAGTCTAATAAAGTATCATCTAACCTAGTCTTCATATAAAGAATAAAGTAATTATCTTCACCTAAGCTGACCTGGGTTTCAGATAAGGTTATCACCTTCACATCAAGACTTTAAATGAATTAATCTGGTTCCCAGGAGACCTACCACCCGCATTCCCTGATTAAACTTTTGAGTTTACTTTTGATTGAGAATTTCAAAATTCAATTTGACCTAATAGACACTACATTAATAAGAGTAAAAATGATTGACATATAACTAAGTAATAATGCCCTCTGGCTGTAAAAAAAATGAAATAAAAAGAAGGTATGCAAATACATCTTTGGGTAATTGAGATTTAAGTAATGAGTTCTCAAGGGGTTGGTGGAAGGATACCTGTGGGAGTTAGAGGTTATAAAGGGTTACGCACATAAAGGTTGTGTTACTGCAGGTGAATATCAAGGCCCTTCCCTGTCCTCAGTCCAACCCCTGAGTCAGCACGTGCTACAAAACTTAGCTTAGTGGACCAACAATGCTTCCCAAAAAAACTACAAGTTTTAAACCACCAGTAGGCTTGGGAATGGCATCTGTTCTGGTTCTGGATTAGGGTCTGAACATGCAGCCTGAAATAAATATGCAAAACCCAAGTTATCTATGTACTGCTTGGAAAAACTGAAACCCTTCCAAATTCTTTCAGGGAAAAGAGTATATTGGGCTCCACACCACTTGGATTCACCTATCCCACCCCCGATGCAATACTCTCATTGAAAACGATTGGTTTGGCTACAATGTTGACAGATCTCATTGGCAGAGATGACTGTGCCAGGAGCTGGCCTCAGCTCTTGTTGTGGGTCTGTCTATCTCCCTGCTCTGAGAGTTTGGGTCTCTAAGCAGAACATTTGGATGCAGGGATGTGTCCGTCACTCTCCTGCCGGCATGTTTCTCCTGAGGCGGCTGATCCGACTCTCACTCACTTGTCTGCCTCAGCCTTTTTTATATGTTCTTGTGTCCATACCTGAATCAAATTCAGTGTAGAAATCATTGGGTGCCTCTGTTAAACTTAATATTATTTGACCAAACATAATGTTTGTAAAAGGGAATATATATCCTTGATAGAATTGAAGATATGGTGCTGTTTTTGATCTTGTCCATCCTGCAGAGTGCATTCCTATTGGCTATTTGAACATTGAACACTGTTGTAGCAGGAATTTCATCTACAGTACAACACTGGTGTTGCCAGGCCTGTGATCTATTAGCAACCAACAGTTTCACCATGAAAAAAACAACACACAAACACGTGGTTCTGGGCTTGTACAGCAGAGCTAGAAAGTTCAGCAAATCTGGCACATTCACAGTGAAGGAAATTAAAAATCCATCCTTCGATGGCCAGAGCTCTCAGAAGAGCAGGATTGCTTAATAATGACATCATACAGTAGGTGCTCGGAATGTAAACCAATTCAATTGACTTAATTATCACTCAATCTCAGCGTCTAAATGACCTTAAATGATCCAAACTAAGCATTCTTTCACACACTTGGTTTTGAGACACAGGATAAATGAATGAACCACAATGCTTGAAAGACATCTGGTAAATCATTTAGTAACTGGAACAGGTGGCCTTCATACATACTTTACAATCTGAAATATTTATAGACCTGCAAAAAACTGAGCACTTATCATTTGGTTTCCATGGACTGTGGTATGTTCCTCATTAGAAGTAAATATTTCTCACCATATGGTTTTGTTGAATCATTGATCTCCTAATATCATTAAACAAGAAGGATGGGAAACAAGATGAACATATCTGCCTTAGAAAAAGAGAGGTAAAGACTGAAGAAGGGGGAAAAGACACTCAGTGCTCAATTGTTTTGGTCATTCATCTATCATTGATAGCTGATGTGAGTAATGTAAGCCCATTCACTAACTGGCTGCCTTGCTGGTTCACTGTTCAGCACCCTATTAAATGTACTACAGTGCATGTTATTACACATTTCACCCCTTTAACCTGGAGACTTTCCCATTACTGTGACAGAGAACAAAACAACAAGACTCAGTTACAACAAATCTTTTTGGCCTGTGGAAGCAACTCGTAGCAAATGTTTGGTATCATGAATCCTTTGAATATAGACATGGTCATTTTAGCATGAAACGGTTATGAGCCCATTTGTCAAATCCACTTTAAAACAACAAAGCCACAACGTCCTCTAGGCGACAGCTCACTCAGGAAGAAAGGAAGAAACACACAGCAAAGAAGTTGGGTGGAAGCAGAAGAAGCTCATTTGCTAGGATGTCAATCAAAACGAATTCAGAGGTCTGCCTTTTAGACAGGAGGAGGAAAAGAGGAAGTAGAACTCACGCTTCCCTTTCGCAGCCGTGACAACGATGACACACTCAACCTCATCTCCATATCCTGGACCGGAGGGCTGCACATGCTGTTGCTGGAGGTAGATGTGTCTGGGCATGTGTGTGCATGTGCACGATATGTGCATTCATGTGCGTGTGCTCGTCAGGGTGTTTCCCAGTGAAAGTAGGTGTGTGTGTGATTCGACCTACCTGTCCAGTCTTCCTGCTTTTGTCTAAGAGCCTGTCACGAACCCCGACTCCTGTCCTCGCTCCTCAGGACCAAATCTATTCGTTCGTCACATCTCATTTCTGCGTTGTTTCGCTTTTTCCTTCATTCTGAAATATTGGCAGATATTACCTCTCAAGGATGTCCTCCATTCCCTGCTTATCACCATAGGGACCGTAGTCGTGGAGATAATGAGGCCCGATTTCTATTTCAAAGGCTCTCCAGCATGGAGAGCAGCAGATGAGATGAGCAGGGCCATGATAAGAAGGGAGGGAGGAAGCGAAGGAGGGGATGGAGATAAAGGTGAAGATAATTTTATGGTTATTTAACACTTATGTGTTCACTGTTCCGTCAGAATTGACACATGGTACTGTACAGTCCTTGAAGTCATGATGGGAATTGAAGTGAGGATTGAAATAATGATCTGATGGGTGCGGTAGTTGGGGATGCATGTGAACAAAAACAGAACACCTCTGTGGTCACCATGGTGATGAGGGGGATTTTATGTGTATTCCATGTTCTATGTTCTGTGGCATTTGCAAGGGTTGAGTAAGAGATCTAATGACCTAATCAGGGCAGAAGGTAACTAAACCATTACATTGATAAAGTTGTTATTTTGGACAAATAACAAGGCCATTCATCTTACCTTTTCCCTCTCACTATGTGTATTTACTTTCTTTCTCTCTCTTTCTCTATACATCTCTCTCTGTCTTTCTGTCTCTCATTATGCATTCTCAGTATGCTTATAGTGATGCGTTAATCATAACCATGAATGTCTCTTTCAAAGCATTACTCCAGCAGTCAAAACACTGCCATATTCAGTCATTATAAGCAACCGAATATAATACATATTTCACCCTTTTATATTTTGCATAATGCAAATATACTGGACTTGTTAGTTTGTCTGACTGACATTGTAGTAAAATAACAGTTTATCAGTTTGTTATTTGTTGGTGAAACTATATTGCTGTGGCCAAGAGGTCTCATCTATGGAAAAATAATCTAATGCTCTATCTGTATGTTACTTGAAACTGGGAAACCATCAAGCACTCTTGTAATCTGCCATCTGGCCCCATTCTGTCACCTCCACTGTAAAATATCTACCGCCACAAAACACCCACATGCACACAATCAACCACATCTGAAAAAGCTCTACGGCAAATGTACACACACAGACAAAATAGCCACAGTGTTGGAACAGCAATCCCATCTGTTACCTCTGTATTGTGGCATCCACGTAAACAACCACTTTTTTCTTTCAAAAATTGCATGGTATAATGATGCCTTTGTTTTGTAGTGGAGGTGGTTTGAAAACTGCAAGCAGACATGCATCCTCAGACCAAAGTTGTGCTATCCTAGTCCAATGGAATATATTTGTGTATCAGGAGGATCAGACTTTATACCAAGGCATTCACCCTGTTCCTGGGTTTGTGTGAATTTTCAGTCATTTCAGTTCAGTAACCTCTCAGTTCTCTCCAGGACCTTGGTGGAGGAAAGCACCTTCTGCCTCTATCTGTAACTGTCGTAACGGGTCAGAATACTATGTCTATATACTATACTATGTCTATATACTATACTATGTCTATATACTATACTATGTATGTATGACAGACAGAACAACGGGCTGCTCTGAGAGCCTCAACACAAATCAAATATGCAGATTGAACTATGCTGGCACCGCCAGCTATCGCAGCAGCTCATGTGTGGGCGTGGGTGATTGACATGGGTGGTCTAGAGTCTAGACCATGCCCTGGCAGGGAAAAATATCACAGTTTCAACCACACATCATTGTGTGTCTGTGTGTGTCTTTGTGTGTGTCTGTGTGTGTCTGTGTGTGTCTGTGTGTGTTTGTAAGGCAATGACAACGTCCCCAGGCACGGTTGGTATGGGGGTGGCAGACTGCAATCTCGTTGTCATTGTTGCACAAAGAATTCAAGTACCACAGATTTAGGCCTTTGGCGATGATCTGACAATGGTATTAAAATGTACAGTACATACAGCAGGACTAAGGTTTGGGCCTTTGCTGGAAATGCTTCAGCTTTGTAGTAATGCTATTTGTATGTTGAATACATTGTTCCTTCCATTGGACCTTATTGTCCATATCTACTGTAAACATTATGCATCTACAGTACCTTAGAGAACTGAGAAAAAGGAGACACAGTGGTGGAACGTGCAGTGGGTAAAGAAGCTTAATTATGTACAACGAAATGTGGCTTGAATCCAAATGAAACACAACTACATTTTTTAAAAGCTCACTCTTACTGAGAACAGAGAGAAGGTTATGCACTAAACTGCTCCAGCTTGTCTGTGGTCCGGTAATGCTGTATCACAGGCTTAGCCTACTTTAATTTGGAGAGATATTAGGGGAGACCAGAGGGACTTGACATTTGTAATATTCCCCAGGCGCGCAAGTGAAACTGGGATGAAATCCCACCAGATCTTAAATGATCATTCTCTGTTAATTTGCTTGTGGATCCTTGACGTTACAAGGATAGGTAGTCATTGGACTACTGCTGCTGTTGAAATCAATGTGTGTAGAAAAAACTTCTTCTGACAACAGGTTTGACTGGTACAGGGTTATGATTTCAATGTTCTTTGATATGTAAATTCAATTACAGTGTCAGAGCTGTTGAAGCAGGAACCACAATTCACCAGTTTTTAGCTCCACTTTAAAGCCTTTTCTTTGCAAAACAGTAGAAAAAAATGATGAATTCGACTCAAGTTGTACAAAAGCATTTTGCTGACCGTTATTGAGTTTGATACGTCCACCTATACAAAAGGGACATTTTCACAAAGATGCCTGAGGAACTCAAATTCAATATAGTTTGATGTTTTATTATATACTTTAGTTCACCGGTAAAAATACAATAGACTGTAATGTTGAAATAGACCTTAATCTAATCACTTATACATGTACTAGGTACAATCCCACAAATACTGGAGGACGACTGTTTCCAGAGTGATTCAAGAGTGTAGGGACTAGTTATGGTTGTGTTACACTTGTGTTTTTGGGTTAGGGTTAGGCTTAAGGTTTGAGGGTTACTCAAACCTTACTTTCAATATGCTATATACATGTCTCACCACATCCCGCAGTATGTCACTAAAAAACAACCACAAAAATAAGTGACATGCCTCTGTATACATGACAAAACAAAAATGACAAAGTCTGAAGGCTGATGTTTCCCAAGCTTGAAAATGGGGATTAGTCGGCTTGTACCGCATTCACTGCATCGTAACAGACATCAGTGTTGAAAAAATTAGACTCATTTGACCTCTCACTCATCAGTTCTCCAGTAATAAAAAACTAGGATAAAACAGAGCCAAGAGGGAGTTTAGCTAATTTCCCTCAATGGTTGGGTCTTAAGTTTAACCTTCATTATGTTCTACTTTAACTACCCTTTTTAACATCAGAGATAAATTACAGACTGCTGCAAGACATTGCAAGAAAATACCATTACTGAGTAACTTTCTGACATGATATCTTTTTAGAGGCCTGTCACTTACTACTACAATGACTACAATATGTGTAGACATAACGATCCATCTATACCTCAAAGTATCCATTAAATAGCTTTTGTCCCAAAAAATTATTATTCCTTAATGTAAAAAACATATTTTGAATAAGTATATATGGTTGGGTATTTGGAAAACACTGAGTCATATGCCAGTTCACAAGGTTACCAGGTTGCAAATAATCACTGAGATTGCTTAGCATTTCTTCACATACACAATCATTTTTTACACCTATTTTCAAGCTTCCCTTGTTGTTCTATGTTAGTGGTTTGCTTGTAAAGCCAGAGCTGTGTCATTAAACCTTGGGTTTAGTTGGAGCATTCGGGATATTTTTCTTTTTCTCAGTATTGTACAAAGGCACACATCCAATGTGCAAATGCTACGGTGCATATCCAATTCAAATGTTATGTACACCAAAAATAACAGATTTCAAATTATTATTTTTTACTTTTGGCGTATGTAACATTTGAATTGGATATGGATTTTCAAACCTTTTTAGGGTTGATATTTACCTTATAAATGCACTTTTTTGTCCAGACAAATGCTATCTATTTTTGAATAATTCAGAGCAGTTTGAGGGCTTTGGACAAACACTTGTCCTTGTTCTACAGCTTCTATGGCTACAACTCCAGACTTACAACTTGAACTTCAAATCACAAGACATCCTTTCTCTGTCTTTCTCTATCTCTTTTCCTCTGTCTCTCTCTCTATTGCTCTTTCATTCTCTCTCTTTTCAGCTTTTTTTTTAATGTCCCTGTCACTCTTTATCAATTCTCCATTATTGCCTTGCACTCTTGAAACTCAACATTATTTCCATCCCTCAATCTATTCCATTCTCGCTTTGACTTTCTTCCTTTCCCATTTCCCCTCACTCTCTTCCCTCAGTCCCTCCTCGTCTTTCTCCCTCGCTTCCTCCCTCCAACCCTACCAGCCTCTCTCCAGAGTATCTTAAAATAGGAAGGGTGTCAGCATTGTCATTGGGCTGAGATAAAGTGCATTTCCTCAGTTCCGTCTGAGCTGCTCCCACTCAAAGCTGCGCTCCTCCTCCCGGCGGACCCTGCGTTAGTAAGGGAAATACAGTCAAAGAGCTTGCATGGATCAGCCTATTATTTCACCATGTTTCTCTTTATCACAAATGAGCCTAGCGCTGGTATATTTTTTGCTTCTCTTCCATCTTCATTTATTATTTTTGTCTCTCTCCACTCTTATATAAAAAAAGCTGAGGAGAAGAAGAAGGGTCTCTTTTTGAGACAGTCAGAACTACACCCAAGGAATTGCAGATTTCAGATTGGGGGGAAAGTAAAGAGGAAGGAGAGTGGGAATTAAAGAGAGGTCAGGATCTCATTCATTAATTTATTCACTTGTGCATTACCTCCTGTGCTTCTACATTAGTCTTTGCCACTTTACTAACACTGGGTGAGATGCCTAGCATGGCGTTTGGAACAAAAGAGGACTCTTTCGCTCTCTTTATCTTTCCCTCCCTTCCTTACTCTGTCTATCTCTCGCTCTCCGGTTCACTCCCCCACCCCAACCCCCACCCCCCTCCTCCCCCACCCCCGGCCTTTACAGATGCAGTATTCTCTACAGTGAAATTACTTCCACAGCCCAGTGTCTGTGGAAGCTGTGAGGCAAAGCAGAGTCTGTGTCCCCCGTGAGCCTAGATATGCAACCCACATGCTGATAGGACTGCAGCCAAGCAATGACTGTATGAAAAAGACTTCCCCCCCCACCAACAAAACAAATCACCCTCTCTAACTTGCGACCTTCCTTTTTTATTATTAGGATTTTAGATGCCTTATTCAAGACTCATGCATATTGTTTATGAGGCTCATGCATGGGTTTACGAGTTTTATATGACCAAGTGGTGAAAATGTGAGCAATTCCTGACCACAGCTCTCTCTTTTACCGGCAAGAGCAGGGGTATTGATGACCATTACATTTGCATTGATCAAATCCTTAAAAAGCACAGACCAGTTAATCACTTAATGAAAGTATTGAACTCCATCTATGAGCAGAAGGTAAACTTCACCAAGCCTTATCAGATCATATTCCACTAGGAAATCAGACTCTTTTCAGAATGGTATTCCGGGAAAGAGTTTGAGACATGCATTATATACTGTGTGTGTGACTTTTAGGTGTTTATACGTGTGTGTGTGTGTGTGTGTAGGTACAGTTGGGAATTGGGAATGTGTCTATTTTCATGAACATATAAAGATGGTTCCTTGCAAAACAGCATATTCAGCATCATCATCTTCTCAGCCTGACCATAGTCACCATCATCAAATCATCATCACAGCCTCTCCCAAGACCCCCCCTCCCTCCCCCCACACACACAACCTCTCCCAAGACCCCCCCACACACACACTCAGCCTCTCCCAAGACCCCCCCCCATCCCCACACACACACACAACCTCTCCCAAGACCCCCCCTCCCCACACACACACACACACAAACACTCTCCTCTTCACAGGTCTGTCACCTCATTGAGTAGTAGAGCTCAGAAGAGGTAATATGGTCAAGTCACCCTCAACTATTATCCTCCAATTTGTGGCATTGACTGGTGAAGGCCATGTGTGTTTGTGTGTGTGTGAGTATGTGTGTTTGAGGGACCTTCAGTAATTACTTTACAATGTTCCTGAATGAAGGACTGCTAATGGTGTTAGTATTAGCACTGTTTGGCAATTAGCAGGACTGCTCCGCGGTGCGTGGCGCACTGAGCTAGCAGCCAATGGGCTCCATTTGTCATGTGAGCGGCAAACGCCAAAGTAGTTCAGAAGGCCTGTAAGTTCAGACAAATTCATCACTGTTGCCCCCTCAAAACTGCCGTGGATTCAGATAAATTATTTTTGTCCTAATCTGGTTTGTCAGTGGTAAATGGAAGCGTGATGGGAAAAGGGTGAAAACTGGACTTTTAATATGATTGAATTTACAGTAAGAATAGTGGTTAGTGATTGACTGGAAACAATTTGACAGTGTTGTGACTTTTTTCACATTCATACAGACACACATACACACACCTGAATGTGTGCATTTGTGTGTGCAAAGGCCACAGGAAAAGTTGGATCGCTCAGAGACTTAACCTTTAGCTTTTAAATTGACAGAAAATCATTCTGACAGGAATGGGAAAACATTCATTTAAGCTATCTCAGTAAGAAAAAGCTGCAAGGCTAAACATTGGGCTGGACAAGTACTGTACTGTGAAGAGGCAGCCTAGTCAATTCCACCCCTATATGTCTAAAAGCCATATAGGCAGTAACAGCAATGCTGAACACTGCACATTTTAGTGTTCTCTTTGTCCGTGCCAGTTCAAAAGGCCAGGCCAGTAAAAACCCTGCAGTTGTGTGCCACATCATCAACTCCTCGACTCCACATTGATTTTTATGAGTTAGGCTACAGGAGCAATAATTTATGAGACATACGATGGATATTGCTGGGCTTTGGGTTGGGTCAATGTGTTTAGCACGAGACAATGGATGCCAGTCCCAAGAGTTCAAGTTGGCAACCTTTCTGCAGGTGATTCACCAAGGAGCACAGCTTTGGTTGCTTTTTGTAGCCATGCTCCCAGAATGAATCAATCCTGCCCTGAGACCACCTGGTCACCGAGGAGATGACCCAGGGCTCGATCCTCTTCCTCAGGCCTATCAGTCGCATGGCAAACATTTTACTGAACACAACCATATGTGTCTAATTGAAGACTAATTAGGCTTTGCCATGTATGTTTCATCAGGGTAGTGTGATCGGGCTTCCTGTTTAGGCCCTCCAATCCCCATCAGTCTGTCACGGGCAGAGATGTGATCTCTTTTCAATTTCATGAAGGAAATCTTTGAATCTTTAATTCCCTAGCTAGCACCCCTTGTCCCTCAGACCAGTTTAATTACTGGCAGGATGGAGGAATGGTGGAGTTGTCTGTGAAGTTGGCAAACTGGCCATCTAAAGCACATCAAGAGTTGAGGTGGAGGAGTTGGAAGAGAGACAGATGAGGGGGCAAACTGATTCAAATTGAAACATGTAAAAAGTCAGCGAAGCAACATTTGAGACTCAGGGGCTCCACATTCTGAGAACATAGGAGTGGGAGTAACACGATGTAATGATCATTCCAGAAGTATTGTAGAACAAATGTAATTGCATGGCATGACAGTCTTTTGTTCCTCTCAGTTTGTGCAATGTGGATTTACTACCAGCTATTGATCGTGAATAAACTATTTGTATAAAACCTTTTAATAATGTATCTACTTTCTTCTTTCTTTTTTGATACAAGATTCATAACTACGAGGAGCTACAGTTGTGTCTGTTCTATTGGAAGGCTGTGTTATAAGTGTGTGTACTCTTAATTTCTGTAAGATAAAGACGCTGTGTGTGAGAGAGTGGCAATGTGTGTGAGAAAGAAATACAATAAAGTGTGGATATGTTCGAGTGAGAAAGAGAAACAGAGAAAGCGAGAGAGAGTTTGTATGTTTGTGTGTCAGTGTGTGAAGGGGAAGCCTCAGGAGAGGGTAGGGGTGAAATAGTGAATTGGTGTGTGAAGAGAGTGGCTACTGAGATTCTGCAGTCATGGCAGAAGGTCCATCCTTCACAGAAAAGTGCTGCGAGCATAAACAAACAAGAACATAAAAGAGATAAAATAAAATAAAATCTATGCCAAAGACGTGGCATAGTTGTTTTTTTTGTGACAAATTGTTTCAGGGAAAACAGCCTGCAAAGTAATCTTCTGAGTAAAGCGAAGCATCTCTTAGTGATGGCAGTACTCACTCTTAGCGAATGACAGCAAAATAGACATTGATTGTCAATAATTGAAGCGGCAAGGTATGGATTTTCGTCTAAGTCCAGAGTAAGGGCAGATGCTATCTTATTTTAGTCACAGCTTAAGAAAAAAGACACCTGCCAATATTTTAGTGTGGCAAGGCAGAGTGAGAGATGGACACCTTTAAGGAACCTATTTTTCTATCTGAAACGGAGTGCATTTGTGAGTTCTCCTGCTGAAATACACATCAGGTGCTTTGGTAATGCACACATGTCTGCATACAAATGTGAATGACAAGCAGTCTGCTGTGAACAACAATGCAAGTCCTCTGACTCTCAAAATACACAAGGGACTTTCTTCTGTTTTCCGCTGGGGTTAATCATGTTATCAGGCGTACAAACAAGCGTTCATGCACACTTGCACATGCCTCAAGAAAGCAACGGAAAAGCCAACTAACAGGTAGACAAACACACCTCATGTATGCATGCAAAACTAGACACTAACCTAGGCAAACACCCATTCCCAGAGGCTTCCTAAAAACAAGGCAACAAAACAATTGCGCTTGGTATAACCACACAATCACTTAAACATAAAAAACATGCAATCTTAGAAGTGGGACGGAAATATATTCACTCAATAGTATCCTGACACCCACTGTTACCGACAACCAGTCGTTATCAACGTCAAACACAAATAATACATTGCCCACTGAACACCAAAATATAACTTATTTTCATTTGAGCTTGACTCATTCTGCTCTGCTTGGTGTTGCAGATGAACATATTTGATACGAGGACGAGGAACAAGTTCTTACTGTTGCTATCTCGACTGTGAGAAGTAACAACCTGACGATGTTATTCTGGCCCACTGCAAAATTGTGGTGCCAAGTTATCAGAAAATAACACAGAGGGAGGTTATCAAATGTTTAAAATCGAAATAAGCGTACATTGCTGCTTACCATTCTGGTTTTGCATTTATATGACTTCTGTATGTTTTTGTTCATTTTGTTGCATGTTTAGATACAGATTACATTCCATTAAAGATAACCATACAACTTTCTCTTAGCAAGTCAACTTTTAGATGCCATAACTTTGCTGCGATCGACCGACTGGGTGTTGGGAACAACACAGGGAGAGTTGTCAGGGCAATGCAGGTGAATGGCCTGTGAAACAGATCAATCCTTCATTCATTCATTCCCTGAACGAACACAAAAACACCCCATATACATATACACAAGCATGCACCCTCACAAACAAACCTACAACAGCATAGTAAACACATCCACACAAAACACAGGGAGTCAGATGGCTGAGAGGTTAGGGAATCGGGCTAGTAATCAGAAGGTCGCTGGTTCGATTCCCGGCTGTGCCAAATGACGTTGTGTCCTTGGGCAAGGCACTTCACCCTACGTGCCTCGGGGGGAATGTCCCTGTACTTACTGTAAGTCGCTCTGGATAAGAGCGTCTGCTAAATGACTAAATGTAAATGTAAATGTAAATGCAAACTAACATAAATGGCAGGCATACATGCAAACACATGCACTCATGTCAGAGGTGGTTTCATATTAAGTCATGATGAGTAACTGTCTAACCTGGACTTAAGTTTGTGAGTTTTTGCCTGTGTTTGAATATGAAGACCAGCCAGGGTTCAGATCTCTCCCTTAGTCACACACATTCAATCACTCACAAACAATTCTTACAAGTAAAAGCTCTGGCAATAAAGGCTTCTGAAGTGAAGTTAGTGAGTAGGTCTTGGAGAAAAACTCACTTTAAACATAGTTTCCTACTGTTTCCTTTGATGTGCTTCAAGTGATGCTGCTTTGTAATTAAAGAGCCCTCACAGCGACAGCCATATTCTATTCTCAGCCAACATTCTCCTCATTTTATAACGTTCTGCATATTCCTCTGACAGAGAAAAGGCATGTAATTTATCAACACAAGGGAAATTATAGGCTATTGTTTACAGAGAATAAATAAAGTGCCTGTGTAAAATAGGTTTAAGGATGTAAATGGATCATCGCACAAACCCTGCTCTGGTGTATGCTTTATGGCTTTTAGGAGTCAACACAGAAGCCAAGTGTAACTTGTATGACACACACACACACAAACACACCTATCACTGACAAACCATCTTCTCCCTTGGTTCTTATCAATGAAACATATTTCAAACTTCACAGCCACTCATCTGTAATCTCATTAATTTAAAAATAAACACTAGGTTCAGAAACTATCCTAAACTGTTTGATCTCAGATCTACGATGAGAGTCTAAGCTCTAGAAATAAGGCTTTGGGAATATTCATTCGCAGCTCCTTGGATTTATTTTAATCAAAAGTAATTTGATTAAATTCATTCCAAACTATGTCAGTTTTTGATTTTCAAAACTCCATTATGATTTTCTTTCTCATTAAAGGAAATTGGAGGAGGTAAATTGATTCAAATCAATGTAATTTGCATATTGAAGTGATGCTCTTTAATTGTACATTACAGACCAAGAACTACAGCAGAACAGCAGTTATGGTTACTCATTACTGAAGGAGACATTCAAGTGGACTGGAAACTGTTCACAACCATCAGGAACTGGTTCATCAAGGTTTAAAAAAAATATGTATTCTGACATCATGGATACAAACATACAATTGTTAACATCTCACCAAAGAATTCAACACGTAATAAATTACCCACAAAGAATGATTCTCAATGAGTTGAGCTGAATGTTAACATCTGACTAAATTAGAGGAATCAGACGTTTGTGAGATGTTTCACTGAATTGTTTTTTTTTTATTACTTAGTTGGTAGACAATCTGGAGTACTCACTAGAGATCCCAGAAAACTGCTCAGCCTCCCTTTGAGTTAGATCTCGTTTGACCGCCTGGGGTTACGCCAGTGTGGATCTATGACATAAAACATTTCAAACCGTACAGCTCGCTTATGGCTCTCTTAGCAGAAATGTGAAATAAAGCACTTGATTTCATCAACATCTCAAAGAGCCTGCTTGGACTTTTCTACTTAATGTTCTAATCCTAAAGAGAGAACAGAGCATTTGGCCTGAAGACATCCATGGAGTGTGCGTGGGTGTGTGTGTGTGTGGGGATGGGGTGTCAGTTCCTCCTCTTTCTTCTCCTCAACCTCAGCACTGACAGTGTGTATAAGCTGTACTACCCAGTACAAACCCCAACAAAAATAGGCTGGAGACCACAAGGTTGGACCGATATGATTAATGCGTGTTTTACGGAGATTAATCTCCTCAAGTTAAGCAGATTAATACTGGCAAGGATACCTTGAAACTGGAAAGTAGGTCTCTGTAGTAGTAGTGTTAGCAAGGATGAATATTACACTACTAATAGGTCTCACTAAGCCGCCTCTCATTACTCACATGATGACCGGACACAGCAACGGACGAGAGGAGAAATGTGATTGATGGAGGGAGAGATTAGAGGAGGAAAATTAGGTTTCTTGAGGTGGAGGTGAGGTGAGCCTTCAGAGTCTTGTCTGTCCTGCTCTCTCTAAGGCTGTGTTCCTTGCAGTCTCTCTCTCTGTCTCTCTCTCTCTCTCTTTCCCTCTCTCTAATTTGGCCACGTCTCTCACGCTCTGTCTCTCCCTCTCTACGAGGGTATTTAAGGGGCATCGGCGGATGACAGTACGGACAAGCATGCTCCTCTCATCTATCATCCCAGCAAGTGCCCCCACAGGAAACACTCATCTCACACTCAGGAAGACAGCTAACAAGGTATGAAGGTGTCCACCAAGGATCTGATATGGAACGCCCCTTAAGTTTACTCCAAATATAACAATACATTTGGTTTTATTTGACTACTGACAGAAGGGTTGATGCCTATGAAAGGTATGTACATATGATTTCCTGTGAATAAATTAAATGATGATCCTAAATCCATAGCATCATTTTAAATACAAAAAAGGTCAATGAGGGTTAGGACTGGTGGGAGGGAAGTTCTCATCTTTTGTCATCAGTTTGGTCCTTGTTGCACCTGTGGTAGATGTTTAGGGTGTGTGGTATTTTCGGGGTGTGTGGTATTTTCAAAACACTCTTGGCCTTGATTTAAGCGACACGGTTTTGATGTACCCGTTGAGTTTATTGGAACCGGCTTCACTTGATAAATGTCTTTGGATCAGTGGTTAGACTTCCGGAAAATACCCTTACAAGTCGAGAGCCTGCGGCGGCAATAGCCTGTGTAAATTCTGTCTAGCAGCAGAAGGAAGCAGACCGCTCGATCATGTTCGAAACCAAAGGACGGCTGGGGCAGGCCTGTGTGGTGAGTGGCACGGAGACAGATCCATTGTGTCTCAGGCCATCAGAGGAGTCTGTCTGGGGCCCGACAGCTGAGACCAGAGTAAAGGCCCTCTGGTCACCTGTCTCAAGCCAGGGTAATCTGTAGTGACAGAGCCAGGGAGCCAGGGGAGGGAGCCTGCAACGGCCCCACCGCTGCTGAGGGGGGCCACATGTGGAGGGAGAGAGAGATAGACATACACACACACACATGTTGTACACACACACATTGGTCCTTACACAAGGACACTTGACTACATGCATGCACACGCAGACACGCAGACACACACACACACACCTGATCCCCTCTGCTTTGGTTGTGCAGCTCTGTCAGTATAATGGCCTTATCATCGCCGTGTGTGACCTGTGTCACATGAATCGGAAGTGGAGACACCTGGCAACTCGATGTCAGGGGGTCACCGTGCCCCGTGTGCCAGCCTTCTCAGCGTGAAATGTCAGGGAACAGCCCTTTTCACATCGTGGTAAAACAGGGGATGGCGAGGCTGGATGACGGATGGATTTGCTGAGTGGATTTGAGCCTTTCCTGCCTCTGCTAAACTTCTAGGCAGAAAAGAAAGGATTTAAAAATGATTCTGAATTCAAACACACACACACACCACGCGCACACACACACAAACACGTTCACATAGACAAACATGCACAGCAATTATTACAATGACTCATATCCTTCTTCAGTAGTCAGCTTCTGAGAGTCTTCCATTTCTGAAAGGATTTGGTTTTTCGCTCCAATTAAAGCTATCAGGATGTTTCTGTGGTCCCCCTCTCAACTGTCAGCCCTGAGAAAGCTGCCTGCTTCATTCTCCACTCAGCCAGGGGTCGCAAGGCTGGCACGCCTGGCAGGGCAAACACTGGTGCACATCCACTCCCATGCCAACCCTCCCACTCCCTCTCTCACACACACACACACACACATATACACACACACAGATGAATACATATACTGCAAATACGCACACACATAGAAACAAACAAATACATTTCTGGGAACAAACATTGTTGCTACCTACACAGGAAATATCTATCAGGATCACAACCCTCACTACTCACTCCATCTCCTGTAATGAGGGATAAGAGACAAGAAGTCATCGTGTTGACTGAGTATTGCATCATTTCTGTTTGCTGGATCCGAGTCGATACATGGATTCACCGATGCCAAAGGTGTGAAAATAATATCCATCTGGTCACCTGGCAACAAAACAACAAGCCCACCTGGGTCAAACTTTTATGTAATCCCTGACCTCATACAGTTTAGTCATCCATGGATTCCCAACACAACCCCAAAACAAAGCTACTATAAAGCTGGGGAATGTCTAACGAGCAACATCACTAACGATGACTGACGGCGCTTTATTAAATGTCCTATCAATGCCTAGAGCCACGTAGAATGTAACTGGGTCTCGAATTTGGTAAAGACTGCCAAACCAACTCGAATTCACCTTGTTTGAAACCTTCATGTCATGCATTATGTTCAAATACCCTCGTAGATTATCACTTACATAACAGGTATGGCCAACAGCGATAATTTGGTCTCTGTCACTTAGGAAGAGATAATTGAACCAGGTGGGTCTTGTCTGGGCAACGTTCACAGATAAACTTCTTCACTTTGATCTCTGTCCCTTCTCCCTTCTGACATCCAAATGTTTCAGAAGAAAATATGTAACAATATGATAAATGCACAGACGTGCACACACAAACACATGCACATGCAAATATGAAGATGTTTGAAGTACAAAGGGTCCCCCGGCTCACCTCTTTTCATGCCTTCATCTTGTTTTCCTCCTCTCCCTCCGCTTGGCATTTGCTAAGTGTTTTTAAATGTCTCCACCTGTCACACGGCCGCTGCTCTCATTGGTTCAAAAAGGACCTCATTGTTTTCCACACGACTCGTCGCCATGGCAGCAGGCGTTATCAGGAGCGTGGACGGTAAATATGCAATCAAACAAATCACAGCAGTTAGACACAGGGTGTGAAACACATCCTTTACTACTGGTTGACCACACATGAATGACAAAGAAGTAGAGTGTGGTGATGGTCTAATGCAGCAGTGTAAAATGATGGGATAATTGTGTGCATTGTCCAATGTGCAAAGTATAGGTGATTGTGTAGTATGTGTGCGTGTTTGGTGTTTAGATATTTATCCTACATTTCCACCACACCACTCCATCCTCTTGCCACTTATCACCGACTGTTCCACTCCAAAAACTCTCTCAAATACATAATACTGTATACTGATTTCATTAACTTTGAGGTGAAATCGTCAGTTAGAGCTCACAGTAGTCTACAGTGCGTTGAAAAAGGCGCTTGCAATTTTCATGCCCATTACTCATTCACAGGCTCAGGCTCTCGCAGTTAAGGGTAAAAACAGCAATGAAAGAGCATTTAATAGCTTTGATGTCTCCCAAATTACGTAATACAAAGTGGAGTTTCCTAGTGGTTCCATCTACTTATTTATTTTTTGTTGAGTATGTCAAACATGAAATTGGTAAACTCAAAATCATCCATAAATAGATAAAATCATGAATAAGTGATAGTGATCGTAATCACTGAGTGAAAAAGCCTCCATGTTTGTTTTGATAAACATTCCCTTGCCTGTCTTTTGATAAGAAAGAGAAAACTGAGTTAGCTCTTAATTAAATCCCCAACCACTGCAATTATTCCTTGTCTATAGACTATCGTCTTTAACTTTGATTTGAAAGAAAACCTTTTGGATCAGAATAATTTCATTTTGTAATCTAGAATTGATGGTTAATCCCTAATCCTCTACCAACATTCTTACTCCAGGAACCACTTGAGTTAGATGCCTGTCTTTGGGCCAATCTTGGAAAATGTTTTTTGCTTAGGACGTCCTTCTAAGCTTCATATATTAGGTTTTGAGTAGGGTATAACTTGTGAGGTTTGTTTCACCCATTAAACCTTGCAAATACAGTATGTTTACCAACTAGAGAGCCTGTCGAGCAACTGTCCTGTACATACAACCATCAAGCAGTTGTGGTACCAATGAAGAGGTATCTGGTCATTTTAACATTTCAAATTGAATGTCCATTTGTGTACATTGATTGTATGTCGCTTTGTAAATTTGCATCTGCTAAACTAAACCTTATATATTGTGTGAAATATGAGCAGTGTTTTTTCCTTCTTCATTTACTTGGGCATTACATGGAAAACACTTTATAGGACAATGTTTTGTACCTTGTTTGGGAGCTTTTGCAGCTTATCTACAGATAGATTCCCTCACACCTGCTGTAACAATCACCTGCAGTAGCTGTTCCGTTCAGAGGCAGTGGGACAAGAAGCGACACATATTCCCTATTGTCAACAGCTACTGCAGTGAAATAGTATAATTAGTGTTGTTCGGTGTTAATCTGTTGTGTAGCATGGGAATGGATTCTTAATTTGTTTTGGGGGTCCTGGGTTCCATTGTTTAATGTAGTTCTAAATGGCTCTCTTAGCACTCATTCAGTCCCAAACTCTGCTTTTTACTTTGGAAAATACTTAATGAAGGCGTTGTGTTTCTCTTCAGGGACTAGTCTCATCTTTAAAGGTATCCTTGAAGAGGACTTCTATGATGTACGCTGGTATGCTGTTGTGAGGGAGCTTAAAGGGTTCCGTGATTAAGGACCACACAGGCCAAACCGCCATTAATCACTATATTGTGCTGGGTGATCAGATGCTACACTGCAATGTAGGTTGTCGAGAAACTTAAACATTTGAGCATCCCAATCAGATGTCTTTGTGTTCTACTTACCATCAGCAACTCCGAGATAGCAGCCACTCCTGGGTAGAGGGACTAGAAGATGTGGAATTTGCACTACACCTGATTTATTTTCACAACCTGTGATGGCAAGAGCTATTTCCATCGATGTTAAAAGAGTGGTCCTATTTGTGATGATTGTAATTAGGGAGCAACTTAATTATCCTTTCAGAGCAACTTAAATGTAAGTGTACTGATCCTAAAGTCATTATTATAGAATGAGAGTGTCTACCAAGTGTCAAGAAGGAAAACGTTCTTAGGTGAAATGGTCAAAGGCAAGATTGTTTTCTTGTTGCACCAAATATGTTTTTTGATGCCTTGTATATTTCGATACTTAATATTTCACTTAACAAGCTAAAAAAAATGACAGTGTAAGATACAAAGCTCTGTTTATTATAGCAAACATAACCACATTTGAACTTTGAAGTCATGAATAAACTGTGAATTCCAGTAACTATTCTTAGCCCCTACTCACATCCGTACTGCATGCCCAAACTCGAATGATTCAGAATGTGGCACAGGGGCATATGGGATCCTCCAATATAATCCCGAGTAAAAAAATAAAGCTGCATATTTAATGACGGGAGAAGAATGACAAAAAAAAAAAAGTTGGATGGTGATTTGATGGGGAATAGAAGACAAGGCCTATGGCTTACTAAGACATTTAAGGATTTTAGTCCCTGCACATCCTTCTCTAGTTAACAGAATCCTGACTGGCAGACTTGAATGAACAGAACAACACTCTAATTCCTCCATGTATACCTACTTCCGCAGCATGTCAATGAGGGCATCTCAGCTGTGTGTACATTAGTGAGTGCGGAGGATGCAAGTTTAACGGGGCGTCATTAGGAAATCATCAGCCGCTTCGTATAGCAGACTCGGAAGATACGGAATGGCAAAGCACTTTGCATCGCATACGTAATCCGCCGCAATCCGCACAACCGAAGAAGCCACCTGTAGGACAAAGGTCGACGGCTGTGTCGCTGAGAGACAACATATCTGAGTAATGACTGATAGTTTGCTGATAACGAAACAATGCATACTACTGTTCTGTGTTTTGCACCCCCACTGTAGAAACTTGCAGTAGTGGTGACACACAAGGGTTGAAGCTAGTGAGATGCGC